>NC_044392.1:26900686-27217852 GCF_006542625.1 Nomascus leucogenys | reverse complement strand
TTGCCTGGGGTCACACAAAAGACTAAAGAGTGATTTGAACCTAGGTTTCCTCATTTATCATTCAGAATAATAAGAGCTCCTATTTACAGTATAGTTTTCAAGAATAAATTATCGAATACTGGCACATAGTAAATACATATTTTTTTTATTATATTTTCATAGATAAATCATATATAGGCTTAGTTGGAGGTTAAACTTAGTGGTAAAGAACTTAGCATCAGGTAAATCTGGGTTTTATTTTTTATTTTTTTCATTTCTTTTTTTTATTATTTTCTTTATTATACGTTAAGTTCTAGGGTACGTGTGCACAACATGCAGGTTTATTACATATGTGTACGTGTGCCACGTGGGTGTGCTGTACCCGTTAACTCGTAATTTACATTAGGTATATCTCCTAATGCTATCCCTCCCCTCTCCTCACACCCCACAACAGGCCCTGGTGTGTGATGTTCCCCACCCTGTGCCCAAGTGTTCTCATTGTTCAATTCCCACCTATGATTGAGAACATGCGGTGTTTGGTTTTCTGTCCTTGCGATAGTTTGCTCAGAATGATGGTTTCCAGCTTCAGCCATGTCCCTACAAAGGACATGAAGTCATCCCTTTTTATGGCTGCATAGTATTCCGTGGTGTATATGTGCCACATTTTCTTAATCCAGTCTATCACTGATGGACATTTGGGTTGGTTCCAAGTCTTTGCTATTGTGAATAGTGCCGCAATAAACATACGTATGCATGTGTCTTTATAACAGCATGATTTATAATCCTTTGGGTATATACCCAGTAATGGGTTGGCTGGGTCAAATGGTATTTCTAGTTCTAGGTCATTGAGGAATTGCCACACTGTCTTCCACAATGGTCGAACTAGTTTATAGTCCCACCAACAGTATAAAAGTGTTCCTACTTCTCCACATCCTCTCCAGCACCTGTTGTTTCCTGACTTTTTAATGATGGCCATTCTAACTGGTGTGAGATGGTATCTCATTGTGGTTTTGATTTGCATTTCTCTGATGGCCAGTGATGATGAGCATTTTTTCATGTGTCTTTTGGCTGCATAAATGTCTTCTTTTGAGAAGTGTCTGTTCATATCCTTCACCCACTTTTTGATGGGGTTGTTTGATTTTTTCTGGTAAATTTGTTCAAGTTCTTTGTAGATTCTGGATATTAGCTCTTTGTCAGATGGGTAGATTGCAAAAATTTTCTCCCATTCTTTAGGTTGCCTGTTTACTCTGGTGATAGTTTCTTTTGCTGTGCAGTAGCTCTTTAGTTTAATTAGATCCCATTTGTCTATTTTTGCTTTTGTTGCCATTGTTTTTGGTGTTTTAGTTATGAAGTCCTTGCCCATGCCAGTGTCCTAAATGGTATTGCTTAGGTTTTCTCCTAGAGTTTTTATGGTTTTAGTTCTAACATTAAAGTCTTTAATCCATCTTGAATTAATTTTTGTATAAGGTATAAGGAAGGGATCCAGTTTCAGCTTTCTATATATGGCTAGCCAGTTTTCCCAGCACCATTTATTAAATAGGGAATCATTTCCCCATTTCTTGTTTTTGTCAGGTTTGTCAAAGATCAGATGGTTGTAGATGTGTGGTGTTATTTCTGAGGGCTCTGTTCTGTTCCATTGGTCTATATCTCTGTTTTGGTACCAGTGCCATGCTGTTTTGGTTACTGTAGTCTTGTGGTATAGCTTGAAGTCAGGTAACGTGATGCCTCCAGCTTTGTTCTTTTTGCTTATGGTTGTCTTGGCAATGCGGGCTCTTTTTTGGTTCCATATGAACTTTAAAGTAGTTTTTTCCACTTCTGTGAAGAAAGTCATTGGTAGCTTGATGGGGATGGCATTGAATCTATAAATTACCTTGGGCAATATGGACATTTTCAAAATATTGATTCTTCCTCTTCACGAGCATGGAATGTTCTTCCATTTGTTTGTGTACCCTTTTATTTTATTGAGCAGTGGTTTGTAGTTCTCCTTGAAGAGGTCCTTCACATCCCTTGTAAGTTGGATTCCTAGGTATTTTGTTGTCTGTAGCAATTGTGTATGAGAGTTCACTAATGATTTGGCTGTTTGTCTGTTATTGATGTAGAGGAATGCTTGTGATTTTTGCACATTGATTTTGTATCCTGAGACTTTGCTGAAGTTGCTTATCAGCTTAAGGAGATTTTGGGCTGAAATGATGGGGTTTTGTAAATATACAATCATGTCATCTGTAAACAGGGACAATTTGACCTCCTCTTTTCCTAATTGAATACCCTTTATTTCTTTCTCCCGCCTGACTGCCATGGCCAGAACTTCCAACACTATTTTGAATAGGAGTGGTGAGAGAGGGCATCCCTGTCTTGTGCCAGTTTTCAAAGGGAATGCTTCCGGATTTGGCCCATTCAGTATGATATTGGCTGTGGGTTTGTCATAAATAGTTCTTATTATTTTGAGATATGTCCCATCAATACCTAGTTTATTAAGAGTTATTAGGCCGGGCGCGGTGGCTCTCCACCTGTAATCCCAGCACTTTTGGAGGCCAAGGCAGGCACATCACGAGGTCAGGAGATTGAGACCATCCTGGCTAATGCAGTGAAACCCCGTATCTCCTAAAAATACAAAAAATAGCCAGGCAAGGTGGTGGGCACCTGTAGTCCCTGCTACTCCAGAGGCTGAGGCAGGAGAGTGGCATGAACCTGGGAGTCAGAGCTTGTAGTGAGCCGAGATGGTGCCACTGCACTTCAGCCTGGGTGACAGCGTGAGACTCCGTCTCAAAAAAAAAAAAAAAAAGAGTTTTTAGCATGAAGGGCTATTGAATTTTGCCAAAGGCCTTTTCTGCATCTGTTGAGATAATCAGCTGGTTTTGGTCTTTGGTTCTGTTTATATGATGGATTATGTTTATTGATTTGCATATGTTGAACCAGCCTTGCATCCCAGGGATGTAGCCAAGTTGATCGTGGTGGATAAGCGTTTTGATGTACTGCTGGATTCGGTTTGCCAGTGTTTTATTGAGGATTTTTACATCGATGTTCATCAGGGATATTGGTCTAAAATTCTCTTTTTTTGTTGTGTCTCTGCCAGGCTTTGGTATCAGGATGATGCTGGCCTCATAAAATGAGTTAGGGAGGATTCCCTCTTTTTCTATCGATTGGAATAGTTTCAGAAGGAATGGTATCAGCTCCTCCTTGTACCTCTGGTGGAATTCGGCTGTGAATCCATCTGGACCTGGACTTTTTTTGGTTGGTAAACTATTAATTATTGCCTCAATTTCAGAGCCTGTTATTGGACTATTCAGGGATTCAACTTCTTCCTGGTTTAGTCTTAGGAGCGTGTATGTGTCAAGGAGTTTATCCATTTCTTCTAGATTTTCTAGTTTATTTGCTAAAAGTGTTTATAGTATTCTCTGATGGTAGTTTTATTTCTGTGGGATCGGTGGTGATATCCCCTTTATCATTTTTTATTGCATCTATTTGATTCTTCTCTGTTTTCTTCTTTATTAGTCTTGCTAGCGGTCTGTCAATTTTGTTGATCTTTTCAAAAAACCAGCTCCTGGATTCATTGATTTTTTGAAGGGTTTTTTGTGTCTCTCTCCTTCAGTTCTGCTCTGATTTTAGTTATTTCTTGCCTTATGCTAGCTTTTGAATGTGTTTGCTCTTGCTTCTGTAGTTCTTTTTATTGTGATGTTAGGATGTCAATTTTAGATCTTTCCTGCTTAACTCTCGTGGGCATTTAGTGCTATAAATTTTCCTCCACACACTGCTTTAAATGTGTCCCAGAGATTCTGGTATGTTGTGTCTTTGTTCTCATTGGTTTCAAAGAACATCTTTATTTCTGCCTTCATTTCGTTATGTACCTGGTAGTCATTCAGGAGCAGGTTGTTCAGTTTCCATGTAGTTGAGCGGTTTTGAGTGAGTTTCATAATCCTGAGTTCTAGTTTGATTGCACTGTGGTCTGAGAGACAGTTATAATTTCTGTTCTTTAACATTTGCTGAGGAGTGCTTTACTTACAATTATGTGGTCAATTATGGAATAAGGGTGATGTGGTGCTGAGAAGAATGTATATTCTGTTGATTTGGGGTGGAGAGTTCTGTAGGTGTCTATTAGGTCCGCTTGGTGCAGAGCTGAGTTCAATTCCTGGGTATCCTTGTTAACTTTCTGTCTCATTGATCTGTCTAATGTTGACAGTGGGGTGTTAAAGTCTCCCATTATTATTGTGTGGGAGTCTAAGTCTCTTTTTAGGTCTCTAAGGACTTGCTTTATGAATCTGGGTGCTCCTGTATTGGGTTCATATATATTTAGGATAGTTAGCTCTTCTTGTTGAATTGATCCCTTTACCGTTATGTAATGGCCTTCTTTGTCTCCTTGATCTTTGTTGGCTTAAAGTTTGTTTTATCGGAGACTAGGATTGCAACCCCTGCTTTTTTTTGTTTTCCATTTGCTTGGTAGATCTTCCTTCATCCCTTTATTTTGGGCCTGTGTTTGTCTCTGCATGTGAGATGGGTTTCCTGAATACAGCACACTGATGGGTCTTGACTCTTTATCCAATTTGCCAGTCTGTGTCTTTTAATTGGAGCATTTAGCCCGTTTACATTTAAGTTTAATATTGTTATGTGTGAATTTGATCCTGTCATTATGATTTTAGCTGGTTATTTTGCTCATTAGTTGATGCAGTTTCTTCCTAGCCTTGATGGTCTTTACCATTTGGCATGTTTTTGCAGTGGCTGTTACCGGTTGTTTCTTTCCATGTTTAGTGCTTCCTTCAGGAGCTCTTTTAGGGCAGGCCTGGTGGTGACAAAATCCCTCAGCATTTGCTTGTCTGTAAAGGATTTTATTTCTCCTTCACTTATGAAGCTTAGTTTGGCTGGATATGAAATTCTGGGTTGAACATTCTTTTCTTTAAGAATGTTGAATATCAGCCCCACTCTCTTCTGGCTTATAGAGTTTCTGCCGAGAGATCAGCTGTTAGTCTGATAGGCTTCCCTTTGTGGGTAACCTGATCTTTCTCTCTGGCCGCCCTTAACATTTTTTCCTTCATTTCAACTTTGGTGAATCTGACAATTATGTGTCTTAGAGTTGCTCTTCTCAAGGAGTATCTTTGTGGCATTCTCTGTATTTCCTGAATTGAATGTTGGCCTGTCTTTTTAGGTTGGGGAAGTACTCCTGGATAATATCCTGCAGAGTGTTTTCCAACTTGGGTCCATTCTCCTCGTCACTTTCAGGTACACCAATCAGGTGTAGATTTGTTTTTTTCACATAACCCCATATTTCTTGGAGGCTTTGTTTGTTTCTTTTTACTCTTTTTTCTCTAAACTTCTCTTCTTGCTTCATTTCATTCGTTTGATATTCAGTCACTGATACCCTTTCTTCCACTTGATTGAATCGGCTGCTGAAGCTTGTGCATGCGTGCCATGGTTTTCAGCTCCATCAGGTTATTTAAGGTCTTCTCTGTGCTGTTCATTCTATTTAGCTATTCGTCTAATCTTTTTTCATGGTTTTTAGCTTCTTTGCGATGGGTTCAAACATCCTCCTTTAGCTCGGATAAGTTTGTTATTACTGATCGTCTGAAGTCTTCTTCCCTCAACTTGTCAAAGTCATTCTCTGTCCAGCTTTGTTCCGTTGCTGGCAAGGAGCTGCGCTCCTTTGGAGGAGAAGAGGCACTCTGATTTTTAGAATTTTCAGTTTTTCTGCTCTGGTTTCTCCCAATCTTTGTGGTTTTATCTACCTTTGGTCTTTGATGGTGGTGACCTACAGATGGGGTTTTGGTGTGGATGTCCTTTCTGTTTGTTAGTTTTCCTTCTTAACAGTCAGGACCCTCTGTTACAGGTCTGTTGGAGTTTGCTCGAGGTCTTCTCCAGACTCTGTTTGCCTGGGTATCACCAGTGGAGGCTGCAGAATAGCAAATATTGAAGATTGGCAAATGTTGCTGCCTGATCCTTCCTCTGGAAGCTTCATCTCAGAGGGGCACCTGGGTGTATGAGGTGTCGGTTGGCCCCTACTGGAAGATGTCTCCCAG
This sequence comes from Nomascus leucogenys, assembly GCF_006542625.1. Classification (NCBI taxonomy): domain Eukaryota; kingdom Metazoa; phylum Chordata; class Mammalia; order Primates; family Hylobatidae; genus Nomascus; species Nomascus leucogenys. Next base: position 27,211,868 of record NC_044392.1, on the reverse strand, counting down.
TTAGGCTACTCATGGGTCAGGGACGCACTTGAGGAGGCAGTCTGTCCATTCTCAGATCCCAAACTGCATGCTGGGAGAACCACTACTCTCTTCAAAGCTGTCAGACAGGGACGTTTAAGTCTGCAGAAGTTTCTGCTGCCATTTATTCAGCTATGTCCTGCCCCCAGCGGTGGAGTCTAGAGAGGCAGGCAGGCCTCCTTGAGCTGTGGTGGGCTCCACCCAGTTCAAGCTTCCCTGCTGGTTTGTTTACCTCCTTAAGCTTCAGCAATGGTGTATGCCCCTCCCCCAGCCTTGCTGCCACCTTGTGGCTTGATCTCAGACTGCTGTGCTAGCAGTGAGTGAGGCTCCATGGGCGTGGGACCCTCCAAGCCAGGTGCGGGATATAATCTCCTGGTGTTCCCGTTTGCTAAGACCATTGGAAAAGCGCAGTATTAGGGTGGGAGCATCCCAATTTTCCAGGTACTGTCTGTCATGGCTTCCCTTGGCTAGGAAAGGGAGTTCCCCAACCCCTTGTACTTCCAGGTGAGGCGATGCCCCACCCTGCTCCGTGGGCTGCACCCACTGTCCGACAAGCCCCAGTGAGATGAACCCGGTACCTCTGTTGGAAATGCTGAAATCACCTGTCTTCTGCATTGCTCATGCTGGGAGCTGTAGACTGTAGCTGTTCCTATTCAGCCATCTTGGAACCTCGGTTCAAACCTGGGTTGTAATACTCACTTTTCCTGTTACTGCCTATGTAATTTTGTAGAAGTTACCTAATTGCTTCCCAGCCTGTTGGATTTTTTGAGAATTGAATGACATAGTACATTTTGAATGCTTAACGTATTGCTTTGTGCATGGTATTATTTAATAAATATTAGCTTTGGTTATACTTGCAGTGTTCTGCTATTTCTCTTTTTCACACATGTTGCTTCCAATCTGTATGGCATCTATTTTAGCATTAAAGTAGAAAGTTTTAAGTAGAAAGGTTCTGTCATAAAGAAAGAATCTTAAGAAGATAAATCTAAATGGAAATTTAAAGAAAATAAGGCTTTTTTTAGACCTAGCCTGTAAACTCTTTTAGACTCTTGAATTTTATATTCTAGTAGCTCTTCTGAGCATTAGGAAAAAAAGTCCTTTAAGCTGCTCTAAAGTTGGGTCTCAAAGCAATACTAGAAAAAGTAGAAGCTGGAAAAATTTCACATCTTTAGATCAATGATGTCCAAAGTGAAGAGTATACTATAACCAAGTGGGTGAGAGAACATATTAGACCATTCACTCACATATATTTTATCTAAAATTTTTTAAAGTACAGGTTGATAGTAGTGTATGTTGGTAGCCTATTAGATATAAATATATTGAGATAGTGACTCAGTTTTGTTTTTAAAAAATTGACTATTAAACCACTCCTCTAGAGAATGGCTGTATTAAGCCAAAGTTTTAGTATAAACGAAGTTTAGATATTTGTTGTTCATATAATTTAGATAACACTCAGTTCTGTAAATTTATCAGCTCTTTGCTTTCCTGTAATGTGCCATTTGTGATAAGAGGGAATAGGAACTTTGCTCTGAATCCTTTTCCATAGAAGGTGCTTTTAAAGATGCTTCTTTCAGTCCTTGTTAGCTAAGGGAATTAGAACCATTAGAATTGCTTTACAAAAATTGAGGAAAAGGATTATAGAGATGATTTGTTTAGCTATTTGTTTTTAGTAAATTGCATCCTTTGCATTAAGATAAAACAGTTAAATTAAACCAAGGCCAATTGGGATTTTATTAAATTCCCTTTTTAAAACTGAGTTTTGACATAGAGATTTAAAATTAAACAAACCTGTATTCAAATCTTCATTCTTGATCTTGCTAGCAGTGATGTTTCTTTCTGTGTAAAACGTTAGGGGTATAATAACAGTAGCCTTTTCCTGCTACCACCTGGCATTTAGCACACCAGTTCTCAGTGAATGTAAGCATTGGTTATTTTTAAGATGGTAGAGCTGATGAAAAGAGCAAGTAAGCCTGGGTGCGGTGGCTCACACCTGTAATCCTGGTACTTTGGAAGGCTGAGGCAGGAGGATCACTTGAGCCTACGAGTTTGAGACCAGCCTGGGCAATGTAGCGAGACCTCATCTCTTCAAAAAAATAAAAAATTAGCTGAATGTGATAGTGTGTGCCTGTACGCCCAGGTAATCAGGTGGCTGAGGTGGGAAAATTGCTTGAGCACAGGAGGTTGAGGATGCAGTGAGCTGTGATTGTGCTACTGTAGTTCATCCTAGGCAACAGAGTGAGACACTGTCTAAAAGAAAAGAAGAAAGAAAAGAAGTATATCTTATACCATAGAGCTTAACTTTCTTTAAATGTGTGTAAATTGAAAGTAATTCTGTGTTCTTTTAGACACGGGGAATTTATCTGCAAAGTTTGGATATGGAGTCATTGTATTTGTATTTAAATTGACCTTAGATGCATCAGTTTATTACCTATTACGTAGTATTTGAAAATAATCATATTTATTTTGTCTTTTAGCAACAGATGAAATTTAGTCTTACACCGAGACAGACTATTCACCTAGTTAAATATGAAGGGTCTTTGAAGGTCTCCATGACCAGCTGCAATTTGACATTAGACTTGATGTTCTGATTACTTATACTTTTTGTTTTAGTTCCTTTCCTGAGCCTCAATTGTACAAATATGTCCTAAAACACCAACTAATTAAGAGGCTTAATGCCTGTTAAATGCATCAGTGCTCTTGGCAGCTTAGCATGAGTGCTTTCTTTGCATGGGAGGTTGCAGTTTAGAAGCGACTTTATGGATCATTTCCCAGGTTGATGTTACGTATGTTCATTTTACAACCTGTGTGCATAATCTCTCAGGGTGAAGGTAATTAAGAGAAAGCATGATCTACAGAATTGAAGCCAAGTAATCTAAGATTCTGTTTTTAAACTCTTTGCTGTATAACATTAGTTAAGTTGTTTACCCTCTTAATTTATCTATTTATAAAATGATAGTTTTTGTTACTAAAGTGCTCTATTACCCTTACTTTAAAAGTCCTGTCTACCATATATTTAAAACTATAAGTAGAAATAATGCAGAAACTCTGAACTTGTTTTGCTTATATATGGATATATCATATTATATGCCTAAGATTGGAGATAAATTTTATAACCTGATTTTCTCATGGCAGTGTGCAAATGAAATTACTCTGTAAATTTTTCAAAACAGTAAAATCACTATTTTTCATCTTTTTGTGAGATGTACTTTTTTGATACCCACAGAAATTTGCAGAGGGCTTCTGCATACCACCCATCTTCCAATATTTCAGTATTTGGCTAGGTTCCCCTCATTTTGCTTAATTATTCATTTTGGTTGGAACGTTTAACTGCTACTGAAACTTCAGATTCTATATCCTTACCACTTTTCCTGATTTTTATGTTTAACATTCTTAATTATTTGATGTTTATTTTAGCTGCATATGTTTAAGTAACACTAAAAGTATACCTGAATCTCTAGGTAGCATATTTACAAGCTTTGTTGGAAGTACCAAAAAGGGCTTAGAAAATAATTTAAAACTACAATAGTGATCTAAAGTTTTTAATGAGTTTTCAACTATGAAAATGTTTTACTATCGTGCTTATCCCATGAAGATTTAAAAATTTAGTGGCCGATATCTGAAATTGTATAGGTAGGTAGGATACAGCATATGTTATTTTCAGTGTATCTAAAACCATGAACTTGGGTCCTGTGTGAGTGCAAAGTGGATACTGAAAACTAGATTAATGCCCTCAGATTCATCTGATAGGTTATATCCTACTCAAAAATGACAGGAAAGCCAGAGGCTACTATGTTAGCAATTTCTGCTGACACTTATTGGTATCCTGTACCCTATACTTCTTAAAGAGATTACATTTTCTCAGTTCACTAGTAGATTTCAAAAGGAGATAGAAGAAGCAGGGTTATTTCCCCAGGGTAGAGTATTGTTTTGACTATTTCAATTTTTTCATAATGTAAATTATAGAAAGTAAAACTCAACAAAATTTTCTTTCAGAGGATGGGAAAGTGGTGGCTGTAGGTACTGAAAGATAACATAAGAAAGCATTAAAGGAGGAGACTGGATTTTAAACATTGGAATGCAATCCTATTTAGATATTGTAACATAGCATTCTGGTAAAGAGAAAAGCCACTGCAAGTCTATACAAAGTTGGCCACCATTCCAGGCTAAATTTTAGAAGTATGTAGAGATGAAGTAAAAATCTGAGACTTTTAGTAATAGCTCTTGAGATCTCAAGAAATGGAACAAGCTGAAGAAGTAAAACTATTGAAAAGCCAAGCCAACTTGTTGCTGAATTCCCTAAACCAAGAATAATTTCAGAAGCTTGATTTTTTCCTACAAATAGTATAGAAGAATTAACATTGCCATTAAAGAGGGGTTGAGCACTATACCAGTCTGAAACCCTTGAGATTAAAACTAGCTAGAAGACAAGCTATAGAAGACAAGACAGTTTATAATCCCTTCCTTCAACCTCCCCCAAGGTTTTGGAAATAATCTTATGATAACTGAGAGTAAGCCAGGTGCAGTGGCATTCCCTGTAGATCCAGCTACTTGGGAGGCTGAGATGGGAGCATTGCTTGAGCCCATGAGTTGAAGGCTGCAGTGCACTGTGATCATACTGTAAATAGCTACTACACTTCAGCTTGGGCATCAGAGTGAAACCCCATCTCTAACAATAATAATAACATTTTAAAATAAATTATTAAAATTTCACATTTAGAATTATTTTTCTACTATAGTAATTGGTACTTCAGTCACTTAAAATGGTAACACTAGTTGAGAATTTTACCTCCACAAATATACATCTAGATAATCCATTATGTTGTCTCTAGCAGGTTTTTCTGAGGAAAACCAAAAGGAGGATTGGTAATTAAACGTAGTTAATTTTTACATTCAAGAAAGGAAAATACTATTCTTTGAACAAGTCCCAAGTCATGAATAAGTAATCACCAGTAATTAGACATCACTTTTGATCAGTACACATGATGTGAAAATCAGCCAATCAGTGACAGCCTCACTCCAGTGGCCATGCTTCTGAAAATCATCCAGTCAACAACAGCCTTACTCCAGTAACTATCTTCTGCAAATTAGCAAATCAGTGATAGTCCTAGGCTTCTGAAAGTCAGCCAGCGACTACTCCTGTATGTTCTGCATACTGACTCATTATTTGTCATTAAAAATTCAATGGACAAAAGAACAAAGTATGTCTGATGTGGCTGCTTTAGAGGCCAGGATCTAAATTGACCCAAAATTCCTAGTTAGCATCTGATAGAACTTTTAGATAGAAAGTCAGCAAGGATATAAAAGATCTGAATAACACAACCAACCTACAGAATCTAACTGGCATTTATAAAACCTGCTACCCAGCTGGGCGCTGGGGCTCACACCTGTAATCCCAGCACTTTGGGAGGCCAAGGTAGGTGGATCACGAGGTCCGGAGATTGAAATCATCCTGGCTAACACGGTGAAACCCCATCTCTGCTAAAAATATATATATATACAAAACATTAGCCTGGCATGATGGCACACGCCTGTAGTCCCAGCTACTCGGGTGGCTGAGGGAGGAGAATTGCTTGAACCCGGGAGGCGGAGGTTGCAGTCAGCCGAGATCGCACCACTGCATTCCAGCCTGGGTGACAGGGCAAGACTCCATCTCAAAAAGCAAAACAAAACAAAACAAAACAAAAACCACTCTACCCAATAAGAGTAGAATATGAGTGGAACATTCACCAAGGTAGATCCCATCCTGGGCCATTAAACAAGCCTCAACATATTTAAAATAATTGAAATCATATAGAGTATGTTCTCTGACCACAGTAGATTCAAAGTAGAAATCAGTAACAGACAACAGGGGAATAATGATCCATGGGTCAAAGAGGAAGTCTCAAAGGAAATTTAAAAATACATACAACTGAATGAAAATAATATATATCAAAATGTGTGGGAGGCAGTTAAACCAGTGCTGACAGGGAAGTGTACAGCAGTAAGTGCTCACTTTTGAAATGAGGAAGGTTCTCAGATCAGTAGTGTAAGTTTCTTTCTTAAGGAACTACTAAGTTTCTATGTAAGAGACTAGAAAAAGAAGATAAAATAAATCAGAAGTAAGCATAAATAAATAAATAAATAAATAAATAATGAAGACAAAAACAGAAATTGAAGAAATTGAAAATACAAAAACAACAGAGAAAAACCATGAAACAAAAGCTATTTTTGGAAAAAAAATTAATAAAATTGGTAAACCTTTGACAAGAGAAAAATCTAAAAAGGGAAGGCCTGCATCACCAATATCAGAAATGGAATAGTGGATATCAGTGCAGATCCTGCAGCCATTAAAAAATTACAAGAAAACACTATAAACAACTTGATACCCATAATTTAGAAGAAATGAATCAATTCTTTGAAAACCACAAAGTACCAAAATTCAACCAAGGTGAAATAGACAATCTGAATAGCTATTTAACCATTGAAGAAATTGATTAAGTAATTTAAAAGCTCCTGAAAAAGAAATCACTGTGTCAAGATAGTTCTTCTTTTTTAAAAAAGATATTAATACATCTTTAATAGCATTCATTTTATCCTTTCCATTTTGGCATGGCACATGATCTTCATCTGGATTTATATTTTATGTGATAAATGATTTTTTAATTTAAGTTCAAGGGTACAAGTGCAAGTTTGTTATGTAGGTAAACTTGTGTGGTAGGGGTTTTTGTACAGATTATTTCATCACCCAGGTATTAAGCCTAGTGTTCATTAGTTGTCTTTCTTGATTATCTCCCTCCTTCCACCCTCCCCCTCCACCCTCCAAAAGGCCCCAGTATGTTGTTTCACTCTATGTGTCCTTGTATTCTCATCATTTAGCTCCCACTTATAAGTAAGAACATGAGATATTTGGTTTTCTGTTCTTGTGTTAGTTTGCTAAGGATAATGGCCTCCTGCTCCATCCATGTCCCTGCAAAGGACATGATCTCATTTTTTTATGACTGTATAGTATTCCATGGTGTATATGTACACCATGGAAAGAATGAGATAAAAAAGCGTGAGATCCTATACACTGTGAAATACCAATACTCTTTATCCAGTCTATCACTGATGGGCATTTAGGTTCATTCCATGTGTTTGCTATTGTGAATAGTGCTGCAATGAACATATGCGTGCATGTGTCTTTATAACAGAATGATTTATATTCCTTCGGGTATATACTCAGTAATGGGATTGCTGAGTCAAATGGTGTTTCTGTCTTTAGGTCTTTGAGGATTTGCCACACTGTCTTCCATAATGGTTGAACTAATTTACACTCCCATCAACAGTGTATAAGTGTTCCTTTGTCTCCACAACCTCACCAGCATCTATTATTTTTTGACTTTTTAATAACAGCCATTCTGACTGGTGTGAGATGGTATCTCATTGTGGTTTCAATTTGCATATCTCTAATGTAATGATCAGTGATGTTTAGCTTTTTTCCATATTATTTTTGGCCACATATGTGTCTTCTTCTGGGAAGTAACTGTTCATGTTCTTTGCCCACTTTTTAATGAGGTTGTTTTTTTCTTATAAATTTATTTAAGTTCCTTATAGATGCTGGATATTAGACGTTTGTCAGATGCATAGTTTGCACAAATTTTCTCCCATTCTATAGGTTGTCTATTTAATCTGCTGATAGTTTGTTTTGCCAGGCAGAAGCTCTTTAGTTTAATTAGATCCCATTTGTTGATTTTTGCTTTTCTTGCAATTGTTTTTGGCATCTTTGTCATGAAATATTTACCTGTGCCTACACCCCAAATGGTATTGCCATTTGTAATTTTACGTTTTGCATTTAAGTCTTTAATCCATCTTGAGTTGATTTTTGTATGTGGTATAAGGAAGGCATCCAGTGTCAATCTTCTGCACATGGCTAGCCAATTATCCCAGCCAAGATATTTCACTAGTGAATTTTACCACACATTTTAGGAGAAATTAACTTCAAGTTCACAAAATCTCTTCCAGAAAAGAGAAGAGGAGGGAACACTTCCTGACTGATTTTATGAAGCTAATATTATTACTCTAAAACAGACATAGTACAGAAAATAAAACTATAGACCATTATTTCTCACAAATGTACATGTAAACATTTTCAGTAAGAATCATAATGCAGAAATCCTCAACAAGAATCATAGGATTAGGGTCAGGCACAGTGGCTGATGCCTGTAATCCCAACACTTAGGAAGGCAGAGGCAGGCAGATTTCTTGAGCCCAGGAGTTTGAAACCAGCCTGGGCAATATGGCAAAATCCCAGCTCTACAAAAATTAGCTGGACGTGGTGGCACACACTTGTAGTCCCAGCTACTTGGCAGGGCTGAGGTGATGGAATTTGGGCCAGGGAGGTGGAATCTGCAATGAGCTGAGATCATGCCACTTGCACTGCAGCCAGGGTGACAGAGTGAGACCCTGTCTCAAAAAAACAAAGAAGCATAGAATTAGAAGGAATTACAATCAATATTCCTCCTCTTCAAGAATAATAAAGACTGGCACTTTAATGGCAACCTCAATTCCGTGCTGTTTTAGTTACTCCTTCTCCTATAGTCTGAAAATGAATTGACTTAAGGCAAATTCAGTAGGTTTTTACAGTTTCATTTGTCATCAGTGTTTTTCAAATATAAGTACTTTTGCAAATTGGACCAAATTCTTGGTGCAATTTAAAAAGTTGAGCCTTCTATCATTTGCCTATTTTGAGAAAGCCTATTTCCCTTTTCTTTGATTTTCTATTTTTTAGCGTGTTGAACCTACTTAATCTGAAGTTTACCTCCCTTTCAAGTATCTAGAAGTGTTTCTGGCAATGTGCTCATAATTAGGTTAAATTTTCCTCTTGATAACCTGGTGGCTGTAAAACTGAAATCACTGTGAGTTAAAATAATCTTAGTATGTCTGTGTCCCTTTGGCATTTGTAAATGAGTTCCTTGAAATTTTGTATTGGTACATTTTAAAATATCAGTACTTTTATTTCAAAGTAAAATATGCCATAATATGATTTATAGGATGAAGTGTTTGTTTTTTATTTATACACTATAATTACATGTTGTATCACCTTCTTTGAAAAGACTTATTTTTAAAATAATATCTCAGTTTTAGGCAAAGCACATTCCTAGAAGTTTAAAATTAACATTTTCTGTCTAAATTAAGGAGTTAATTTCCTGTGAAAATAAAATGTTTGTGGGGGGTGAGTCTTATCACATATCACAGATCATACTTGTTTTAAAGGAAGAAAATGAAAGACATCTTTAAATTTAGTTGGTGACATAAACAGAAAGCATGTTTACTTTTTGATACTTAATAACACTTGAGGTAATAATAAACAATGATAGTTTCCTAATCTTTTTTGCATTGTTGTAATTAAGCTTACACTTGGAGTTTCCAAGGCCAACATGTAAGGAATTGCTCTTTAATTAGGTTTCCAACAGTTAGAATAAGCAAAAGGATGCCTGATCTATGACATTGCAGTGTGTCCTGATAGAGTTGCCTTAGTTATGGTTAATGCAAATAAAGAAAACAGCAGGAATTCTTTCACAATTTTATATTTTCTGTATAAATGAGAATTCTTATTTTTAGAGAAGTACATTGAAAAGTATAACACAAATTAAGTAAGTGGAATAGACTATAAATTTAGAGCCATTTAAAAAGGATTACATGTATGCCAGGGTACAAATTATCTTTCATACTCAATTTCAGCTGTTACTCATCACTGCTTAACCTACTCTTGAGTAATAACAACATTCTTTAAGCTTTAAAACATTCTGTAATGTGTTTTTAATATAGACAGAATACCCATCATTAGCTTTATGCAAAAGCCCTTGCAATCATTTATTTCCCTTAATCATGTAAGCATCAAATATTTATTGATCACCTGGTCTAATTATATGTAGTGTTGTAAGTATGTCTCAGGATTCATTCAGCAAACATTTGTCGAGCATTTATAATGTAACAAGAAAAATGTATGTTCCCTTTAATGTTTACTGTGAATAGTGAAGATATAGGTATACATAGAAAGACAACTAATAATTCATGGCAGTAAATTATCAGTGTTGACTCTCAATTTGGGGAAGAGTTTTGAAGAGAAAAAAAGATGACTTTTGGTTTGCAGTGGATATTGATAGTCTCAAAGGTGATGGAATCTCTGTGTAAAGATGATTTTGATAAAGGAAGGATTTAGGGACTACGTTATGGTAGAGAACCAAGAGTGAAATTATAGGAATGGGAAAGAATATGTCTCCTATTCTTTTTCAGGGAAAGTGACTATGTCAGTTTGTTTGGAGTGCAAAGTTCATCATAGTAGATGAATGAATGGTTAGAAAAGAAAGGCATTAGGGACTGGATATTGTAGGACTATGTTTGGATCATATAGTGGGAATGAAATATAAAAGCTGAGTTCTTTTGCCCTTTTTTTTTTTTAAAGATGGAATCTTGCTCTGTCACCAAGGCTAGAGTGCAGTGGCACGATCTTGGCTCACTGCAACCTTCACCCCCTAGGTTCAAGCGATTCTCCTGCCTCAGCCTCCTGAGTAGCTGGGATTAAAGGTGCCCGCCACTGTGCCCGGCAAATTTTTGTATTTTTAGTAGAAACGGGGTTTCACCATCTTGGCCAGGTTGGTCTCGAACTCCTGACCTCGTGATCTGCCCACTTTGGCTCCACAAAGTGCTGGGATTACAGGCGTGAGTCACCACTCCTGGCCTCTTTTGACTTTGAAAAATTATTTCGTTACATATGTTCATTTTAGAAAGATTAGAATATACTGATGAAGAAAAAGTAGAAAACAATAACACAAAATGAAAGTTTTTAGAAATACTTATTTGATGTTATCCAGGATGGATGAAATAAAAGGATGACTGAAGGTGGGAGGCCAGTTAGGAGGCTGTTTTGGTAGTCTTCTTTCCCTCTTCCCCATCCTGTACTCTTCTCTTTTATCAGATGGTTGTACTGGTGGCCGAAGCTTGAAATTTGAGGAGTCAGAGCCAAAAGAAGGATGCAGCCTGAATAGTAACTCTGGGATCAGGTTACACAGTTGAAATAATAGACATTATACATTACTTTTCTTTCCTGGGTCTTGAGGAAGTCCTTTAGTGAGGGCTCAAGAAATTTGGAAATATTCGTAGATGGATGAAGTAAGTTCAACTTTGGTGATGGCTTTATGCAGTTTGATAAGTGTACATTTTTCCAAGTACAGACTTATGGGAACATTATTGGTGGGGAGAAGAAGGAATCTGGAGATTTGTACTAATGAGTTAGTGGCATTTTTGTAGAGGGAGATTCACATCTCTGAATTCTTCAACCATCCCAAAATTGAGCATGTCACGGAATCTTTCTGGCTAACAGTTAGCTGTAGGTTGTTACATCCTTTAATGCCATATGTCTGCAAAGGATCTTATCTCATCTATATATATTCTTGAATGACATAAACTGGCACATTTATGACTAGTGCAAAGGGACTAACTTGCATTTGCATGCAAATTTCTGTGGCTAGAAAGGTCAGCCCGACTGGCTTGTGCAGCAACTTTTGCCATTGCCCTTGTTTGATAATGCTGTGAATTGCCCATGATTTTCCTAAGTGTAGCTTGGAGGTTCCACTCAAGATCAAGCCTGAGATTCCCCGTGAACTCTTCAGGACTATGGCAGGTCTAATATCTTCAATTTGGAAATTATCAACTGCCTTGCTGATGCCTTGATTGAGGCTGCGTGATACCAGTGTGTATCTGCTGGATACAAATATCACTTCTGTCACTCTGATGGCCATGTGTATCTCTTGCTTAGGTAGCATTTCTGGCCTGAACCAGTCATAGGCTGTATACCACCAGAGTATCCTCCAGAAATTCTTCTCCTTACATCTGTGACCCTACCCCATCCCCGTCATTCTACTTCTACTACTTTGAGGAACTGTGGCTCCACCATAACCTTGATGTAAGAGCAGGTGCTAGCACCCCACTGAATATTCCCACTTAGATCAGATCAGAGACTGTACCTGAATTATATCATCCTGTTGTTCTCATGGCCAGATATGGGGGCAGCCAGCCCAAGCTAGGATCCCAGTGGTTTCTTTAGCTTTATATGAAGCTTGAATGAGCTAGAGATGTTGCCTAAGAATTCTAAGCCTCTGGAGACTAAACTGCCTGTCTAAATCCTTGTAGGAGTACAGACTCATTCTTAGGAGTTAGAGGTTTACATCCTTCAGGATATACATTGGAAAAGAACAATTGCTCTGCCAGGAGGGCTGCTGCTTTTTGATTGAGAAAGATGATGCGGCCGTGGAAAGCACATGGACCACATCAACTTGGAGTCAGGGTTATCAGAGGGCAGGCAGTTCCAGTGCTACCACCTGAGCACTCTTCTTCAGAAGAAAAAGAGAGCACTCCAGCTTAATCCTTGCATTTTAACTATTCCCAGTTTAAAGAGTTACACTGCAGCCTTTTGCAGCCACTTCCTTATCCCCTGAAGGGGAATGGGATAAGGAAAACATTCTCCTTTCCCTGAAGAGTTTCCCTTGAAAATTGAAGAGAGAAAAATTTTAAGTCATCAGATAAAGGCAAGGGCAGTTCATCCCTATCACTCTTTGAGGCATGGATAGGTCTCAATTAAAATCTGTGTTAATTTTCCCACAGTTCAGTTGTATTGACCTTTTTCATTCAAAAGGTCCAGCCCGGGGCTGCATGCCAGCCAACTTGGTGCTTTCTGTAAAAGCCATGGTGTTTTCTCTCAGCCTAAGGAAATTCTTTGTGCTGTTTTATAGCTTTACTGCCAGAGTAAGTTAAAATTGCCATTGAATCAATATATATAGTTTAATAAGTTTGCTGCTTTACCCAGTTTAATCTTGTCTCATTTTCAAGGTTTGCCAAGAGTTACCCTAGAGAGACAAATATTCTTTCTGTCATCTATCATTCTATTGACCTTCATGGTTGATTTGGCTGATCTTTCTAAACAAAGGAAGACCAATTAATGGTTAAAGGTAGAAGTATCTGGACCTCTACTCCAAATAAAAGCTTTCAAGTTACATTTGGAGATGATACTCTTGAATATTTTTTAACCATACTGTGTCTCTTAAACAAATGCTGCTGCTTATCCATAACATGCTAATTAATACCTTATACGTCTCATTCCTGATAATGAAAAGTTACTAGTAACATGGTGTTGGGAGGTTCATTCCCATGGGCATTATATGAGGCTAGAAGAAAACAAAGACATGACAAATCTATAGGCTTATGGTTCAGGCAGATACTTTCTTTGGTTTTTTCTCAGTCATTATGAGTCTTGCATTCTAGACAAATGTAGATATATTTCTCTTAGAGCAAGTGATGGAAGAAACCTGAAGGTAGCAAGTTAGCTCTCTGTTGACAGAGAAAGAAGGAATTACCTATCTGGAAATAATCTGTTCAGTATAGTTTTATTGTCAGAGTAAGTTAAAATGAATGATTCTGCCAAAATGTCAAGAATGGGTCACCTAGGCATCCTTTCCAGAAATGGGTTATCTAGTCAGTCATCCTTTCCAAGCTATGCTTTTGTTACTTTTGTTACTTAAGTTACTTACATTCACTGAAATGTAAATACCATGTGTTTTATCATGTTTTATATTCTGAAAGTATCATTTTACTAATATGTTTTTGAAATAGGTACTGTGTTTTCTATTGCTCATATTATCATATTATCGTAAGTCTTAGAACTTTATCTATTCAAGGTAACAAAAATTTCAACTTTGGTCTGCCCAGACTGTAGAAAACCAAGCATTGACACACACATAAAAATATGTATATACACACACAGAACATTTACTTTATCAAAAAGAAGAGTGTATAGGGGCTTCAGATCACTGTATTGTCAAGGGACTTATCCGCATCTTTGATAATTTAGGATGGAGTATCTTAAAATAACCTTTTTATGTGCTGGACAGCAAACTGTGCTGGACTGGTAACATATTAAGAATATGCTTAAAACATTCTCTCAATGGAAATATTACCTTTTAAAAATATTTTAAATTTCAAGATGGTAGAAGTCCATTTTCTTGTACTATTGAGTGAGGTTGAAGATAAGACTAGAGAATTGAGTGGAAGAAATAATTCCATTTGAGCCATTCCATTTCACGTCTTTCCTAAATGGTCAATTCTTTTGGTTCTGGTTCTATCGAAGTCATCATGATGAGAAACAGGGTTAGTAAAGCCAAAAACATGACCTGGGAACAATAATGGGTTATTGATTCTGCCAGAAGTCCACCTACCAGTGGCTCTGGCACTGTGAGAATAGAGCAGGCACATGTATCCAAAAAAAGTTCCCTTTTGGCCGAGTGTGGTGGCTCACGCTTGTAATACCAGCACTTTGGGAGGCCTAGGCGGGCAGATCATGAGGTCAGGAGTTCGAGACCAGCCTGGCCAACATGGTGAAACTCTGTGTCTACTAAAAATAGAAAAAATTAGCCAGGTGTGTTGGCACATGCCTGTAATCCCAGCTACTCAGGGGGCTAAGACAGGCAATCGCTTCAATCTGGGAGGCAGAGGTTGCAGTGAGCTGAGACTGTGCCACTGCACTCCAGCCTGGGCAACAGGGCGAGACTGTGTCTCAAAAAAAAAAAAAAAAAAAAAAAAAAAGTTTCCTTTTATGAAAGCTGTATTTCAGGATTGACAATTGCAGTTCCCATTTGGGTTTCTGTGTCAAGAAGACTTTTTTTTCTACCATGTTTCCACATCCTGCAGACTGCGCTAAACTGTATCTCCACCTTCACCCCTCAAAATATACCCAAGTGTAGTATTCATAGTAGTCCCATATATCAGTTCTTTTTTCAGTCACATCAAAGTTATGCAACTGGTGAGTGCCCCATCCTATGAGTTAAGAATTTAAGAACTGTGAATAGAAAAGAATATTGGGACTGGTGGGTGACACAGTAAATGAGTAAGCTGAGAATAGGGGAAGGGGAATCTACTTTGTAAGTCATGTGTTAATTGTGATGATTCTGGGGAGCAGAATTGCTGCTGATGGAGAACCACTGCTTTATTTATTTACTTTTTAAAGCTTTTATTTTAGCTTCAAGGGATACATGTGCAGATTGTTACATGAGTAAATTGTGTGATGCTGAGGTGTGATGTACAAATGGTCTCATCACCCAGGTAGTGAACATAGTACCCAATAAGTAGTTTTTCGACCATCCTCCCTTTACCACCCTCCCCCTTCTAGTAGTCCTCAGTGTCTATTGTTCCCATCTTTATGCCCATGTGTCCTCAGTGTTTAGCTCCCGATTATAAGTGAGAACATGTGGTATTTGGTTTTCTGTTCCCGTGTTAATTTGCGTAGGATAATGGCCTCCAGCTGCATCCATGTTGCTTCAAAAGGACATGATTTCAGAGAACCACTGCTTTAAATCACAAATTATTTAAGGAAACATACTTCTTATAATGCAGTTAGTCTAATTTTGCCACAGTGGAGTTACTTATGTGTGTAAATAAAATTTAGAGCCAGGGTAACAAACAAGGCCCTGAGGTCAAATCTGGCCTGCCTCATGTTTTGTAATAAAGTTTGTCTCTGTTTACAGATGACATGATCGTATATTTAGAAAAACCCATTGTCTCAGCCCAAAATCTCCTTAAGCTGATAAGCAACTTCAGCAAAGTCTCAGGATACAAAATCAATGTGCAAAAATCACAAGCATTCCTATACACCAAAAACAGAGAGCCAAATCATGAGTGAACTCCCATTCACAATTGCTATAAAGAGAATAAAATACCTATGAATAAAACTTACAGGGATGTGAAGGACCTCTTCAAGGAGAACTAGAAACCACTGCTCAAGGAAATAAGAGAGGACACAAACAAATGAAAAGACATTCCATGCTCATGGATAGGAAGAATCAGTATCATGAAAATGGCCCTACTGCCCAAACTTATTTATAGATTCAATGTTATCCCCATCAAGCTACCATTGACTTTCTTCACAGAATTGGAAAAAACTACTTTAAATTTCATATGGAATCAAAAAAGAGCCCACATAGCCAAGACAATCCTAAGCAAAAAGAGCAAAGCTGGAGGCATCATGCTACCTTACTTCAAACTATACTACAAGGCTACAGTAATGAAAACAGCATGGTACTGGTACCAAAACAGATACATAGACCAATGGAACAGAACGGAGGCCTCAGAAATAACACCACACATCTACAAACATCTGATCTTTGACAAACCTGACAAAAGCAATGGGGGAAAGATTCCCTATTTAATAAATGGTGTTGGGAAAACTGGCTAGCCATAAGCAGAAAACTGAAACTGAACCCCTTCCTTACACCTTATACAAAAATTAACTCAAGATGAATTAAAGACTTAAACGTAAGACCTAAAACCATAAAAATCCTAGAAGAAAACCTAGGAAATACCATTCAGGACATAGGGATGGGCAAAGACTTCATGTCAAAAACACCAAAAGCAATGGCAACAAAAGCCAAAATTGACACATGGGATCTAATTAAACTAAAGAGCTTCTGCACAGACAGAGAAACTATCATCGGAAGGAACAGGCAATCTACAGAATTGGAGAAAATTTTTGCAATCTATCTATCTGACAAAGGGCTAATATCCAGAATCTACAAAGAACTTAAACAGATTTACAAGAAACAAACAACCCCATCAAAAAGTGGGCAAAGGATATGAACAGACGCTTCTCAAAAGAAAGACATGTATGCAGCCAACAAACATATGAAAAAAATGCTCATATCACTGGTCATTAGAGAAATGCAAATCAAAACCACAATGAGATAACAATCTCACACCATTGAGAATGGTGATCATTAAAAACTCAGGAAACAACAGATGCTGGAGAGAATGTGGAGAAATAGGAACGCTTTTGCACTGTTGGTGGGAGTATAAATTAGTTCAACCATTGTGGAAGACAGTGTGGTGATTCCTCAAGGATCTAGAACTGGAAATACCATTTGACCCAGCAATCCTGTTACTGAGTATATACTCAAAGGATTATCAATCATTCTGCTATAAAGACACATGCTCACATATGTTTATTGTGGCACTATTCACAATAGCAAAGACTTGGAACCAACCCAGATGTCCATCAGTGATAGACTGGATAAAGAAATGTGGCATGTATACACCATGGAATACTATTTAGCCATAAAAAAGGATGAGTTCATGTCCTTTGCAGGTACATGGATGAATGTGGAAACCATTATTGTCAGCAAACTAACCAAGAACAGAAAACCAAACACTGCATGTTCACACTCATAAGTGGGAGTTGAACAGTGAGAACACATGGACACAGGGAGGAGAACATCATACACCAGGGTCTGTCAGGGGCTGGGGGGCTAGGAGAGGGATAACATTAGGAGAAATACTTAATGTAGGTGATGGGTTGATGGGTGCAGCAAACCACTATGGCACGTGTATACCTATGTAACAAAACTGCATGTTCTGCACATGTACCCCAGAACTTAAAGTATAATAAAAAAGAAATAAAAATGAAGTTTGATATTATCATTTACATATCATCTATAGTTGCTTTTGTGCTGCAAAGTCAGAGATGAGTAATTCCTGTAGATGTAAATACTGGCCACCAAGCTTGAAATATTTACTATCTGGCTCTTTACCACAAAAGTTTTTCAACATATTAGAGTGTTTTAGAGTTTGACAGTGCGTCCTTTGCTATGCACTGAGCCATGAGCTGTAGTGAGTGCTTAAACTTAAAATTAATGTTTGGTTTTATGTGAAAGCTTTGATGAAAAAACATTTCAATTTGCACAAGTATGAAAATTAGATATGAAATTAAGTTATTGCATATATTTGTGCTGGCTGCCATATGGATATACAATATAGTACATTAATTAAAAGAGCAGAAACTTTGGAGCCAGACTACTTTGGTTCAAATCCTGGCTCTACTTTTCTGTCATCTAAGGCAAGTCACTTACCCTTTGTGTGCCCCGGTTCTCTTAACCGTAAAATGAGGATAATATTAAAACTTGCAAGGGCTAAATAAATTAGCATATGCAAAGCATGTAGAAAATGTTTTCCATGTAATAAACACTAATTATTACTGTGATAACCGAAGGGTTCCAAAATCAACTCAATTTTTGGCCTCTTTAATTCATTACATAGCAATGAAGTACAAAGGTGTGAATGTGTAATAGTTGTTTTCAGAGTAAAATGGGGGAAAATGATTTCACTTAATTTGTTTCTTTCCCTAATGCTAGCATCTCCAGCGGCACAGAATATACCTTTTCTGTTCTGCTCTGCAAAATTGTGCAGAAATGAATGAAATGGGGGAAAGCTGTTGAACTGGCATGTAGCCAGGCTACACGTTTAACTCCGGCCAGAGATTACAAGTCACAGAAAAAAATGTTGTTACCCCAGGTCTTGCCACTAGTAGAAAACAAATGACCTCTAAAAAAAATTATGCCTTTTTCAAAATATTTATTACTTTCAATGTCTTCCCTGGGATGGTTACTCCAGCTCCTGCAAAGCTCTGCCTTGTAGTAATAAGGGGTATCCATCAGAGTTTGTGTGCCCCAGCAAGTCTCCTCTTCTTGCTTCTTAGAAATGCACATTTTAGTATAATTTTCTATTTATGGTATATCATTTTTCCCAAAACACAAAGATGATTATAAATCTTTTTAATCTTGTATAATATCTAACAGTTATCATTTCCTTATTTTTCTTTTTGGAAAACCAAAAACAGAAGATTGGTAAATCTCAAGACAAAATTTTTATTCCCATTTTTTTTCCCTGAGACATACTGGTTCTGTTAGATCTGTCACATATATTATGATTGATCAGCTTGCAACTAATCATTGAACTCCTTTGTATGCAGTTAATATTTATTAACCATTTAGGGTATCAGCTACTCTACCACGTGCTTCACATGTGTTGCTTTGTTTAATCCTCACAGCAACCCACGAGATACAACTATTATTATCACCATTTTACAACTATATATAGTGAAACACAGAGAAGACAAGTAACTTTTTCAGATCACACATCTGGCATAGTAGCCTGCCAGGGTTAAACTTGACTGTGTCTGATTCTAATGTTTTCAATGACTCTTATTCTGCTTCTTGTACTCGTTTTCCTGCTTGTTTGAAACACCTCAGATCCCCTGGGCAGAATAGATAGAGTAATTCAGGGACTCTGGTTGGATTTCAGGCGGCTCAAGTGCCTTGGAAAGCATTTTGCTGGCTTAGAGATGTCAACTTCAGAGAGGTGAAATATGTGTAAAATTAGAGGAGAAAAAAACTTATTTAATATTTTTAGAATTCTCTAGATCCTGTGGATAGGAAAAGTGTTTTAAAAGTAGTATACCTGAATAAGGTGGGCCACCCTGAACACATACCAAGGATTAACTGTCTTCTAGTTCCCAAATACAACATCCCCCCCCGAAAAAAGTTATTTTATAATATCATGCTATGTATCTTCTTGAGTATTGTGATCATTTTCTCCTAGAATATAAAATATTTGCCATAAATTTAATAATTCTTTTTAAAAGGACAGAGAGCATTTGTTATAGAGTATGTAGGCAGTATGCTTTGAAGATAGAGGTCACATTTAGTGGGGGATTCGTGGTTTAATAGATTAGAAGAAGGGATTATTAGATGGGATGGGTTTGGTGGGATATGTGAGTTTTCTAAAGTCATGAGTGTTTTATGCATGAGAACGTAAAAGAGCTGGGGCTGGAATCAATTTTATTCTAATGTAACAGATGTCTTCTGCTCTTAAGACACCTGTGTAATGAAACGTGGCTTTCCCCATATCTCCCTGCTTTCACTCCACTTAATTAATATACGCAGCTGTACATTGACATACTATATCATCTATTCCCAATAGAGGGGTTTTGCTTCCTTAGATTTTAATTATCAATAACTTCATTGCAGTATTCTCTGCTTTCTTGGTTTCCAGCTAATTGCCCCACTTGTTTTTTTGTTTAGTTACTTTCTTCTTCTTTTATGACCCCTGTCTGTAGCTTATCTTGGCTTCTACTTTCTCTTATGTTATCCCCTGAATTCCTTTATGTATGTTAATATTAAGCTGATTGTCATAATATTTATAAGTTTTTCATTATCTGGACTTGACACAGTTTGGAATTTTCCTAGCACATCTGAAGTTAAATTTTAAATACCAAACAAAGTTGTGCTGGTTTGTATAGCTTAAACACCAGTCACAATTGAAGAAATTATACCAAGGTTCATTTCCCCATGTCTTGGTTGTTTTGCATTGGGAACCTGGGCACAGATTATTTCTGAGGCAGGTAAAGTGCTACAGTTGAAAAAAAAAAAAAAGAGGTTGGGGGAATGATATCCTTCAGGAAGCTGATCAGATCCATTCACTACATGAAAAATGTAGTGAAGATTTGGCTGCTTTTGGTAGAATTCTTTTCCATGTGTATCTAAAAATTGAACTTTCTTTAGTTGTTGAATAAATGCAAAATGCAATAAATGTTTTCAGACAGGTAAGTGTTGATTTATGGTATAACATTATATTAATAATTTCTCATTCCTGATTAGGATAAATTTCTTTACAGTTCATTCCAAAAAATACAAAGATATCTCAGTGATACAGCTGGTGAATCCTTTACTTTTTTTTTTTTTTTTTTTTTTTTTTGTGACAGGGTCTGGTTCTGTTGCCCAGTCTGGAGTGCAGTGGCAATATCTTGCTCACTGCAGCCTTGACCTCCCGGCCTCAAGTGATATTCCCACCTCAGCTCCTCAAGTAACTGGGACCACAGGCACACGCCACCACATCCAGCTAATTTTTGTAGAAATTAGGTTTTACCATGTTGCCCAGGCTAATACTTTACTTTTTATTGCATCTTTTTTCTGTAGTGTCAAGCTTTTGGTAATTTCATTGTTGTTAGCTATTTGTATCACCAAGAGAAGTTAAGCAGAGAGCAAGAGAAGAAATTCCAATTTGCCGTTTGTCAGTAACTGGAGAGGAAGTGAGGGGTGGGAGACGGAGAATGATCTGGCTGGAGAGCTATGCTTTCACCTACAATGAGTTTTTTTTTGTTTTTTTTTTTTTAATTTTGTTTTTTCTTTTAATTTGGAGAGCTTGGTGGATGCTATAGGGAGGAAAGGTGGAGGAGAACTTCTGGTGGTAATTGTTATTCACTCTGCTCTGCTTTAGTCTCTGATAGAATGAGTGTCATGGTTGATGTTTTGTGGCATTTTTTAAGACTGCATAATCCAGCAACTTATGATTCCCTGTTAGGCAAGAAACCATAGCTTTCAGTGTATACTTACAGAGTGACTGAGACAGTATCACTTCTTCTCTTTATGCCTTATATTCTTCATTTATAAAATGGAGATTATAGACTTGTCCTTGAATACCTGTTGAAGTAATTGCAAAAATTCCATACATATTTGAGTCTTTGCGAGGCCTTGAACATAGAGTTTAATTAAACAAGACCTTACTAAGAGTCTTTTGTGTGTATGTGCAAGAATTTTTTCCTGAAGGCACTATTGATCATGTTGGGAAAGCAAGGCATGGTTAGTGGATTTATTGTTTAGGTGTTTTACAGCTATGATAGTTTTCATTTGCTATTGGCCACAGGTTTGAAAAGAGTATGAAACAACTATGTAGAAAATTTTCTAGCATCTCCCAGTCCCAGAAGAGCTTCATCAGCCTTCAAAAGTCTATGAAGTATGACTATAATGTAATGTGCCTGATATTTTTTATTGTGGTAAAACATAATATTTATCATTATACTCTGTGTATACATATTATACACTGATAAGTGTATAATTCAGTGACATTAAATATGTTAGCAGTGTTGTATAACCATTACCACTATCTATATCCAACACTTTATCATTATCCCCAACAAAAACTATGCCCATTAAACAATAACTCCCACCCTTCCACCTCTCCCCACAGCCCCTGGTAACCTACCCTACTTTCTGTCTTTATGAATTTGTCTATTCTAAGTACTTCATATAGGTACAATTATACATTATTTTCCTTCTATATCTGCCTTATTTCACTAAGCATAATGTTTTCCAGGTCCATCCATGTTGTGGCATATGTCAAAATTTAATTTCTTTTTATGTCTGAATATTATTCAGTTATATGTATAGATATATACATATATATACACACACATATATATATGGACCTGTGCTCCAGTCTCACTCAGCACTGCCATATATTTACTGTTTGACTTGGAATATAATCTTTCTAAGCTTTAATCGTAATCTATAATATGTGGATATGTGTTAATTCATTCTTGCGTTGATATAAAGGAATACCTGAAACTGGGTAATTTATAAAGATCACATTTGGGTTCACCATTTATCTCGTGCCTTATATTTTAATTTATAAAATGGTTTCATAATAAAAGGCTGTGATTTAATATCTAAATAAGGGA
Organism: Nomascus leucogenys; assembly: GCF_006542625.1. Lineage (NCBI taxonomy): Eukaryota > Metazoa > Chordata > Mammalia > Primates > Hylobatidae > Nomascus > Nomascus leucogenys. The sequence continues at coordinate 27,189,499 of NC_044392.1, read as the reverse complement.
TACAGGAAGAGTATATTTTGTTAGAGGGGAAATGAATTATGGAAGATGAATTAGTAGTAATACAGCTTAGCAGTTTTAAATGAGGATAATTATGGTCTAAGTTATAGGGGTTGTTTTGAGGATTAAAGAGTTAGTATATGTTTCTTAACAACAATGTAGTATTATAACAGTATAAGTGCTATTTGGCTGTTTGCCATCATTATTATTAGTTGATGAGTGCTTCATAGTAGAGATCACAAATGAGGCAGACCTTAATGCAACTCTGCAGGATTTGATTAGAAAAAGAATTTTAAGGTAAATGTAGAGAGAAAGCAGATGGCATGTTTTTACAATAAGAAAGATGTCACACTCGTTGAACACATAGCTTTTGAGACCAACAGACCTGTGCTCCAGTCTCAGCATTGCCATATATTTACTGTTTGACTTGGAATATAATCTTTCTAAGCTTTAATTATCATCTATAATATGTGGATATGTGTTAATTCATTCTTGCGTTGATATAAAGGAATACCTGAAACTGAGTAATTTATAAAGAAAGTATGTTTATTTTGTCACATGATCCGGGAGGCTGTATATGAAGCATAGCACCATCATCTGCTTCTGGTGAGGACCCCAGGAAGCTTTCCATCATGGCAGAAGGTGAAGGGGAGCCAGTGCATCACATGATGAAAGAGAGCAAGCAGGGTGGAGAGGCACCACACTCTTTCAAACAGCCAGATCTGTGAACCTAGATGAGTGAGAAATCACTGATCACCAAAGGGATGGTGCTAAGCCATTTAAGGGGGTCTGCCCCCATGACCCAGTACCTCCCACTAGGCCCCACCCCAACACTGGAGCTTATATTTTAACATGAGATTTGGAGGGAACAAACATATAGACCGTATCAGGATAATAATGATGATAACATCAAAGGATTATTTATGAGAATTAAAATGAGTAAGACACTTGGCATGTTACCTGGCAATGAAAAAAGCTTTCAAACAGTGATAGCCTCTATTAATTTAATACTTTTGGTGGTTACCATTTTTTGTCATTGTTACCATTAGCATTATCCACATTGGCTCATAGTGGGTGACACCTTTGGAAAGGTATTAGGGAAATAAAGAAAGAGGAGTTGTAAGTGATTATGGCATACCTTTAAAATAGGAGTGTGCACTTGAATTTAGGCAGTGGGATGCCACTAAAGTTTTATTTGAGAGAAAGAGAGAATGTGTGTGGTGTGTGTGTGTATTTGTGTGTTTGTGTAAGTGTGTGTACATGTTCGTGTATTTTGGCAGGAACATTAATAAGAAGAGGGGCCTTGCTGAAAGCAGTGATTTGAAAAGATCTGTTTACACTATGCAGATAATTTGGGATTTGGAAAAGAATAGATAAACAAAAGGGAACAAAATTGCTTATACAATTTTTAACAATTAGAAGGAAATTAATAAGAGAAAAAAATCTGAAGAAAAATGTTTATATGTGTTGGGTATTTAATTGTATGCCAGGCACTTTGCTAACCTCTCTATGTTGATTACTACCATTTCATGTTCACAGTAACCTTATAATGGAAGATTCTATTATTGTCTCCATTTTATAGATGAGAAATCAAGGACATAAAGTGGTTACGGTCACACAGATAGTGTGGTGGAGACAGCTAGTATCCCCAAATCGTTTCTCACCTTTTCCCCATAGTAATAGCATTTTCATCTGGGCACGTGATGACTCCAAGTGAAAAACCACATTTCTTAATCTCCTTTGCAGTGAAGTATGACTGTGTTGTGTACCCCACCCACCCCTGAAAAAAAGAGTTGTGAATAATTTTGGAGAACTTTGAGAGTTGGCTTGTACCATCTGACCTTCTTCCCTTCCTTATTCTGCCTTCCTCCTGTTACAGACATGTGACAGTCATAGCTCATCTTAGATCATGAAGGCCAGGGCTGCAACACTAGAATGATAGAGCATAAAGCAGGGAGGGAGCTGGATCTCTATGGAACTTGGAAAACAGCATCCACACCAATCCTGTACTGCCAACCTTTGGGCATTTACATTAGAAAGAAAAATAAGCTGCTCTCTGGGGTTTCCTCTTACTTTTTCACCTGACACGAATCCTTACTAACAAAGATCAGAGGGCACTCTCATCCACAGTGTATACTCTTTACCTTCGCTACTCTCAGATGCCCACCAGTTTTTATAAGGAATTGTAAAGATCTAACTCTTGTGTTGTAGCTCAGAAAGCCAAATTTACTGAAGTTAGGCACATGTTCAGAGATGGATTCAGGAATCCAGTGGTATATTTTCTCAGCTTTCTTGAGTAAAAATCAACGAAGTAGAGAAGTTTGAAAGCTCTGCTTCTTCTGCCTTCTGCTAGGCAAGATTGTTTGCATTTCTTTTTGCTTTGCATAAATATCTCTAATTTTGAGAAAAGTAACCTTGGCAGATAAGGAAAGAAGTTGAAGGGTAGTTTGTTTAATTATCAAGAGCAATGATGTATAAATGGCTTTTGGGAAAAAATGATATCTAACTTTAAGTTAAGAACCTGTGTAGCTATTATGGAATGAAGTGAATTCTGTAAAATCATTGATACAAGGTAAATGTGCTTTTAGATGCTGCATGTTATTTTATGATTTTTATTTTGAGCAATAACAAAAAGATGTTGAAATTATACCAGTTGACCAGTTGTTGACAGGCAATTCTAAAGTATTGGCTGGGACTGATAAGAGGTTACCAGCATTATATATTCATGGATATTCTCAACTTAAGTACTTTCTAAAGCAAACAGTTCTGTCATCATCACTATGCATAGAGGTATAACGGTGATGCAGGGTGGTTTTCAGATAGACTGGGTTTTTATTTTGCCTCTATGCCGGACAGGTTGAGTGACCACAGAGCTTTATATCTTAGTGACTAGTGGTTAAAGAGATTGTATTTGCATTATCCTAAGTGAATTAACACAGGAACAGAAAACCTACCACTGTGTGTTTTCACTTATAAGTGGGAGCTAAACATTTGGTACACATGAACATAAATATGGCAACAATAGACACTGGGGACTGCTGGAGAGGGGAAGAGGGGAGGTGAGTAAAGATTGAAAATGAACTGTTAGTTACTATGCTTACTACCTAGATTATGGGATTAATCATACCCCAAATCTCAGCATCGTGCAATATACTCATGTAACAAACCTACACATGTACCTTCTGAATCTAAAATAAAAGTTGAAATTATAAAAAATAAATAAAAAGACAAAAAAACTATAGTGAGATTTCATCTCATCCCAGTTAAAATGGCTTTTATAAAAAAGTCAGGCAATACCCAATGCTAGCAAGGATGTGGAGAAAAGAGAACCCTTGTACACTGTTGGTGTACAAAATTAGTAGAGCCACCATGGAGAACAGTTTAGAGATTCCTCAAAAAACTCAAAATTTAGCTACCATATGATCCACCAATTCCACTGCTGGGTATATACCCAAAAGAAAGGAAATGAGTATATGGAAGAGATACCTGCACTTCCATGTTTGTTGCAATACTGTTTACAATAGCTAAGATTTAGAAGCAACCTAAGTGTGCATGAGCAGATGAATGGAGAAAGAAAATGTTGTACATTTCCACAACGGAGTACTAGTCAGACATAAAAAGAAGGAGATCCAGTCATTTGCAACAACATGGATGGAACTGGAGATCATTATGTTAAGTAAAACAAGCCAGACAGAGAAAGACAAGCATCACAGGTTCTCACTTATTTTTGAGATCTAAAAATCAAAACAATTGAACTCATAGAGATAGAGAATAGAAGGATAGTTACCAGAGGCTGGAAAGGGTAGTTTTGGGAGGCAGGGTTGCGGGGGAGGGGGGATGGGCAAAAAAAATAGTTAGAAAGAATGAATAAGACCTAGTATTTGAGAGCACAGCAGAGACTGTAGTCAATAATAATTTAATTGTACACTTTAAAATAACTAAAATAGTATAATTGGATTGTTTGTAACAGAAAGGATAAATGCTTGAGGGGATGGATACCCAGTTTTCCATGATGTAATTATTGTGCATTGCATGCCTGTACCAAAACATCTCAATTACCCCATAAATATATATATCTACTGTGTACCCACGAAATTAAAAATAAAAAAATTTTAAAAATAAATTATGTTTCATAATCAGTGTTGTATGCATGCAATATAAATGCTTGTTCCTAGAGGATTTCAAGATCATATGGTCTTTCTAAGTCACATACTATACCAAAGCTCTTCAGACAAGAGCTTCTTATACAGTCTAAATTTGTGCAGAATCTCAAAAGGGCAATAAAATTTTGAAATAATGTGATTAACTCCAAATTCATTACGAATTATGTAGTTTCAGTGCTGGGAACCAAATGAATTATAAAGTATGTTTACACTGCTTCAACACAGTGGCTCCATTTTAGCTGCAAACAGAAATTCTTATCATTTTTTTCAGGATTAGTCCCAAATACTTAAGTTTAAGTTTATCCTAAATCTTTCTTTAGGAACGCCTCACAAATAAAATATAAGAAATTTTGATATTGTACTCTTGGCAAAGTTTTGCTCTGCTTCCCTAATCTGATGGGACAGTGACAGCTTACAATGAAACATTTTCAAAAACATTCCCTGCTAAATCAAACTGAAATGCAGGGGATTTACATGGACATTTGAGATCGTATGGTCTAATAGAGCATGGACTGTCAAGTAAGAAGTCTCACATGGACTACGGAGTAAGACCAGTCCTTCTACCATCTTGGAACTTGACCTTTTTTTGTAAAATTGGAAAATAACAGCTCACCATCTTGTTGAGAAGACTACATGAAGTAATGTGAAAGTTCCTTAAGGAAGAAATGTTAAATGTTATTACGCTTGACCTGTTTTCTTGTTAACATCTTATATCTTGAAATTTTCTTTAAAGCCTCTAAATGTTGTTTTTGTTTGTTTGTTTGTTTGGACGGAGTCTTGCTCAGTCACCCCAGGCTGGAGTGCAGTGGCACAATCTTGGCTCACTGCAACCTCTGCTTTCCGGGTTCAAGCAATTCTGTCTCAGCCTCCTGAGTAGCTAGGACTACAGGCATGCACCACCACACCCAGCTAATTTTTGTATTTTTAGTAGAGATGGGGTTTCACTGTATTGGCCAGGCTGGTCTCGAACTCCTGACCTTGTTATCTGCCCTCCTCTGCCTCCCAAAGTGCTGAGACTGCAGGCGTGAGCCACCCCGTCCGGCCAACGTTGCTTTTTAAATACGTTAATGTTAGAGCATATGGTTTTAAAAGCCTTTATTTCTCAAGTCAAATATTAGAAACTCAAGAAAATGGATGCACTAAGTTGAAACGTGCTCTACTGCTTTGGCAGCCACATTTAAGGCAGAAAAGTAAGTTAAAGATCTTATACCTTTGAGTTTAAAAACAAACAGTGATTTTTCTCATTTAGCAGCCCTATCCAGAATCATAGCAGAATCATCTCATCCCTCTTGGGAGAAATGCTGGCAATTAATTAAGCCAATTCCTTCATTTTGTGGTTAAGTGAACTCAGATCCAGGGATTAATCAACTTTACCAAAGTCATTTATCTAGTTAACTGTAGAAAAGGCAGAACCTCTTGAATTCCAAGCTAGTGGCTATTTCACTTTGCCAGTATTTTTAAAATCATTGACTTTAGTGTATGTATATATGTATACACTATATATGTGTGTATATTTTTAAAATCATTGACTTTAGTGTGTATCTATATACACACTATATATGTGTGTGTATATGTGTGACATATATACACACTATATATGTATGTGTGTATATGTGTGACATATATACACACTATATATGTTTATATGTATGTGTGTATATAGATACATAACTATAGCATTAGGAGATATGCCTAATGCTAAATGACGAGTTAATGGGTGCAGCACACCAACATGGCACATGTATACATATGTAACAAACTTGCACATTGTGCACATGTACCCTAAAACTTTAAGTATAATAATAATAAAATAAAAAATAAAAAAAGATGAAAAATATATATATACACATAACTAGTGTGTGTGTGTATATATATAACTTTTAATGTTATTTTCCAGTGTCAAGAGACCATTTGAAATGGCTTCAAAAAGTGTTACCATCAAAAGTCATTAAGTGTTTTTCTGGTTTTGATATTTGTACTGCGATTATATAAGAGAAGGTCCTTGCCCTTGGTTTACACAGAAGTATTTTGTGATTTAAAAATATTAATAATTGTTGCCTACCAATTTTTATGTTAGGTATTTTTCAAGGCATTGGGATTTTTCTTTTGAAAATCTTATCCTTGAGAGATTTGATCTATTAGTATGTTATGGTATATTTTTGCCTTACAGTGATTATGATTTTTTTCTTTCTGCTTCTGAAATGTGGTAGATATGTGTAGAAATCATAAGAAATGGCCATTCTTGGTGTCAAACTTGTTTTATCTTCAATTATCATAATGAACTATTGAATGCAAAAAAAAAATAAAGTTGCTGAGAGTAGTAAGTGCTTAACAGAGAAATATTTAGAAAAAAGTAAAACCAAACCCAGTAAAGACCTCATTAATTTAAACTCTATTAAAGAAGGATTGTGAACAGTACTTGAACTGAAATTTAGTTTTGGAACCAGAATTCTATTTAATTGCCTATGCAAAATAATAATGTGAACAAGATTAGAAAGGGAATGTTTTCAATAGTTAAAAGAACAAAATCTCTCTGAGCAGCCAGCCTTCAGTAGTTGAGAATGCTGATTAACATACACATAAGAGGCATGCTAATTACGGGCAGCCTTATCGGGTCATTACAGCAGGTCCCCCAGGACCTTTCTGTTACTGGGTAGAACTTGAAAGTAATAAATTTGCTTTTCTTTACAATTATTCTATAATTAGAAATTCCATAGATTTAACTCATTTTCTCATGGAATTGCCCTTATTAAACAATTGATTTTTAGCAAATATCCACACATTTCCTGATATATAATACAAAATAGATACTGATATGTGTAAAAGAAAGATGGTGACTCTATTAGAAAGCATCATCCTTTTTAGTTTTTCCACTCTCATTTTGATGAGAAACTTTAAAATCCCTTTTAGTTTTTTTTTAATCGATTTACGTCTGAAGGCTCATATCGATCTTGTTCTTAATGAAAGTCAACATAGTATTCTTAGGTCTTAAGTCTAGTCTTTTTATTCTTCAATGGAACAGACAGAAATTTGTCTCTCCTATTGATGAAAAAATTGAAGCTTTAAACAGAAGGGAGATACCAGTACCATTTTTTCAAAGAATATGCCCATATTTAAATTGTACAAGTTTTGTTTTTCTGTGAGTACAACAATCAGATATTAAAATGGCATGTTTTTTTTAACTTAAAATGAGTACTGTATAGTTATTATTATGCACGTTTATATGGCACTTTTTCTCAACTGTTAGAATATTCTTCTTAGATATCATTACCAAACAACTGATTGTTTGGCCATTTAATTTTTGGTCATATTTTACTTTTCCTAATACCTAAATGGCACAAACAGAGATGAAAATAGTGTAAGGCTCAGACTTCATTGTACCTAAGAAATCAGTGAAGCTTTTCATCAGGTGGAAGGAAGAGTAGACTGGATTTTCTCTTAGATCTGTCTGCCTCTTTCTTTGAAAAGTTTGTTTGTCTGTTAGTTTGTTTTTGAGACAGAGTCTCACTCTTGTTGCCCAGACTGGAGTGCAATGGCACAATCTCGGCTCACCGCAACCTCCGCCTCCCCGGTTCAAGCGATTCTCCTGCCTCAGCCTTCCGAGTAGCTGGGATTACAGGCATGCGCCACCACACCCGGCTAATTTTGTATTTTTAGTAGACACGGGGTTTCTCCATGTTCATTAGGCTGGTCGTGAACTCCTGACCTCAGGTGATCCACTCGCCTCGGCCTCCCAAAGTGCTGGGATTATAGGCATGAGCCATCGCGCCCGGCCTCTTTTAAAAGTTTTTATAGTTTTTTCCAGATGGGATTACTTTTTACCTGGATAATATATTTGGTAAAAACATACAGTTTTCCAAAGTGTTCATATCATTTCAGTTGTTGTTTTGACCCTTCTAATTATTTAGCAGCTCTATCCATGGAGACTACTAGGGGGAAGTCTTGAGTTTTGCCTATTCACGGAAGGCAAGAAGTAAGCCAGAAGGAACCTCATTCCATCCCCAGATTTGTGTATCTGAAAGACCCATTATCAGTTGTGAAATGTGGAAGTTTTAAGCAAGGTCTTGTATATAAATTTTATAGATGGGAAAACTGTTGAAAAAAGAAAATGCAGCTGAGAGATATTACTGGTATTTTTGTCATTGACAACCAAGGATAACAATGCATTGCTCCCTTGTTTGTGATGTATAGAGACATCCATATTTAAAAGACATTTTATTTGAGCACCAAAGTAATTATAAATGGTTTACTGTATTTATTGTGGGATTTGGCCAGCAGCCCGCAATGCAGCGGGGCTCTCTCTCTGTTCTCAGGCAGATCAGCAGGTCGAGAAATAATAGACACACACAAGATAGTGAAAGCTGGGTCCAGGGGGGTCATCGCCTTCTGGTCCTGCGATGCTGCCAATGCACTGGATATACCAGCATTTATTATTAAGTTTAGTGAGGGCAGGGGTAGGTTAGTGAGGGATTTAGGGTCGTTTGATTATGAGGTGAGATGGTCACATGGGGATGAAGTAATTCTTTAACATAACATCAGTGTGCAGAAGTACAGTATACAGAGATAAGAATTTACAATATAGTGTGTGCATCAGTAATTTCTAACAGAGCCTTAAAACAGAAACACAGTCTTTCCGTAACCTATGATTAGCAAGATATTAATCAGCGGTAACAGTTGCAGCAAAAGCTGGTTACAAACAATCCATAGAAACAGGACATGAAGCTAGACAACTGGTTAGACCAGAAATACTCAGAAGGGAGTATGCCTTAACCCTAAAGAGGCCTAGAAGAGCCGTGGCAAGATGAGGGCATTTATAGCCCTATCTTATCCATATGAAGAGGTGCCCCTCATGCGTCCGTTTATAGGCTCTCCACAAGGGTCACATTCTATTCCCAGAGCTATGAACATCTGATTTTCTGGGATAGGAATCTTGGTGATGTGAAACCTCCCTGACTGCACATCCATTCATAGGCTGTCTGCGGGGGGAAGTACATCACATGCTGTTGGCTCATTCTGGCAGTCCAGCCTGGCATTGTCTTTACACAATCCTGCATGCAATTTTATATTTACAATAATCAGAAGCATTTCATCTTTTATTTCATAGCAATAGTTTCAGGGGGTCTCCCTACATATATTTATAACTTTTTCCCTATTTATTTATGCTGTTTATGTTTAAGTATGGTTCTCTGAGAGCCCACCTAATAGATCACACTGCTAAAACTGAGCTAGATCTCTAAAGCTTTCTCCAGATTTAACATCCTATGATTCATTGACTGTGTAAATTAATTCTAACCACTGATGTTGAAAATGTCTTCTCATGGATCTGTAAAGGTTATGCAGAAAAATCTAGTTGCTGAATAACAGAGCTCTCTTCAGGAATGAAAACTGGTAAAGAATATTGTTGGCTGGGTGCAGTGGCTCATGCCTGTAATCCCAGCATTTTAGGAGGCCGAGGTGGGAGGATTGCCTGAGGCCAGGAGTTCGAGACTAGCTTGGGCAACATAACCACATCTTAACAAAAAATAAAAAAAAACTAGCTGGACATTGTGGCATGCACCTATAGTCCTAGCTACTTTAGAAGTCTGAGGTAAGGAGAACCCCTTAAGCCCAGGAGTTAGAGGTTACAATGAGCTATGATAGCTCCATGATAGCACCATTACATTCCAGCCTGGGTGACAGAGTGAGACCCTGTCTGTTAGGGGGGGGAAAAATACACACACACACACACACACACACACACACACACACACACACACAAACATTGAGAGTCAGTCATATGTATAGTCAATGGAAGAATTTAGTCAATATAAATATATTTTTATATATATAGTCAATATAAATATGTACATATAGTCAATGGAAGAATTTCCATACATTTTTGGTCCCTAAGTGTACAACTTCACTGGGTTATTAAAAATATTAAAAAACACATATAAAGTGCTTAGAACAGTACCTGACAACCTGGTAAGTGATATGTTAAGTGTTTACTGTTACTGCCACCAACACCACTGAGGATCCAGCAGAGGATTCTATGATAAGTTGTCTTTGTCCTAAAAATAGTATATCCTCTTGCAGTTATTGGAAATAATATGACCAATAATCTAAAATGTATAGTTTCCTAGTAGCTATAGGCTATTTTGAAGTCATTCTAAAACCAACCATTAAATCTGAGCATAATCTGTTTAACACATGAAGAAAGCTGTTTCATAAGACTCTGAAAGAGATTTATAAAATGAAAATGCTGTGGCATCAAATATTAACATTTTGCTAGCAGCAGGCAGCCCAAATGTTAATGGCTGGTATGCATTTGAAGGCCTACTTAACTGTGAATTTTATTAGGACCATTCCTCAGAGCTGGAGTTATAAATGGGCTTATAAATGAGAAATTAACCACCCCTCTAGGGAACAGCAGTTTCTTTGAAATCTTAATTAACCAATCACACTGATCTTCTCTTTTTTCAATTGCCAGCACTTGGATAAATGTTGAGTAAAACATTGTCTGATTGGAAATAGCTTAAGTACTGGGAACACCATTCTTTTATATGTTGAAATAAGTATAGTGGTAAAAAGAAATAAATTTTAAAAAGTAGTGCATATGTGCCTGTTTGAGTATTTTCATTTGTCCACTATACTTTTAAAAAAATTACACAGTAAAAAAATTACATTGTGAAACTAAGTTTTTTTCTTTTTTCTTTATTGAGACAGTCTCTCTCTGACACCCAGGCAGGAGTGCAGTGGTGCGATCAGGACTCATTGCAGCCTCGACCTCCCAGGCTCAAGCAGTCCTCCTGCCTCAGCTTCCTGAGTAGCTGGGACAACAGGTACGCAGTACTACGCCCTGCTAATTTTTTGATTTTTTTATAGAGATGAGGTCTCACTATGTGCCCTGGCTGGTTTCAAAATCCTGGGCTCAAGCAATTTTCCCACCTTGGCCTCTCAAAGTGCTGGGATTACAGGTGTGAGTTACCAAGCCTAGGCAGAAGTTTTTTGTTTTTTTTTTAATTGGAAAATAAGCATAAGAAACATAGGATGTTTCATGTTTAGAATGACCGTTACTTACGATATGACTTTGTAGTATCACTTTATTTTCTTCCACACAGAACATTACAAATAGAGGCAACACATTTGTAAAGAGGTTAATTTTAACAAAATATAAATAAACTGATCCATTGTAAAGTGTTACCTAGAAAAGATAGTTTATGTAGTGGAATGAAAAGGTATATATAGGTGAAAATTTAATGACCTTTCTAATTGAATTTTTTGAAGAAATAGAACATTGTATTTTCCAAGATAAATTCTTCTATGTTATATTATTACTTTATTAAAATGGATACTACAGTCAATGTGATTTTCTTAAATTTATAAGAACATAGAGAAGATAGTTTTGTCAACAGTTAGCTCTCCCTTAGGCTTATTATTTCTTTGAAATTGTTTTATTTGTGCTGTATAGTTTTCATACATATGAGGCTTTCCAATAACAGCTATTGAATGGAAAAAATACATATAGAACACAGTCATTTAAGTCACTCAAATTTCTAGAAATAAAATATGGAGACCTGCTTTCCCAAGTATATTTGCTATGTCCTTTTTCAGATTTAGCAAACATTATGCCTTCTATATGCCATACACATTTGCATAGTTATATTTAATGTTGAATACAATGTTGTAAACTGGAGATATGCGTTTCAAGCAGAAGGAATAACATGTAGGTACAAAGATATTTGATTATAATGAGCATGACACGTTGGATAGGGTCAGAGAGTTTTTAATGCTAATCTGTGGGAAGGGAGTTGGAGACCAGATGACTAGTAGGCTAAAATGATGGGTTAGGGCAGTTCCTGTTGGACATTGAATGGCAAAGGGGAGTCCACAAGAGTTTATATTTTATTCTTTTGTCTGAGAGTCCTTGAATGGGCTTTAGTCCATTGTGAATCTCTTTAAATTACATATGTGTATGTGTGTTAGTATGTATATGCACTTGTATGTCTGCATCCACTGAACACACGTGCTGTGGAAAGGGTTTGTAGTTTTCATTAGATTCTGTAATTCCACAAAGTTAAGAATCACTGCAGTAGATATGACACATCCAATTAGAGATTCTAATTATGTGATGATGGAGTAAGAATTGTTGGTTGTTTGCTTTTTAAGAAAGATCATTTTGGCAGCAAGACCACAGGTCACTATCTCACATCATATGCAAAAATGAACTTTAAGAGCTAAGACTGTGATGCTCTTTGAAGAACACAAAGGGGGTAAATCTTCATGACTTTGGATTTGTTTTGTTTTGTTCTGAGACGGAATCTCACTCTGTTGCCCAGGCTGGAGTGCAATGGCACGATCTCAGCTCACTGCAATTTCTACCTCCCGGGTTCAAGCAATTCTCCTGCTTCAGTCTCCTGAGTAGCTGGGATTACAGTGTGTGCTACCATGCCCAACTGATTTTTCTATTTTTAGTGGGGACGGGGTTTCACCATGTTGGCCAGGCTGGTCTTGAACTCCTGACCTCAGGTGATCTGCCTTGCCTCGGCCTCCCACAGTGCTGGGATTACAGGCATGAGCCACCGTGGCCAGCCATGACTTTGGATTTAATAGTGGTTTATTATATATGAAACCAAAAGTACGAGCAGCAAAATAAAAAACATAAACTGGACTTCCTTAAAACTTAAGACTTGTTGTATTAAAGGACATCATCAGGAAAATGAAAAGGCAATCAAGAGAAGAGGAAATTTGCAAATCGTATCTCTGATAAAGATTGAGTATTCAGCCATTTGACCCAGCAATCACATTACTGGGTATACACCTAAAGGATTATAAATCATGCCGCTATAAAGACATATGCACACGTATGTTTATTGCGGCACTATTCACATAGCAAAGACTTGGAACCAACCCAGATGTCCAACAATGATAGACTGGATTAAGAAAATGTGGCACATACACACCGTGGAATACTATGCAGCCATAAAAAATGATAAGTTCATGTCCTTTGTAGGGACATGGATGAAGCTGGAAACCATCATTCTCAGCAAACTATCGCAAGGACAAAAAACTAAACACCGCATGTTCTCACTCATAGGTGGGAATTGAACAATGAGAACACATGGACACAGGAAGGGGAACATCACACGCCAGGGCCTGCTGTGGGGTGGGGGTAGAGGGGAGGGATAGCATTAGGAGATATACCTAATGTTAAGTGACGAGTTAATGGGTGCAGCACACCAACATGGCACATGTATACATATGTAACTAACCTACACGTTGTGCACATGTACCCTAAAACTTAAAGTATAATAAAATAAAAAGATTAAGTATTCAGAATATATCAATAATTTTTATAACTCAATAAAAATGTAACCCAACTGAAAAATTAGAATCAATGTTTCTCCAAAGAGAATATTTCTCCAAAGAAGATATACAAATGGCCAGCTAGCACATGAAAAGATACTTAACACCATTAGTCATCAGGGAAATTCAAATGGAAACCACGATGAGATACCACTTCACACCCACTAATATGGCTGTAATCAAAAAGTCGAGTGTTGGCAAGGATGTAGAGAAATTGGGACCCTTATACACTGCTGGTTGGGATGTCAAAATGCTGCAGCTGCCTTGGAAAACAGCTGACACTTCCTCAAAAGATTAGATATATAGTTACCATATGACCCAGCAATTCTATTTGTAGGTATATAGCCAAGAGAATTGAAAGCAAAGCCACAAAAACTTTTACACAAATCTATATAGGAACATTGTTCATAATAGCCAAAAAAGTGGAAACAACCAAAATGTTCATAAAGTGATGAAGAGATAACTCATCCATTCATAGCACATCCAAAACGTTATAGTCATATAAGGAATATTACTGAGCAGTAAAAAGGAATGAAGCATTGATGTATGCTACAACGTGGATGTACCTTGGAAAGATGCTAAGCAAATGAAATGAGTCACAAACACTACGTTTTATATGATTCTGCATATATGAGATGTTGAGAATAGGCAAATTTATTTGAGAGACTGAAAGTAGAGGCTACCAATGGCCTCTGCTTTCAGTAGGAGAATTGGAATTATTGGAGGGTGATGACAAAAAGATATGATGTTTATTTTGGAGGTATGAAAATGTTTTAAACCTCGACTTGTGACAAATGTACAACTCTGAATATGCAAAAAGTCATGGAATTGTACGTTTTAAATGGGTAAATTTTTTGGTATGTGAATTTTATCTTAATAAATTTATTTTTTAAACAAAAATATTATTTATAATATTTCTGGGAGACAAAGCTCAGGTCCTGAAATAAGGTAGGAGCAGTAGAAGTGAAGCAATGATGATGGATTTGAGGGTTGATAATAAGAAAGAACAGGTAAAATTTTTTAAATTGCTTTGACACTAAAAGTCAGGAAGGAGAATGCATATATGATAATTCCTAGATTTCTGGCTAGCAGGGCTAGATAGAGAATGGTGCCATTACCACAGTGGAGTAGGAATATGGAAAGGAAAGAATGGTTTGGGGAAAAGATGATGAGTTATTGTTTTAAGTAGGCTGACTTCGAGTTAGCTGTGGGACAACCAGGTGGAGACGCTCAGTAGGCAATTTAACATGTAGGTCCGAGACTAGGTGAGGTAGCTCACACCTGTATTCCTAGCCCTTTGGGAGGCCAAGGCATGTGGACTGTTTGAGCCCAGGAGTTTGAGACCAGTCTGGGCAACATGGCAAAAAACCCATCTGTACAAAAAAATACAAAATATTAACTGAGTGTGGTGGCATGCTGCACTCCAGCCTGGGCAACAGAGGAAGACCCTGTCTTAGAAAAATAAAAATAAAAAATGTAGGTCTGAAGCCTAGAGACATGCTTTGAAAAAAATCATTAGTGAACATCTTGAAGTTGAGGCTTTGTGTATGAGAAGCTGCAAAATCAGGCAAGAGGTATTCGGGAGCCCATGAAGGAAGAGGTTCAAGAAGAATGGAGTGGAACCTGGCAGTGGTGCGTGCCTGTAGTCCCAGCTACTGAGGAGGCTGAGGCGAGAGAAATTGCTTGAGCCCTAGAGTTTGAGGCTAGTCTGGGCAACACAGCAAGACCCCATCTCTTTAAAAAGAGAGAGATGGAGGGAATGTTTAGCTTTGTCAATCGCTGTCCACTTCATACAATATGAGTACTGAAAAATATCCTTTGTGCGTGGCAATTCAGAGGTCACTGTAACCTTAATGAGCAGTTTCAGTGGAGTGTTGAGGGTATAATCTAGAAGGGTTCAAAGGAGGATTTCTTTAAAGATAGGATATTGTCAAGTTTATAAAAGACAAACTTGTTTTCCCTAATCCTTTTGTGTCTTACTACTAGGACTTTTTCTTTTAATCCAAGCATTTCCAAACCATGGTGTTTCATTGTTTAGAAATCACATGTGCTTTAATTCAGGTTGGTTTTTCTTTTCTTAACCAAAAATAGCAATGCAAACTATGGCATATGTATTATATACTGTATTAGGGATTTCAAATTATGTAAATATCTAAATTAACAAACAAAAAGGATTTATATCAGATTCTATTTATGAAGTCAGAAAAATTCCTTTTTCCAGAGCCTTAACTCTTATATTTCCCAAGTGCTTTTATGAAGAAATGGTCATTAAGGAAAAAATGACTGTTTTATTCAGTGAAGATTTCATGTCATCTAGTTAGCAAATTATACTTTGTCTTAGAGTCATTTGAAGGTATTTGGACTTAACACAGACATATTGACCAAAATTATGATCATTATATCCTTATTCTATGTCCACATTTCAAAGCCCATCTTTTACAGATCTCTCATGATTGCCCTAAAAATTCCATTTCAAGGGAGTCAAAGGCTCTCTTCTTTCCTGCCCATCTGCATCTCCTAGGAAGTGAGTTTTGGGGTTCCTTGAAATTCTAGTGTGTTCTAAGGTAGTGGTGATCAAACTTTTTTTTACGCTCCCCATACATATATGTATGTTTGCCTGTGAGTCAGAAGCAAAAGTTTTCAGTAATTATTCTATGAGATGCTATGGTATTCACTATGTGTTTTTTCCTTTTCATTCTGTTATGAGCTAGCATGCTGAGTAGTAGGTCATAATCATGATTCACCAATGGAGACTTAAAGTTCCCATAGCTCATAGAGGAGTCCCAGGAATGGCCATGTATTTGCTAACCCCTAATTTGTTCACCGTGAATGCATCTTAGAAGTTTTAGGTGTGATCTAGCTTCCTGGTAACATCAGAATGCTCTAGGAGTTGCCCAATTTCCAGATACTAGACTTATTGCCCTTGTGCTGTAGAGAAAGAGCAAAAAAATTTTAGGCTTAATAATACCTTACTATGTTTACTATGTTTCAGGTGCTATGATTGGTATAGATAATATCTAATCTTAAAACAATTTTGAAAATTAAAATTAGCATCACAATTTTGGTGGGTTAGTAGGGGAAATGAAGAAAACAAAGCTTGGTGACATTAAGTAACTTGTCTAAGAATATACAGTGTGTAGGTGGCTTTAAAACCCAAGTTTTTTTTCACTTCCATAAGCTTTCTGAAACAGGCATTCCATTATGAAGGGTCAGCCTCAGTGCTTGCCCCTATTGTGCCTAAAGAAGATTGAGAAACATGGGGTGGGGCGGGGAAGTCCCAAAATCATCTTGGATAGCCTAGCCTTTACGCATTCTCACTGCTTAAATGGAGAACTCTGGCAATGTCAACATAATCAGATCACTGCCATCACAATACAGGATTAAATAAAATTGCTCCCATATTTTTTGGCAGTCTGTGGGTAAAAATTATCGCTGAGATCTGTACAATCATATGTGGAGTTCATTTAAGCCGAAGTCTATAAAGAATGTTTAAGACCATGCCCGTTTGTGCTTTTTACTGGTGTTTCTCTATTAGCCTGGAGTGATAGGATCAATCCTTGTTGATTATAACTGATAGGAAAACATGGCTAAGAAATATCATTCTTGGGTCAGGCACAGTGTCTTATGCCTGCAATCCTAGTGCTTTGGGAGGCCAAGGCAGGAGGATTGCTTGAGTCCAGTAGTTTAATACTAGCCTGGGCAACATAGCAAGACTCCATCTCAACAGTGACACTTAAAAATTAGCTAGGTGACAGAGTGAGCTCATATGTCAAAAAATATATATATCATTCTTGGTGATGGGCTTGACCACTTTATAAGAAACCTTGGTATCTCAGATGATAGATAGAAGAAGCAAAACCATGAGCGTTTTTCTCTGTAATGTTTAGTTGTGAGGCCAATAAACTTAAGACTCTTGGAGGCAGGTTTTAAGAACTTCTTTTCTGTCATTTTTTTCTTCTCTGTTTTTACTCCCCTACTCAAAAGATGTATGTGTACATGTTTTTTTTTAATCCCTCCTACAGAGAGAAAAGCTTGTGGCAAAGGGAGCTAAGGTATAGGATGTAGCTTCTCTGTTAAAATCCAGTCCTGCCCTGTCCAATATAATAACCACTAGCCACATGTATTAGCAAGCACTTAAAGTGTGAAAAGTCAGAATTAACAAGTGTTGTAAGTGTAAAATATTTCATACTATATTTGAAAGACTTAGTATTAAAAAGAGAATGTAAAATACTAATAGTTTTTAATATAGATTACATGTTAAGATAATATTTCACATTCATTGAATTAAATGTCATTAAAATTTCTCCTGTTTCTTTTTACTTTTTAAAATGTGGCTACAGTAAAATTTTAAATTACATATTTGTCTTGCATTTGTGGTTGTATTATATTTCTTTTTGACAGTATTGATTCTAGGGCAATACTGCAGCTACCCTACCCAGCCATGCTTTGGAATACAGCTCATTATCTAATTTTAGGACCCCCACCCCCCACCCAAAGAGGGCTAAATTTTGCCCAGCCTTTTCTTCCTGTCCACCCGCTACCTCAGCTTGAAAGAGTATATAGTGCTTTACTGGACAGGTAAGGCACATAAAAATAAATCAAGTTTTCCCCAGTTGGAAGTGAGAACAGATGGTCTTGGATGGGGTGGGACACCAGACTGGTGGGGC
This sequence comes from Nomascus leucogenys, assembly GCF_006542625.1. Classification (NCBI taxonomy): domain Eukaryota; kingdom Metazoa; phylum Chordata; class Mammalia; order Primates; family Hylobatidae; genus Nomascus; species Nomascus leucogenys. The sequence goes on along the minus strand of NC_044392.1, from coordinate 27,171,327 downwards.
CCAGATCCAGTAGATTTGCTGAGGATATTCTGTAAAGTAACTTGAAGAAAGTACAGGAAAGTTCACATTTTTACATTTTTCCCATTATGAGTACTTCAGTGGTTTTGTTTTTGTTTGAAACATCAAATTCTTCCAAGACAGTTTTGCTCCTTTTCAGGGCACTGTTTCCCTGATGTGCTAAGCATGTGCTTAGTCTGTGTGATATACTTCCAAAGACCAAGCCCTTGATAAGTCCACCCTGGAGTGGGGGCATGGCACGTTGTCAATACCTGAGCCTTGGGAGCTATACTCCTTCAGTGGTTGGTTGACTGATTGCAGGCAAAAAGATAGAAGTTGCCAATGCAAATTGTTTCAGAGGAAGTAGTGTATCATGTGTGCATGTCTATGTGTGTGTTTTTATTAAAGAAGATTCTGCTTAAATTATTTCTACTTTAAAATTCTCTATTTTAACCATTGTGGAAGACAGTGTGGTGATTCCTTGAAGATTTAGAAATGGAAATTCCATTTAACCCAGCAATCCCATTACTGGGTGTATACCCAAAGGAGTATAAATCATTCTATTAAAAAGATACATGCATGCCTGTGTTGATTGCAGCACTATTCACAATAACAAAGACATGGAATCAATCCAAATGCCCACCAATGATAGACTGGAGAAAGAAAATGTGATACATATATACCATTGAATACTATGCAGTCATAAAAAAGGAATGAGATCAATGTCCTTTGCAGGGACATGGATGAAGCTGGAAGTCGTTATCCTCAGCAAACTAACGCAGGAACAGAAAACCAAACACCTCGTATTGTAAGTAGGAGCTGAACAATGAGAACACATGGACACAGGGAGGGCAACAATACACACTGGGACCTGTCAGGGGAGGGTGGGTAGGGGAGAGCATTAGGGAAAAGAGCTAACACATTCTGAGCTTAATACCTACGTGGTGGGTTGTTAAGTGCAGCAAACCACCATGACACATGTTTACCTATGTAACCTGCACATCCTGCACATGTACCCCAGAACTTAAGAAAAAAAAAAAGAAATTATTTTTTAAAATTCTCTGTATGTATATATGTATGTATGTATTATTTACTGAGATACAGTTTTACTCTCATTGCCCAGGCTGGAGTGCAATGGCGCTATCTTGGCTCACTGCAACCTCCACCTCCCAAGTTCGAGCGATTCTCCTGCCTCAGCCTCCCAAGTAGCTGGTATTACAGGCATGCGCACCACACCCAGCTAATTTTGTATTTTTAGTACAGACAGGGTTTCACCATGTTGGTCAGTCTGGTCTCGAACTCTTGGCCTCAGGCGATCCATCTGCCTTGGCCTCCCAAAGTGCTGGGATTACAGGTGTCAGCCACTGTGCCTGGCCAAATTATCTGTTTTAAAAAGTACAATATGAGAAGAAGGAAAATCACATCTTTCAATTAAATAATATGAATTAATCAAAGAAAGACCAAGAATTTGTTCAACTGTGTACCATTATAATCAGACACTATAGAAGGATTCAAAAAGTTTGTGGGAAAATGCAATTAAAAGAATAAAATAATATGAACTTTTCTTCCCAACATAAGCTCCATCAGGGTCAAGACACTTCCCAAATAAAAAGTTATGAGTACATAGTAGGTATATATATTTATGGGGTACTTGAGATATTTTGATACAGGCATACAGTGCATGACAATAATATCAGGAGAAATGAGGTATTCACCATCTCAAGCATTTATTTCTTTGTGTTATAAACATTCCAATTATACTCTTTAGATTTATTTATTTATTTATTATTTTTTGAAACAGAGTCTCACTTTGTCACCCAGACTGGTGTGCAATGGCGCAATCTTGGCTCACTGCAACCTCTGCCTCCCGGGTTCAAGCGATTCTCCTGCCTCAGCCTCCCGAGTAGTTGGGACTACAGGTGTGCACCACCAGGCTTGGCTAAGTTTTTTGTATTTTTAGTAGGGACAGATTTTTGCAATGTTGGCCTGGCTGGTCTCGAACTTCTGACCTCAAGTGATCCACCCACCTCGGCTTCCAAAAGTGCTGGGGTTACAGGCATGAGCCACCACGCCTGGCCTATTTATTTATTTATTTAGAGACAGTCTTGCTCTGTCACCCAGGCTGGAATGCAGTGGCATGATCTTGGCTCACTGTGGCCTCCGCCTCTGGGGTTCAAGTGATTCTCCTGCCTCAGCCTCCCGAGTAGCCAAGATTACAGGCATGTGCCACCATGCCTGGCTAAATTTTGTATTTTTAGTAGAGATGGGGGTTTCATCATGTTGGCCGGGCTGGTCTCGAACTCCTGAACTCAGGTGATCCGCTTGGCTCAGCCTCTCAAAATGTTAGGATTACAGGCGTGAGCCACCATGCCCGGCCCGGCCTAGTTATTTTTAAATGTACAATAAATTATTGTTGACTGTAGTCCCTTTGTTTTCCTATCAAATAATAAATCTTATTCATTCTATGTAACTATATTTTTGTACCCATTAAACATCTCCACTTTGCCCCCACTACTCCCGCTACCCTTCTCAGCCTATGGTAACCATCATTATACTCTCCATCTCCATGAATTCAACTTTTTTTTTTAGCTCCCACAAATGAGTGAGAAGATTGTCTTTTCCTGTCTGTTTTATTTCATTCAACATAATGTCTTTTAGTTCTATCTATGTTGTTGCAAATGACAGAATCTCTTTCTTTTTTATGGCTGAATAGTACTCTATTGTGTACATGTACCACATTTTCTTTATCCATTCATCTGTTGATGAACACTTAGGTTGCCTCCAAATCTTGGCTATTGCAAATAGTACCACAGTAAACATAGGAGTGCAGGTATCTCTTCAACATAGTGACCTCTATTCTTTTGTGAATATACCTAGCAGTGGGATTGCTGGATCATATGGTGGTTCTGTTTTTAGTTTTTTGCAGAACCTCTATACTGTTCTTCGTAGTGACTGCACTAATTTACATTCCCACCAACAGTGTACAAGAGTTCCCTTTTCTCCACATCCTTGTCAGCATTTGTTATTGCCTATTTTTTGGATAAAAGCCATTAAAACTTGGGTGAGATGATATCTCATTGTAGTTTTAATTTCCATTTCTCTGGTGATTGATGATGTTGAGCACTTTTTTATATACCTGTTTGATACTTGTATTTCTTCTTTTGAGAAATGTCTATTCAAATCTTTTGCCCGTTTTTAAATTGGATTATTAGATTTTTTTCTTTTGAGTTGTTTGAGCTCCTTATATATTCCGGTTGTTCATCATTTGTCAGGTGAAGTTTGCAAATATTATCTTCCATTCTGTAGATTATCTCTTCACTTCGTTGATCCTTTCCTTTGCTGTGCAGAAGCTTTTTAACTTGATATGATCTCATTTGTCCATTTTTTCTTTGGTTGCCTGTGCTTGTGGGGTATTACTGAAGAAATTTTTGCCCAGCTTGTTGTCTTTGAGAGTTTCCTTAATGTTTTCTTGTGTTAGTTTCATAGTTTGAGGACTTAGATTTAAGCCTTTAATCCACTTTTACTTGATTTTTACATATGTCAAGAGAAAGGGGTCTAGTTTCATTCTTCTGCATATGGATTATTCAGTTTTCCCAGCACCATTTATTGAAGAGACTCTCCTTTCAACAATGTATGTTCTTGGCACCTTGTCAAAAATGAGTTCTATGTAGATGTATGGATTTACTTCTGGATTCTTTATTCTGTTCCATTGGTCTATGTGTTTCTTTTTATGCCAGTCCCATACTGTTTTGGTTGTGTAGCTCTGTAGTATAATTTGAAGTCAGGTAACGTGAGTTCTCCAGTTTTGTTCTTTTTGTTCAGGATGGCTTAGGCTATTCCAGGTCTTTCATGGGTTCCATCAAAATTTATGATTATTTATTTCTATTTCTGTGAAGAATGAGATAGATACTCTGATACTGAATCTGCACATTGCTTTGGACATTTTAACAATATTGATTCTTCTAATCCATGAACATGGAATGTCTTTCCATTTTTTGTGACCTCTTCAATTTCTTTCATCAGTGTTTTGTAGTTCTTATTGCACAGATGTTTCACTTCTTTGGTTAAGTTATTCCTAGATAATTTATTTGTAGCTGTTGCAGATTGGATTCTTAAATTTTAAATTTCTTTTTCAGATTGTTCATTGTTGGCATATTTAAATGCTATTGATTTTTGTATATTGATTTTATATCCTGTAATTTTTTGTAATTTACTTCTCAGTTCTAATAATTTCCTGATTAAGTCTTTAGGTTTTTCTAAATACAAGATTACATCATCTGCAAATAAGGATAATTTGACTTCTTCCATTTCAATTTGGATGACCTTTATTTCTTTTTTTTTTTTTTTTTTTGAGATGGAGTCTCGCTTTGTCGCCCAGGCTGGAGTGCAGTGGCGCAAACTCGGCTCACTGCAAGCTCTGCCTCCTGGGTTCACGCCATTCTCCTGCCTCAGCCTCTCTGAGTAGCTGGGACTACAGGCGCCCGCCACCACGCCCGGCTAATTTTTTTTTTTTTTTTTTTGTATTTTTAGTAGAGATGGGGTCTCACCGTGGTCTCGATCTCCTGACCTCGTGATCCGCCCGCCTCGGCTTCCCAAAGTGCTGGGATTACAAGCATGAGCCACCGCACCCGGCCAACCTTTATTTCTTTATCTTATCTGATTCATCTAGCTAGGACTTCCAGGACTATGTTGAATAATGGTGGTGAAAGTGGGCATCTTTGTCTTGTTCCAGATCTTGGAGGAAACATTTTCAGGTTTTACCCATATGTAGATGTGGTTCTTTTCTATATGGCTTTTATTGTGTTGAAGTATGTTTCTTCTCTATCCAGTTTTTTTTAGGTTTTTTAAATTTAATCATGAAGAGATGGTGAACTTTATTGAATGGTTTTTTTGTATAAATTGAAATGATCATATGGTCTACATCCTTCATTCTTTTTATATGATGTTTATATTGATTGATTTGCATATGTTGAACCATCCTTACATCCTGGGGATAAATCTCACTTGATCATGATGAATGATGTTTTTAATGTGTTGTTGAATTTGGTTTGTTAGTATTTTGTTGAGGATTTTTTGTATCAATGTTCATCAGAAATATTGGCCTGGAATTTTCTTTTTTTGTTGTGTCTTTGTCTGGTTTTGTTATCAGGGTAATACTGCCCTCATAGAATGAGTTTGGAAGTATTCCCTTCTCCATTATTTTTTGGAATAGTTTGAAAAGGATTGATATTAGTTCTTTAAATGTTTTGTAAAATTCTGCGGTGAAGCCATCATTTTCTGGGACTTTTCTTGATAGGAGACTTTTAATTACATCTCAGTCTCATTACTTGTTATGGGTCTATTCAAGTTTTTTATTTTTTCCTGGTTCAATCTTGATAGGTTATATGTGTCTAGGAATTTGTCCATTTCTTCTAGGTTTTCTGATTTATTGGCATATGGTTGTTCTTAGTAGCTTCTAATGAACCTTTGAATTTCTGTGGAATCAGTTGTAATTTTTTTTAAATCTCTGATTTTATTTATTTAAGTCTTCTTTTTTTCTTAATCTTCCTACAGGTTTGTTGATTTTGTTTTCAAAAAACTTTTCAAACTTTTCGAAAAATTTTTCAAAAAACTAACCTTTTGTTAATCTTGTGTATTGTTATTTTTCTCTTTCCAATTTCATTTGTTTCTGCTTTCATCTTAGTTATTTCTTTGTTCTACATTTTAATGTAGGCACTTATTGGTATAAACTTTGCTCTCAGTATTGCTTTCACTGTATTACAGAGATATTAGTGTGTTGGGTTTCCATTTTAATTTGTTTTAAGGAATTTTAAAATTTCCTTCTTAATTTCTTCGTTGACTCACTGGTCATTCAGGAGCATAGTGTTTAATTTCTATGTGTTTGTATAGTTTCCAGCATTCCTCTTGTTATTGATTTCTAGTTTTATTCCACTGTGGTCTGAGAAGATACTTGATATGATTTCAGGTTTTAAAAACATTTTAGGCCAGATGTGGTGGCTCATGGCTGTAATCCCAGAACTTTGGGAAGCCGATGGGGGCGGATCACAAGGTGAGGAGATCAAGACTATCCTGGCCAACATGAGAAAACCCCATCTCTACTAAAATACAAAAAATTAGCTGGGCATGTTGGTGCACACCTGTAGTCCCAGCTACTCAGGAGGCTGAGCCAGGGGAGTCCCTTGAACCCGGGAGGCAGAGGTTGCAGTGAGCCGAGATCACGTCACTGCACTCCAGCCTGGCAGTAGAGTGAGACTCTGTCTCAAAAAAAAGAAAAAAAAATAAAGTCTGTCTTTGAGATCTATGCACTGAGGAGAAGCATATGTATTCTGCAGCTGCTGGATGAAATATCTGTTAGGTCCATTTGGTTCATAGTGCTAAGTCCAATTTTTTTGTTGCTTTTTCAGTCTGGATGATCTGTCCAATGCTGAAAGTGGGATGTTGAAGTCTCCAACTATTACTGTATTGGGGTCTCTTTCTTAGCTATAATAATATTTGCTTTATATATCTGGGTGCTTCAGTGTTGATGCATATAAATTTATAACTATTACATCCTTTTGTCAAATTGACCCCTTTATCATTATATAATGACCTTTTGGTCTCTTTTCATAGTTTTTCATATTGAATTCTATTTTATCTGATATAAGTGTAGCTACTCCTTTTTTCGATTTTCATTTGCATGGAGTATCTTTTCCCATTCCTTTATTTTTAGTCTATGTGTGCCTTTATAGGTGAAATATTTCTTGTAGCCAGCAGATCATTGGTTCTTTTTTTTTTTTTAATCCATTCAGCCACTCCATTTCTTTTTATTGGAGACTTTAATTCACTTACATTCAATATTGTTATTGATAAACTAAGGACGTACTCCTGCTATTTTGTTGTTTGTTTTCTGGTTGCCTTATGATCTTTCTCCCTCCCTCCCTTTTTCTCCCTCCCTCCCTCCCTGTCTCCCTCTCTTTCTCTCTCCTTCCCTTCCTTCCTTTTCCCCTTCTGTTGTTTTTGTGAAGGTTCTCCTCTCTGACGGTATGTTTTAATTTCTTGCTATTTTTGTGTGTTTGTATCTGTTGTAGGTATTTCAGGGTCACCACAAGGCTTTCAAATAACATTTTGTAACCAATCATTTAAAACTAATGACAACACTGCTTGTAAAACCAAACAAACAAAAAAGCAGAAGGAAAACTAATAAAAATTCACACTTGTATTCATCTCTCCCACTTTTTAACTTCTTGTTTCTATTTAAATCTTATTACACTATGTCTTAAAACATTGTTGTAGTTATTTTTGATAGTTTTATCTTTTGATCTTTATATGGAAGATATAAGTAGTTTACAGACCACAGTTACAATGTTATCATATTCTGTATTTGTCTGTGTACTTCCTATTAGCAGTGAGTTTTGGACCTCCGGATGATTTCTTTTTGCCCATTAACATCCTTCCCTTTCTGACTGAAGTACACCATTTAGCTTTTCTTGTAGGACAGGTCTTCAATTAATGAAATCCCTCAGTTTTTGTTTGTCTGGGAAAGTCTTTATTCTGCATATTTGAAGTATATTTTCACTGGATAAAAGTTTTTTTTCCTTCAGCACTTAAAATATGTCATGCCACTCTCTCTTGTTTTGTAGGGTTTCCACTGACAAGTCTGCAGCCAAACTTAGTGGAGCTCCATTGTATGTTGTTTCTTTTCTCTTGTTGCTTTTAGGATTGTTTCTTTATCTTTGACCTTTGGGAGTTTGATTATTGAATGCCCTGCAGTAGTCTTCTTTGGGTTAAATCTGCTTGGTGTTTTATAACCTTCTTGTACTTGAATATTGATATATTTCTCTAGGTTTGGAATGTTTTCTGTTATTATCTCTTTGAATAATACTGTCTACCCTGGTCTACCTCTCACTACCTCCTCTTTAAGGCCCCATGTATTAATCTGTTTTCATGCTACTGATAAAGACATACCCAAGACTGGGAAGAAAAAGAGGTTTAATTGGACTTACAGTTCGACATGGCTGAGGAGGCCTCAGAATCATGGTGGGAGACGAAAGGCACTTCTTACATGGCAGCAGCAAGAGAAAACGAGAAAGAAGCAAAAGCAGAAACCCCTTGATAAGCCCAGCAGATCTTGTGAGACTTACTCACAATACAAGAATAGCAGGGGAAAGACCATCCCCCATGATTCAATTACCTCCACCTGGGTCCCTCCCACAACAACGTGGGAATTCTGGGAGATAGAATTCAAGTTGAGATTTGAATGGGGAGACAGCTGACCCATATCTTTCTGCCCCTGGCACTTCCAGATTTCATGTCCTCCTCACATTTCAGTACCAATCATGCCTTCCCAACAGTCCCGCAAAGTCTTATTTCATCATTAACCCAAAAGTCCACAGTCCAAAGTCTCATCTGAGACAAGGCAAATCCCTTCCACCTATGAGTCTGTAAAATCAAAAGCAAGCTAGTTACTTCCTAGATACAATGGGGTACAGGTATTAGGTAAATACAGCCATTCCAAATGGGAGAAATTGGCCAAAAAAAAAGGAGTTACAGGGCCCATGCAAGTCCAAAATCCAGTGAGGCAGTCAAATTTTAAGGCTCCAAAATGGTCTCCTTTGACTCTAGGTCTCTCATCCGGGTCACACTGATGCAAGAGGTGGGTTCCCATCATCTTGGGTAGCTCCGCCCCTGTGGCTTTGCAGAGTACAGCCTCCCTTATGGCTGCCTTCACAGGCTGGTGTTTAGTGTCTGCAGCTTTTCCAGGCACATGGTGCAAACTGTCCATGGATCTACCATTCTGGGGTCTGGAGTATAGTGGCCCTATTCTCACAACTCCACTAGGCAGTCCTCCTGTGGGCACTGCCTGTGTTGGGATTTTGACCCCACATTTCCCTTCTGCACTGCCCTGTCAGAGGTTCCCCATGAGGGCCCCACCCCTGAAGCAAACTTTTGTCTGGGCATCCAGGCATTTCCGTACATCTTCTGAAATCTAAGTGGAGGTTCCCAAACCTCAATTCTTGACTTCTGTGCATCTGCAGGCTCAACACCACATGGAAGCTGCCAAGGTTTGGAGCTTCCACCCTCTGAAGCCACAGCCCGAGCTGTACATTGGCCCCTTTCAGCCAGGGCTGGAGTGGCTAGGACACAGGGAACCAAGTCCCTAGGCTGCATGCAGAACAGGTACCCTGGGCCCAGCCCACAAAACTACTTTTTCCTCCTGGGCCTCCAGGCATGTGATGGGAGGGGCTGCTGTGAAGGTCTCTGCCGTGGCCTGGAGACATTTTCTCCATGGTCTTGGAAATTAACGTTAGGCTCCTTGCTACTTATGCAAATTTCTGTAGCCAGCTTGAATTTCTCCCCAGAAAAATGGGTTTTTCCAAACACTGCATGTTCTCACTCATAGGTGGGAATTGAACAATGAGAACACTTGGACATAGGGTGGGGAACATCACACCCCGGGGCCTGTCGTGGGTTTGGGGGCAGGGGGAGGGATAGCATTAGGAGAAATACCTAATGCAAATGATGAGTTAATGGGTGCAGCAAACCAACATGGCACATGTATACCTATGTAACAAACCTGCATGTTGTGCACGTGTACCCTAGAACTTAAAGTATAATTTACAACTAAAATAAATAAATAAATAAGAAAAATGAGTTTTTCTTTTCTACTGCATCATTAGGCTGCAAATTTTCTGAACTTTTATGCTCTGTTTCCCTTTTAAAACAGAATGCTTTTAAAAGCACCCAAGTTACATTTTGAATGCTTTGCTACTTAGAAATTTCTTCTGCCAGATACCCTAAATCATCTCTCTTAAGTTCAAAGTTCCACAAATCTCTAGGGCAGGGACAAAATGCCACTAGTTTTTTTGCTGAAATATAATAAGAGTCACCTTTGCCTCAGTTCCCAACAAGTTCCTCATCTCTACCTGAGACCGCCTAAGCCTGGACCTTACTGTCCATATCACTCTCAGGCTTTTGGTCAAAGCTATTCAACAAGTCTCTAGGAAGTTCCAAACTTTCCCACATTTTCCCATCTTCTTCTGAGCCCTCCAAACTGTTCCAACCTCTACCTGTTACCCAGTTCCAAAGTCACTTCCATATTTTTGGGTATCTTTTCATCAACGCCCTACTCTACGGGCACCAATTTACTCTATTAGTCTGTTTTTATGCTGCTGATAAAGACATACCTGAGACTTGGAAGAAAAAGAGGTTTAATTGGACTTACAGTTCCGCATTGCTGAGGAGGCCTCAGAATCATGGTGGGAGGCGAAAGGCACCTCTTACATGGCAGCAGCAAGAGAAAATGAGAATGAAGCAAAAGCGGAAACCCCTGATAAACCCATTAGATCTCGTGAGACTTATTCACTACACGAGAATAGCAGGGGAAACTCGTGAGACTTACTCACTGTGCAAGAATAGCAGGGGAAAGACCATCCCCCCATGATTCAATTACCTCCACCTGGGTTCCTCCCACAACACATGGGAATTCTGGGAGATGCAGTTCAAGTTGAGATTTGAATGGGGACACAGTCAAACTATATCAGGCTAGATTTGCCTTTTTGATCCTATTATTTAGATCTTGTAGGCGTGCTCCATTGTTTTTTATTCTTTTTTTTTTTTTGCCTGACTATTTATTTATTATTATTTTTTTTTTCACAGAATGCTTCTGTGTAGTTTTTTTTTTTTTATTATACTTTAAGTTTTAGGGTACATGTGCACAATGTGCAGGTTTGTTACATATGTATCCATGTACCATGTTGGTGTGCTGCACCCATTAACTCGTCATTTAGCATTAGGTATATCTCCTAATGCTGTCCCTCCCCCCTCCCCCCACCTAAATACATGTCTTCAAGCTCTCTAATTCTTTCTTCTTCTTGATCAATTCTACTATTGAGAGACTGATTCAGTCTTCGGTGTGTCCGTTGAATTTTTCAGCTCCAGAATTTCTGCTTGATATTTAAAAATTATTGTAATCTCTTTGTTAAATTTCTCTGATAGGATTCTGAATTCTTTTTCTGGGTTGTCTTGAAGTTTGTTGTGCTTCTTCAAAATAGATATTTTGAATTCTCTTGTCTGAAAAGCCACTATCTCTGTTTCTCCAGGATTGGTCCTTGGTGCCTTATTTAGTTCATTTTTTGAGGTCATGTTTTCCTGGATGGTGTTGATGCTTATAGATGTTTGTTAGAGTCTGGACATTGAAGAGTTAGGTATTTGTTGTATTTTTTACAGCCTGGGCTTGTTTGTTCCTGTCTTTTTGGAGAATACTTTCCAAGCATTCTAAAGGAATTGAGTATTGTGGCCTAAGTCTTTGATCACTACAGCTATATCTGCATTAGGGGGCACCTCAAACCAGTAACACTGTGACTCTTGCAGACTTGTCAAGATCACCTTGATTTCTTTGATAAGATCCAAGAGAATTTTCTGGAACAAGAGGCAAAGACTCTTGTTCTCTTTCTTTACTTTCTCCAAAGCAGACAGAGTCTCCCTCTTCATCCTGAGCTGCCTGGTATTGGCAAAGGGGTGACACAAGCACTTGGTGGCTACCATCACTTGGACTGTGGTTAGTCAGACCCGAAGCCAGCACAGTACTGGGTCTTGTCCAAATTCGGAGGCGACCACTGCCTGGTAATTGCCAATCTTCATTCAAGGCCAGAATTGCCATTCGGGAGCCAGGGCCGGGAATCAGGAACCTTAGGATTCTACCTCCTGCTCTATTCTACTCCACCCAAGCTGGTACCGCCACCACAAGACAAAGTCTTTCCCACTCTTTTCTCTTCTTTCCTCAAGTAAAAAGAGCCTGTCCTAATGGCCACCACAGCTGGTATTGTGCTGGGTCACATCTGAAGCCAACACAGCACTAGTTCTCACCCAAAGCCCACAGCAACTACTGCCTGGTTACAACTGATATTTATTCAAGGCCCATGCAGATGATGAATGCCGCCAGAACTGGGTTCTCCCCTACAAGGCAGCAGGTTCCCTTCTGGCCCAGGATGTATCTAGAAATGTCATCCCGGAGCTAGATCCTGGGATGTGGGCCTCAGGACACTGCTTGATGCCCTATTCTACTGTGGCTAAGCTGGTGTGCTAATTGCAAGACAAAGTCCTTTTTACTCTCCCCTCTCTTCTCCTCAAGCAGAAGGAAGGAGTTTCTTCTGGAGCTGTGAGCTGTGCTGCCTTGTGTTGGGGAAGGGCTGACACAAGTACTCCTGGGCTGGCCTAGCTGGTGTCTTATAGGTTGTGTGTACCCCACGTCCTCTGGCTCAGGGTCCAGCATAGCACCAAGACTTGACCAGGAATTGCAGTCCTTGTGGCCTAGACTGCCTTTCATGTTTATTTAGGACCCCAAAGCACTTTAGTTCACAGTCGGCCTAGCTGGAACTCAGATACCAACCACTGGGAAGGATGATTCCCCTCTGGCTGTGGCTGGTCTAAATGCTCCCTCCATTGGCACTGGCTGAATTCTGCCATGTGTTTCTTTTGCTGTGACAGATAGCACTGAGTTCCAATGCAAAGTCCCACAATCACTGTCCTCTCCCTCTGCCTATCACACATACTCTCTCTCTGTGCCATGCAGCTAATGCTAGGGGGTAGAGGTAATGTTGTTGGCAATTCAAGACTGTCTTTTCTACCCTCTTCAGTGCCTCTTTCCTTGATATGATGTTAAAATCAGGCACTGTGATTGTGTACCTGATTTTTGATTCTCATGAAGGTGCTTCATTATGTGGATAGTTGTTCGATTTGGTGTCCTGTGGAGGGGATAATGATTAGAGGATTCTATTCAGCCATCTTGCTCCGCCACCTTCTCTCCAGACACTTTTGTAAGTGATGATACCAGTCATTTAGTCCGTGCCTAAAAAACTGAGGATTCTGGGAATTTACCATGTCAATGCCATCTTTGTAAGATTATTATCTAAGAAAAATGGGTGCTCTTTACTTTAAGAGTAGAAAACAAAAAGAAGTCAGAAGTAGCCACATCAGGACTGTAAGGTGGATGCTTAATAATGTTTCATCAAAACTCTTGTAAAATTAGGCTGGGTACAGTGGCTCACAACTGTAATCCTAGCACTTTGGGAGGCTGAGGCAGGCATATCACTTGAGGTCAGGATTTCACCAGCCTGGCCAACATGGTGAAACCCTGTCTCTGCCAAAAATACAAAAATTCACTGGGCGTGGTAGCACATGCCTGTAATCCTAGCTACTCAGGATGCTGAGGCAGGAGAATCGCTTGAACCTGGGCGGCAGAGGTTGCAGTGAGCTGAGATCACACCACTGCACTCCAGCATGGGCAACAGAGTGAGACCCTGTCTCAAAATCAAACCAAACCAAACCAAAACGAACAAACAAACAAAACTCCTCCTGTACAACTGACCTTGTTTGATGGGAAGAATGAGCAGGAACATTGTCATGGTGAGGAGGGACCCTCTGATGAAGCTTTCCTAGGCATTTTTCTGCTAAATCTTTGACTAAGTGTCTCAAAACGCTCTCATAAGCAGATGTTATTCTTTGTCTCTCCCAGAAAGTCAACAAGCAAAATGGCTTGAGCATCTCAAACAACTGTTGCTATGATCTTTGCTCTTGACTGGTTTACTTTTGCTTTTACTGGACCACTTCCTCCTCCTGGTAGCCATTGCTTTGATTATGCTTTGTCTTCAGGATTATACTTGTAAAGCCTTTTTTTTTTTAATCTCCTATTACAATTCTTCGAAGAAATACTTCAGATCTTGATCCCCCTTGTTCAAAATTTAATTGAAATCTCTGTTCTTGTCTGAAGCAGATCTGGTCACAAAAGTTTTGGCACCCATCACATGGAATATTTACTCAACTTTAATTTTTAGTCAGATTTATGTAAGCTGAACCAATTGAGATGTCTGTGATGTTGGCTTTTGTTTCTGCAAGTAATTGTTGGGCCCTTTCAATTAGAGCACAAACAAGATAATTTTGTTCTTGCAAATTGATACGGATGGCCTGCCACTGCAGGCTTCATCTTTAACATCATCTCATTCCTTCTTAAAGTGAATTTTCTATTTGTAAATTGATTATTTATTTGGGGGCATTGTCCTCATAAACTTTTCATAAAGCATGATTGATTTCACCATTCTTCCACTCAGTCTTCACCCTGAATTTGATGTTTGTTCATGCTTCAATTTTGGTGGAATTAATGTTGCACTGAAAGGGGCTCTTTTCAAATTTACGTCTTATTCTTCTTAGTGCCTCAAACTAGATCCTATTCAGACATGTTATAACAAGTTAGGGAGAATTTATTTTAGTGCAAATTTTTTTGAAATTCATGCATAGCTTTTAATAATATACACTATCCATCAACATTTTGAAGACCCCTCATATAGTACCTACTAGTTTATGAAATTTCAATAAAAATTTAAAACCCTTCAGAAAAAATAATTACAAATGGCTAAGTGTAGATGTTAATATTTATTATCTTAGACATTTTTAATTAAAAAACAATTTGTTTAAAATATGCAACTCATAAATTTTGATTTTTCCTGAATTCATTGTCGTATATAAAGGTGCTTGTCCCTAGCCTGCCACACCCACTGTCTTTCAGATTGTGCCTTGATACTCCTTCACATCATTATTTGCAGTGACAATACTAGAGAAATAAATTGTCCATTGATAAGGCATACCACGGGTTTATTTCATTATGCCAATTTTAAAGCTACTTTCTTCTGTGACCAGAAGATTTTTTCAGACATTAATTGGTTGGTCTTTATTTGGCATTTGATCGGAGGAGAGACAATGTTGACAAAGCAGACATTTTCAGCGTCTTTGTCATTTATTCACTACTGGGAATCTTTATCTGTTCTCTGCCTTCATGTCTTTGGTAACCTCAGACAAGTCTGGTATATCTTAATTTGATCTTATTTTCCAGGCCAAAATTCAGTTTTTCTGTGCCTCACAGGCTTAGTATTCTCACTAATGATGATGTCTATCCGTTGTTATCTGAAAGTCCTCATTTTCCTCTCAGTCTTTTACAGCTGAGATCAGATTTTTCTGATTCTATTTATAGCAGTATTTGTAGCTTTTAACTAGTATTTTTGCCTCTTAATTAAATAAATGTAACACAGCTAGCGTCTGAAGTAAAATGTGACTAGTTTATATCAAATATGGTAACTTTCATACATAAATATTTAAACTTGTTTAATCAAGAATAAAACCATTTATGAAGATACTCGGGAATTGCTTTTCCCAACACTATGATATTAGTAATCTGGGTAGGACTGCCAGATGTAGCAAATAAAAATACAAGACACCCACTTATATTTTAGTTTCATATAATTAATGACTAATTTTTAATATCAGTATGTTCAATGCAGTGTTAAATTCCATGTGGTTTCACTGGGCATTTTATATTTTAGCTGCCACCCCTAAATTTTCTTCATAGGGGCATTGATTCTTGTAGTAGTTGCCCTACTGAAATCCTTTAGTAAAATAGAAACAAAGAGCTAACAAATTATGAATTCTTTTTATGAAATATTGTCATGCCCCCCACTTATGTAATCTTTTTGCCCCATCACTTTGCCAAAGTTTCCTTCATTCTCTATGGGCAGTGGTCCTGTGGTGTTGCAATACCTGCTCTCAGAGGGTAGGGCCAGACCACTCTTTTGCCCCACTTAGCCCAGTCTCATCTCCATCTCTCCCTAACTGTTGAGTTACAGACATTCCTCTGGTGGCAAAAGCAGAGGTGTCCTCTGGGCTGATACTCAGGATCACAATGCTGCGTCTTTGTTGTTTAAAGACTCAAAATCAGCCACCACTCCTTTGTACTCTCTGTGGTTCTCAAATTTGCTGCATTTGTGAAAAATTATCTGGTTTACACTATTCCAGTTTTATTTCAGGGCTGTATCACTTACATTATGAGCTTGAATACAATATCACAGCCATGATTAGCAGGAAATACTAACTTGGAAGAGTGCTATTTCCAGTGGCTACTTGGATAATTGGAGCATAACATCCTCTTCATAAAGCATTTTAGCCTAGGCTGAGTTGAATAAAGATTTAAGCAAAATGTGTGTTTTATAAACCTGTGTAAAATCTTCTTTGGTTCTTCTTTCCTATACATCAGGAAGATAGTATTGAGAACTACAATGTGATGACTTGCTCCAGGGTTACCTCCAAGCAACCCTTAGGAAAGTGTGATTTTGAACAATGAGATAATTTGTTTCATGTGGGTAAAAATGTCGTGAACCATGGCATTGATTATGGCAGTAGTTCCATTGGATAACATTCTGCCTTACAATGGATTTTATAAACTCTCTTCCTAGGGAGACAGCTCAGAGCATTTCACAGGGCAGATGTGAGTGCCCAACAAAGAAAAATTTGCCCCATCCTAGCTTTCATATGTGCATCAGTGTGAGGCATGACTCACCTTCCACTTAAGCAGCGATATAACCTCTTTCTTCATACTCTGCCTTTCTGCCTTGGTTCACCATTTTCTTCTTTCTATCATATGGATCATTTATAATAATAATTATTCAACAAATATTTGTTCAGCCCCTACTACATTTAGGGTACTAGATGTGTTACTATAAGGTGCTGCCTGTAGTGGCCAGGAGCTTATCTTTCAGTTAGTGGAAGTAAGATATGTTTTAGCCTAAGGCAGTATGTAAAAAAGTGTTATATAAGTATATACAACTTGGTATTATAGTAACATAAGGGAAAAAGGTGTTTTTACTTGGGTGTTTTACATTATGAAAGCACTGTGGAAGGAATCTGATGATCTATATAGATGAGCAGGATTTCAGTAGGGGAAAATGTGGGATGTAGGATCATTCATTCAGACAGAGGAAATTGCACAAAAGCCTTGAAGCTTAAAGAAAAGCACAACTTTGCAGAATGGAATGTGATTCAGATGGAATGGAATTAGTTCTTTTTTTCTATTTGAGGGTAACGGGACAATATTATAGATGGAGTTGAATGGTATATGGGAACAAAATAGTGCTTCAGGTAGATTAACCTAAAAGTACTGTACAGACTGATTGAAGGGCAGAAAGTTTAGGGAATTGATTATTTGAAATAGTTTAGGCATAAAGTGGTAATATCCTGACCGATTAATAGATGGTAGTGCCAAAAAAGAACACATGGTTTAGCTGGCCCAATCAGTGGTTGGTTTGTCTACTTAGACAATATATTGAATAATATTGTCTATTTTTCATAATATTTTCATATTGTGAACTACTTAACACTTACACTGAATTACCTTAACACTAACCATATTTTCATATTGTGAACTACTTAACACTTATGCCTAATTACCTTAGCACTTATAACTAATCACTGTGCAAAGTAAGAACAGTCTTGTGTATGTAATTTGTTATCAACCACTTAAAACTTTGGAAAAATGAAAGAGTTTTTATTTGTAGAACTGGGTCTAAATAAAAAGGCAAGGCCAGACAAATTCCTGGAAAGAAACCTTCTTTTAGCCCTAGAGCCACTGAATCAATTCAAAATACCTTCCACAAATGGCAACTTAATACTTAAGGAATAAGTGAAGTTACTTTTACAGTTTCTTAATTTTAACAGCAGTTGCATTTGCTTTCTTTTTATTACAAATTCAGACTTTAAAAATGTTCTCTTCGCTGCATGAGAGTCACTTAGGAAAAAGTTACATAAAAATAATTGTTCCTCATGACATACATATCAAAAGCAAATATGTATATTGATTAAAGGGGTAGAAGGGAATTTCAAAAGAGATAAGGACCTTAACCATAAACTGTTTCTGTCTCATATGGTATTAAGAACAGCAAAGAACCTGAGCCTATTAAGCACTATAATCCAGAGGTACACTGAATGGGAATTTTCTGATCCTTACCTAACCTTGATATCAATCTACTACTTCAAGCTATTTTTCTGTGAAAAAGTTAACATGTAAACTAAGATACCTGAGATTTAAAAACAAAATCTATTGTAATTTGCTTCTAACAGTGTTTTATACACATTAATTATGTAATTCATCTGTCACTTTAGTAAGAGTGATTTTAAAATAATGCAGGGATTGAATATGTCTTTATCTTTTTTACTTCTTTTCATATAAAATGAAGTAAAACTCAATGAGCAAACCCTAAACAGTTTTTTAAATTATTTTGGATGAATCAAATAATAGTAGGATTTTCTATTTCTGTTTTAAGATAGATATCCATTTTGTTTTGTTCATAGTTTATATACTATGTAAAATTATTTTTATATATCATCTTTGATATTAGAAATGACATTTTGGTATGCGTTTTGCTGTGAAATTTTGGTTTGGAAGTCTGTGAATCCTTGTCATTATCTTTGGTTATGGTACAAATTGTTACCTTTTGCTACTCCTGTTGACTAAATGATGTTGGGAGATAATTTAAATTTCAAAGCAAAAATTTTAAAACTTGAGTGTGTCTCCATCTTGGGGAATAGATGGTTACCCTGCCTGCTTCTCTAGTTCTGATTTATTCAGTACTCATTTACCTAGTGCCTACTAAAGTCTCAGGCACCAGGGAAACAAAGTAAATAAGAATTGGTCATGGTCGACCTAGAGGTGGCAATCAAATGGGGGTATTCAGACATGGACACTAGTTAATTAAAATAGCAGAGTGAAAGCCCAGAGGACTAATTGATTAAGTGAGGAAAAGGGAGAGAAGACTTCCACAATCATTCTTTGTAGTCAGCTCAGAGATGGGAGTGGGAGTTCACTCCATTGCGGTTGAGAATAAAAAGGATACTTGACTATGTGGATAATTCTGAATTGAGTTTTATACTTCAGTTTTAAATGTGGAATGAAAGTTCTGTTAGACCAGTAATTCTCAAGTAACAGTTTGTGGCCTTTTGCTGTTGGCTACATAGACACTTGTTAAAAGTACAGATTGACTGGAGGTACTGTGTTCTGAAAAAGCATCTCAACTGATTCTAATAATCAGTAAGGTATGACACCTACTTTAATAAAGATCCAGGAGAGAGAAAATAAATGGTAGATGAAGTCACAGGAATGGATAAGATTTCCCTTGAAAGTGTGGAGAGTAAGCAAAGCAGAAGACAAGAAGTAAGCAGAGAAGGAGCCAGCAAAGAAACTAAAAAGGAATATACTGTGTCCAGGAGCTAGGACGTATATTTACCTGAGTCTTCTAATTCTTAGAATGGTAATCCTTATTTCTGAATTGACATATAGAGAAAAAATGTAGAAGAAAAATCTCTAGACTGCTATTTATGATTTGGCTTTATTCTAAAAGGGATTAATTAAGTTTCAACTTTGCCCTATCTCCAAAATATTTTGCCTACTTCTGGAGGAAGTATAAGCACAAAATCCATAGCAGAAACAGCAACTTACCCTCTCAAATAGAGAAAAATGAAGAAAGTAGAGTATCAGAAAAGAAAGTTGTAATATTAACCAGGCTTTGTAAAACAAAAAATGCTCCATCATACAGTTACTAGATGGAATGAGGATATTTAATTTACTGAAGTGACCTTTATAATTGAGAACTAGAACTATTATAGTCTCTCAGGAACAAATCCTTCTGTACTTAGCCATTCCTATTCTTTTGTATTGATGTTGTTGTGATCCATGCATCTTCTACTTTTAGGTGACTAAAACCTTATGTTAATGGAAATGTGCTGTTATAAAAAGGAACACAATGGCAATTATATAACCTGAATTGGCATAAAAATTAATTGTCTTTTTCAAAATCCATATCCCCCAAATAGAATAAATGTTGATCCTGAAGGATTTTTAAAAAATATACATTACCGGAGAGTGGAGCCAAGAGGCCCAATAGGAACAGCTCCAGTCTACAGCTCCCAATGTGAGGGACACAGAAGACGGGTGATTTCTGCATTTACAACTGAGGTGCTGGGTTCATCTCACTGTGGAGTGTCGGAAAGTGCCTGCAGGACAGTGGGCGCAGCGCACCAAGTGTGAGCCGAAGCAGGGTGAGGCATCGCCTCACATGGGAAGTGCAAGGGACAGGGAATTCCCTTTCCTAGTCAAAGAAAGGGGTGACAGACGGCACCTGGAAAATCAGGTCGGTCCCACCCTAATACTGCACTTTTCCAACAGTCTTAGCAAACGGCACACCAGTAAATTATATCCTGTGCCTGGCTCAGAGGCTCCTATGCCCACGGAGCCTCGCGCATTGCTAGCACAGCAGTCTCAGATCAAACTGGAAGGCAGCAGCGAGGCTGTGGGAGGGGTGCCCACCATTGCCACGGCTTGAGTAGGTAAACAAAGTGGCTGGGAAGCTCGAACTGGGTGGAGCCCACCGCAGCTCAAGAAGGCCTGCCTGCCTCTGTAGACTCCACCTTTGGGGGCGTGGCATAGCCAAACAAAAGGCAGCAGATTCCTCAGCAGACTTAAATTTCCCTGTCTGACAGCTTTGAAGAGAGTAGTGGTTCTCCCAGCATGCAGCTGGAGATCTGAGAATGGACAGACTGCCTCCTCAAGTGGGTCCCTGACCCACGAGTAGCCTAACTGGGAGGCACCCCCCAGGAGGGGCAGACTGACATCTCACACGGCTGGGTACTTCTCTGAGACAAAACTTCCAGAGGAACGATCAGGCAGCAACATTTGCTGTTCACCAATATCCGCTGTTCTGCAGCCTCCATTGCTGATACCCAGGCAAACAGGGTCTGGAGTGGACCTCCAGCAACCTTCAATAGACCTGCAGCTGAGGGTCCTGACTGTTAGAAGGAAAACTAACAAACAGAAAGGACATCCACACCAAAACCCCATCTGTACGTCACCATCATTATAGACCAAAGGTAGATAAAACCACAAAGATGGGGAAAAAACAGAGCAGAAAAACTGGCAACTCTAAAAGTCAGAGCGCCTCTCCTCCTCCAAGGAACACAGCTTCTCACTAGAAATGGAACAAAGCTGGATGGAGAATGACTTTGACGAGTTGAGAGAAGAAGGCTTCAGACGATGAAACTACTCCAAGCTAAAGGAGGAAGTTCGAACCCATGGCAAAGAAGTGAAAAACCTTGAAAAAAAATTAGACAAATGGCTAACTAGAATAATCAATGCAGAGAAGTCCTTAAAGGACCTGATGGAGCTGAAAACCAAGACATGAGAACTACGTGACGAATGCACAAGCCTCAGTAGCCGATTCGATCAACTGGAAGAAAGGGTATCAGTTATGGAAGATCAAATGAATGAAATGAAGCGAGAAGAGAAGTTTAGAGAAAAAACAATAAAAAGAAATGAACAAAGTCTCCAAGAAATATGGGACTATGTGAAAAGACCAAATCTACATCTGATTGGTGTACCTGAAAGTGATGGGGAGAATGGAACCAAGTTGGAAAACACTCTGCAGGATATTATCCAGGAGAACTTCCCCAATCTAGTAAGGCAGGCAACATTCAAATTCAGGAAATACAGAGAATGCCACAAAGATACTCCTTGAGAAGAGCAACTCTAAGACACATAATTGTCAGATTCACCACAGTTGAAATGAAGGAAAAAATGTTAAGGGCAGCCAGAGAGAGGTCGGGTTACCCACAAAGGGAAGCCCATCAGACTAACAGCTAATCTCTCGGCAGAAACTCTACAAGCCAGAAGAGAGTGGGGGCCAATATTCAACATTCTTAAAGAAAAGAATTTTCAACCCAGAATTTCATATCCAGCCAAACTAAGCTTCATAAGTGAAGGAGAAATAAAATACTTTACAGATTTTGTCACCACCAGGCCTGCCCTAAAAGAGCTCCTGAAGGAAGCACTAAACATGGAAAGGAACAACCAGTACCAGCCACTGCAAAAACATGCCAAATTTTAAAGACCATCAAGGCTAGGAAGAAACTGCATCAACTAATGAGCAAAATAACCAGCTAACATCGTAATGACAGGATCAGATTCACACATAACAATATTAACCTTAAATGTAAATGGGCTAGATGCTCCAATTAAAAGACACAGACTGGCAAATTGGATAAAGAGTCAAGACCCATCAGTGTGCTGTGTTCAGGAAACCCATCTGAGGTGCAGAGAGACACATAGACTCAAAATAAAGGGATGGAGGAAGATCTACCAAGCAAATGGAAAACAGCAAAAGGCAGGAGTTGCAATCCTAGTCTCTGATAAAATAGATTTTAAACCAACAAAGATCAAAAGAGACAAAGAAGGCCATTACATAATGGTAAAGGGATCAATTCAACAAGAAAAGCTAGCTATCCTAAATATATATGCACCCAATACAGGAGCACCCAGATTCATAAAGTAAGTCCTTAGAGACCTAAAAAGAGACTTAGAGTCCCACACAAGAACAATGGGAGACTTTAACACCCCACTGTCAACATTAGACAGATCAATGAGATAGAAAGTTAACAAGGATATCCAGGAATTGAACTCAGCTCTGCACCAAGCAGACCTAATAGACATCTACAGAGCTCTCCACCCCAAATCAACAGAATATACATTGTTTTCAGCACCACACCACACCTACTCCAAAACTGACCACATAGTTGGAAGCAAAGCACTCCTCAGCAAATGTAAAATAACAGAAATTATAATAAACTGTCTCTCAGACCACAGTGCAATCAAACTAGAACTCAGGATTAAGAAACTCACTCAAAACCGCTCAACTACATGGAAACTGAACAACCTGCTCCTGAGTGACTACTGGGTACGTAATTAAATGAAGGCAGAAATAAAGATGTTCTTTGAAACCAATGAGAACAAAGACACAACGTACCAGAATCTCTGGGACACATTCAAAGCAGTGTGTAGAGGGAAATTTATAGCACTAAATGCCCACAAGAGAAAGCAGGAAAGATCTAAAATTGACACCCTAACATCACAATTAGAAGAACTAGAGAAGCAAGAGGAAACACATTCAGAAGCTAGCAGAAGGCAAAAAATAACTAAGATCAGAACAGAACTGAAGGAAATGGAGACACAAAAAACCCTTCAAAAAAAACTCAATGAATCCAGGAGCTGGTTTTTTGAAAAGATCAACAAAATTGATAGACCACTAGCAAGATTAATAAAGAAGAAAAGAGAGAAGAATCAAGTAGATGCAATAAAAAATGGTAAAGGGGATATCACCACCAATCCCACAGAAATAAAAACTACCATCAGAGAATACTATAAACACCTCTACGCAAATAAACTAGAAAATCTAGAAGAAATGGATAAATTCCTCGACACTTACACCCTCCCAAGACGGTTTAAACCAGGAAGAAGTTGAATCTCTGAATAGACCAATAACAGGCTCTTAAATTGAGGCAATAGTTAATAGCTTACCAACCAAAAAAAGTCCAGGACCAGATGGATTCACAGCCGAATTCTACCAGAGGTACAAGGAGGAGCTGGTACCATTCTTTCTGAAACCATTCCAATCAATAGCAAAAGAGGGAATCCTCCCTAACTCATTGTATGAGACCAGCATCATCCTGATACCAAAGCCTGGCAGAGACACAACAAAAAAAAAGAGAATTTTAGACCAATATCCCTGATGAACATCGATGCAAAAATCCTCAATAAAATACTGGCAAACCGAATCCAGCAGTACATCAAAAAGCTTATCCACCACGATCAAGTTGGCTTCATCCCTAGGATGCAAGGATGGTTCAACATACGCAAATCAATAAACGTAATCCAGCATATAAACAGAACCAAAGACAAAAACCACATGATTATCTCAATAGATGCAGAAAAGGTCTTTGACAAAATTCAACAACGCTTCATGCTAAAAACTCTCAATAAATTAGATATTGATGGGACGTATCTCAAAATAATAAGAGCTATCTATGACAAATCCATGGCCAATATCATACTGAATGGGCAAAAACTGGAAGCATTCCCTTTGAAAACTGGCACAAGACAGGGATGCCTTCTCTCACCATTCCTATTCAACATAGTGTTGGAAGTTCTGGCCAGGGCAATCAGGCAGGAGAAGGAAATAAAGGGCATTCAATTAGGAAAAGAGGAAGTCAAATTGTCCCTGTTTGCAAATGACATGATTGTATATCTAGAAAACCCCATCGTCTCAGCCCAAAATCTCCTTAAGCTGATAGGCAACTTCAGCATAGTCTTGGGATACAAAATCAATGTACAAAAATCACAAGCATTCTTATACACCAATAACAGACAGAGAGCCAAATCATGAGTGAACTCCCATTGACAATTGCTTCAAAGAGAATAAAATACCTAGGAATCCAACTTACAAGGGATGTGAAGGACCTCTTTGAGGAGAACTACAAACCACTCCTCAATGAAATAAAAGAGGATACAAACAAATGGAAGAACATTCCATGATCATGGGTAGGAAGAATCAATATTGTGAAAATGGCCATACTGCCCAAGGTAATTTGTAGATTCAATGCCATCCCCATGAAGCTACCAATGACTTTCTTCACAGAATTGGAAAAAACTACTTTAAAGTTCATATGGAACCAAAAAAGAGCCTGCATTGCCAAGTCAATTCTAACCCAAAAGAACAAAGCTGGAGGCATCACGCTACCTGACTTCAAACTATACTACAAGGCTTCAGTAACCAAAACAGCATGATACTGTTACCAAAACAGAGATATAGACCACTGGAACAGAACAGAGCCCTCAGAAATAATGCTGCATACCTACAACCATCTGATCTTTGACAAACCTGACAAAAACAAGAAATGGGGAAAGGATTCCCTATTTAATAAATGGCACTGGGAAAACTGGCTAGCCATATGTAGAAAGCTGAAACTGGATCCCTTCCTTACACCTTATACAAAAATTAATTCAAGATAGATTAAAGACTTAAATGTTAGACCTCACACCATAAAAACCCTAGAAGAAAACTTAGGCAATACCATTCAGGACATAGGCATGGGCAAGGACTTCATGTCTAAAGCACCAAAAGCAATGGCAACAAAAGCCAAAATTGACAAATGGGATCTAATTAAACTAAAGAGCTTCTGCACAGCAAAAGAAACTACCATCAGAGTGAACAGGCAACCTACAGAATGGGAGAAAATTTTTGCAACCTACTCATCTGACAAAGGGCTAATATCCAGAATCTACAATGAACTCTAACAAATTTGCAAGCAAAAAACAAACAACCCTATCAAAGAGTGGGCGAAGGACATGAACAGACACTTCTCAAAAGAAGACATTTATGCAGCCAAAAGACACATGAAAAAATGCTCATCATCACTGGCCATCAGAGAAGTGCAAATCAAAACCACAATGAGATACCATCTCACACCAGTTAGAATGGCCACCATTAAAAAGTCAGGAAACAACAGGTGCTGGAGAGGATGTGGAGAAATAGGAATACTTTTACACTGTTGGTGGGACTGTAAACTAGTTCAACCATTGTGGAAGTCAGTGTGGCGATTCCTCAGGGATCTAGAATCAGAAATACTATTTGACCCAGCCATCCCATTACTGGGTATATACCCAAAGGATTATAAATCATGCTGCTATAAAGACACATGCACACGTATGTTTATTGCGGCACTATTCACAGTAGAAAAGACTTGGAACCAACCCAAATGTCCAACAATGATAGACTGGATCAAGAAAATGTGACACGTACACCATGGAATACTATGCAGCCATAAAGAGGGATGACTTCATGTCCTTTGTAGGGACATGGATGAAGCTGGAAAACATCATTCTCAGCAAACTATCGCTAGGACAAAAAACCAAACACCGCATATTCTCACTCATAGGTGGGAATTGAACAATGAGAACACATGGACACAGGAAGGGGAACATCACACACCATGGTCTGTTGTGGGGTGGGGGGAGAGGGGAGGGATAGCATTAGGAGATATACCTAATGCTAAATGACGAGTTAATGGGTGCAGCACACCAACATGGCACATGTATACATATGTAACTAACCTGCACGTTGTGCACATGTACCCTAAAACTTAAAGTATAATAAAAAAATATATATATATATATATATATATATATATTACTGAAATTTTTGTAGGTATGTAGTTATTCAATTTTTTTGAAATGGATAAGCAACTGGAATGCATTCACTCTCCTTTCAAGTGTCAGGTGATACTTTAAGAAAAGGAATTCCAAGATCATTTTAATAGTTATGTGATCAACTTTTCGCTTAATATTCTTCCTTGCACTGATCTGATACAGATTTTTCACAACCTCAGTGAACAAGTGGTAAAATGGTCAACAGTGGTTCTAATATATTTAGCTTTGGAGGTTCTACATTAAAGGTTATTTTTAAAAAGTTTTCATAATTAACACAGTCTAGAGGAACTATTTTATTATGAATAATATTTTGTTAATGACGGAGGAAAAGTTGAACAATGATATGTATATCTAAATAGAGAAAATTTACTGGTGAGAATACCACAGTGAGATCTTCAAATTTGTTGATGGCTGATTTGTGGAGTCTGACCAATTGCAAGTTAGGGAGAATACAATCCACACTGCCCTCACTTCTGACACCAGTTGTAATTTCAGGGAGTTACCAAAACCACCCTTAAGTTCATAATTCATTAGATGTGCTCATGGAAGCTGACAGAAAGCTGTTATACTCATAGTTACAGTGTATTACAACTATAGAATAGAGATTAAAGCCAGCCAAGGGAAGAAACACAAAGGGCTGAGTCCAGAAGAAGCACCAAATATGGAGCTTCCTTTGTCCTGTCCGCATGAGTAATGGATGTTACTTTTCTGGCATCAGTGTTTGATAATACACATGGAGTATTGCCAGCTAGGGAAGCTCACCCAAGCCTTGTTGCCCAGAGATTTTATTGAGGCTCAGTCACATATTACCTATGTTGCTGACCTTTATTCTCCAGCCTCTCTGTAGGTAAAACTTGTATGGCATGGTCCAAAGACTTAGTCGTAAATAACATTGTTAGACTATTCAGTGGCCAAGGCCCCCATGCAAGCAAAGACCCCCCCATCAGGCATGATGTTCCATGGGCTAGAAGTCACCTATTACTAGCCAATGGCAAAGGCCAAACTTCTCTTTGAGTAAGGTTAATTTTTCACTACACTCTATGTCATTCAGATAGTAAAAGCAGATGAGACCAAACTGGAACCAATGGCTTACAAAACTGAGACTTCACAGACTATGACAGATGAAATGGCTGCATATTGTCCACAGGATTAAGTTAAAATGTTTTCATTGAAGATCACCTTTCTATATTCTGGTTCTCTCTCAACTTGTTCTTTTATGAATTCCCTTCTGCAGTCAATTAGAGTCACATCTACTGGGTATGCCAAGTGCTTTCCTGCTTTGGAGGGTTTGTTTACACCACACTTGCTGTTAATATATTCATTCATGATCTGTAGGTTTTGTTGAGCCCAGCCCAGGCCCCATCTCCTGTGGAAGTCCACTTTCACCACTTTACCACTTTTGCAGCCATTTCTCCACTGATTTCCCATAGCTAACATTGCCCACATAATTTTTTTTGGCTGTTAGCATACATTTCTTTCCATCGATATGTATACCTATATCTTGTCTTTACAAGTTGATCTTAAGCCTTTCGCAATTTAAGGAAATAATGGACTATGCCCTGTGTTTTTTTGAGCCCCCAGATCCTATTACAATGTCTTGCACATAACAAATGTTAAATAAATATTTGAATGGTAAGTTTTCATATAGACATGCAACTAGGAGTATATTATTCAAATATATGAATTAAATCATCTTGTAAAAATGATGTAAATTATACTTATAAATTTCTGAGGTAAGTTAATTCAGAAAAATATTGGAATCATTTTTGGCAATTCATTGAAGACACTGGAAACATAAAGATCAGAAAAGTGCTGGAAAATGTTAAGAGAAGTATTGCCATTCCACTCCCACTTCAAGGCCTTGCACATTGCTTTCCCCTCTGACTGTAATACTCTTTCTCTAAATATTTTTCTAAATAATCTCACTCAGAGAGGCAAAACCACCCTACCTAATAGGTCAGCCATTTCCTCACTATGTCTTTATCTTGCCTTTTTTTTTTTTTTTTTTTTTTTTTTTTTTTGAGACGGAGTCTTACTCTGTCACCCAGTCTGGAGTGCAGTGGCGCAATCTTGGCTCACTGCAACCTCCACCCCCCTGAGTTCAAACAGTTCTCCTGCCTCAGCCTCCCAAGTAGTTGGGATTACAGGCACCTGCCACCACAACCGGCTAATTTTTGTATTTTTTTTAGTAGAGACAGGGTTTCACCATCTTGGCCAGGCTGGTCTTCAACTCCTGATCTCATGATCCACCCACTTCTGCCTCCCAAAGTGCTGGGATTACAGGCATGAGCAACTGTACCTGGCCTATCTTGCTTTATTTTTATATTACTTTTTACTAACTAATCAACATTGTATGCTTAATGTCTTTCTTGCCTACTACCAGATTATAGGCTCTGTAGAGTCAGAGACTTATTCTTGCTAAAAATTTTATCTTCTACATCTAGAATAGTGCCTGATTCTTAGTAAGTGCTAAGAAAAGTTTTTGTTGAATACATGAATGAGTTTGTACTATTCAGCAAACAGAAAGCTTAATTTTTATATATGTTCACTTTTTGTGGGGTGGTGTGTGTATGTTTGTTTGTTTGTTTTCAGACTGGGCCTTACTCTGTTGCCCAGGCTGGAGTGCAGTGGCATGATCTCAGATCACTTGAGCCTCAGCCTCCTGGGCTCAAGTGATCCTCCCATCTCAGCCTACCAAAGTGCTGGGATTACAGGCGTGAGCCAATGCACCTGGTCGTACAGTCACTTTTTGTATTATTCAATTTAAGAAAATGTAATTGAGCTTGAAGAATTTCAAAGAGAAGCATCTAAAGTGGTTGAGGAAGTGGTAGAATGTTTTCTAAAATTACTAAAAATTATTCAGCTTATAAAAACAA
This sequence comes from Nomascus leucogenys, assembly GCF_006542625.1. NCBI lineage: Eukaryota > Metazoa > Chordata > Mammalia > Primates > Hylobatidae > Nomascus > Nomascus leucogenys. Next base: position 27,142,569 of record NC_044392.1, on the reverse strand, counting down.
TTATTAACTTTGGCCATATATGGATGCACACATGGTCAAAGTTATAAAATTATAAACTGTAATAATTATGTTAAAATAGGCATGTTTATCAAACCCTAGTTTTATCGAGGCATTCCTTAAAAGTTTTTCAGAGAAGTAAAAGAATATTATTTTTATACAGTGGATAATAAATATGGAGCTCTTTCTTAAAATTTGTATGTATTTCAAAAGAGTTCAAAGAGCTGTTTTGATGAAAATCACAATTTTAAAGATAATGCAAAGTGAGAAATATTTATAACTTCGGAAAATAACAGCATGGAGTTCAGCTATTGTGCTTTATCCTAAAAGGAGTTGCAAGTTTCATTATTGCCTGTTGATATGAATTCCAAAAATGTCAAGTTCCCCAGTTGGAACAATGAGCAGTCAGCAACCCTGAGAACGAAGGCATATCCAAATGTAACCACAGGAATATTGGGTAGGTGTAACTGGAGTCTAAAAGTAACCCCACATGTTTGTCGTAGACAGTCATCTGGAACTCTGACCTAGATTACTTAGGATCTGTGGGAAATCCAGGCTATGCCCATAGGCCTCAGTGCCTCCTAGTCTTATAGTCTTGAAAGAATGCTTTGTTCTATTCAAATACTTTCCACTGGAATCCCAGCACTTCCTTCAAGAACAAGGTACACATCATGAATATTGACTGCTCTTGAAATACGCTTCCTCCTCTCCTCTCTACCCACCCCCCTTTAGTTCTCATTGTAGCTTCTTTCCCTGAAGAGATTTGTTTCTACCTGAAGCTAGAATATGGCTTGTATTTTTGACCTTTGTGTCAGGCTTTGATTCTGAAGTGTTTGGCAGCATTTGTGTGCAGTGACTGGGAAGCAGTTTGTTCACAATATGATTTTGTTGAGGTTTTTTCCTTTGCTTCTGTATTACCACACTTAAGGCTCCCCCCACCCCATATTCAAGGAACAAAGGCTGGCAATGACCCAGCCCTTTTGTGTTATTGTTTCTAGTTCATGATTTTAGTAGCATGTTTGAAACTAGAGTACACTTTTATATGTTCTCTTTTCATCTCTGCCTCTATGGATTTTTGGCAAACATCAAGGTGAATACATCAGACCGACCACTGCAAACCCATCTGCTTTCAGGAACATGGTAGCAGACCAATTTGTGATGTTTTATCATCCAACATAGAACTAAAGGAGGCTCCCTGTGGAGTAAGAATAGAAGGCAAAGTCTAAGGTCAAAGAGTTTTTCAGCTTTGAATTATTTATCTGCCTACTGATTGTGCTAGGGACAGTCTATATTGGCCTTTCTAATGGCACTAACAGATTGGTACGGTATAATACTTACAAAGTTGAAATGATTTTGTGGTAGACGTAAAGTGAAAATACAGCTTACACTTTGGATTTGATAATAGGAATTAATAAAAAAAAAGATGCTGTCACAATTTTTAAAACGTGGCAAATCAAGGTACACAGTGTTCATTTGACAGGATATTACTTTTACACTTCTGCCACTGCTAAGGTTATGTTTGAAAACAGTCTTCCTCGCTAAAATACCTTTTTAGTTGTTGACAGCCCCGAAATTGGTTCATAAAAAATAATAGGCTGTGGTCATACAAAGCTGTCTTCCTAATGCTTGTTGACACTTCAATGCTGCATTCATTTCTTTCTCACAATGAGCAAGTAAGTGATGATTCTCTTTGAATAAGAATTAAGAGAATTGCAAACATGTCAGTGTATATAAGTTATACTGGGAGAACAGTTCGTGTAATACTCTTGATAATAGGCACTAAATTGAACCTACTGTAAATTGATCAAAAGTTAAGCAAGCTGCTTATATCTCATAGAGGTGGTTTTAAGCTGATCGTCAACAAGCTAAATTGTATTCTCTGCTGGACTATGATTTTATCCAGTAGAGATCAATGTTTTTTTTTTGAGAATAAGTTTAGTCTTACTACCTAATGGTTTGGAAATTAAAGAGAATCCTTGAAAGGCAGATTTAGTTTCTCTGTGATGATAATGTCAAGGGCGTGGAGTATATGAGATAAAACTCAGTTTTTCAGACTTTATGACAAACTTCTTTCTACTTTGTGATCTGAGTCAGCTTTTGTTTATGGACCAACCCGACTAAGGCAGGAGAAAGGATACTCTCAAGGACTTTGCCTATGAGTTACATTCTTGGTGGTGATGGTCCAGAAGGGAGGCATATACTTGTGATAGTGGTTTTTGTCCTTTCCATACATGACTTCAACTATTTTTTTATCTTTAAAAGCTAAATTCTAAAGTAATGATGGAAATGGTGACTGCTCTGGCAAATTTAGATTCTACTGTACCCTGTCCTTCCTATCCTTCTTCTGGACATATTTGTGTACATCTTTCTTTATTGTGTGGGTTACATGCAAAGCTGGGGCAGAGTGTGAATTAGTTGATAAAAGCAGTACTTTATCTGAATAGTTGTTCACTGTTGCTTTTATGAATGGATTCATAGAAAAAAGGGTATTTTAGGACACATAAAATACATGATTGGAAATTAAACAGAGTGTGTGTGCATTAATCCATCATTGTGTTGTTAATCTCTAAAGGAATTGGTTTCATAATCATAATGTAACAGAAAAGAGTTGTTTATTTAGGTATACACATACAGAAGGATGTCTAAAATGTGTATTCACCAAAAATTTTAAACAGTTGAATAATGATTCTTATGGAAATGGGAAAAATGTTTCTTGTCATTAATTAATAATTTTATTTATTTAACAAGTACTTAGTTTATACTAGGCAATATGCTAAGTACTTCACATACATTCTAAATAATGTTATTTTAAATAACATTATGCATTTGATATTATCATCCCATTTTACACATGAGGAAACTGTAATTTAGCAAGATTAAATAACTTGTCTGAGAGGTGGAGCCAAGATGGCCAAATAGGAACAGCTCTGGTCTACAGCTCCCAGCGTGAGCGACACAGAAGACGGGTGATTTCTGCATTTCCATTTGAGGGTACCGGGTTCATCTCACTAGGGAGTGCCAAACAGTGGGTGCAGGACAGTCGGTGCAGCGCACTGTGCGTGAGCCGAAGCAGGGCAAGGCATTGCCTCACTCAGGAAGCGCAAGGGGTCAGGGAGTTCCATTTCCTAGTCAAAGAAGGGGGTAACAGACAGCACCTGGAAAATTGGGTCAGTCCCACCCTAATATTGCGCTTTTCCAACGGGCTTGGAAAACGGCACACCAGGAGATGGTGTCCTGCACCTGGCTCGGAGGGTCCTATGCCCACGGAGTCTCGCTGATTGCTAGCACAGCAGTCTGAGATCAAACTGCAAGGCTGCAGCCAGGCAGGGGGAGGGGAGCCCGCCACTGCCCAGGCTTGCTTAGGTAAACAAAGCAGCCAGGAAGCTCGAACTGGGTGGAGCCCACCATAGCTCAAGGAGGCCTGCCTGCCTCTGTAGGATCCACCTCTGGGGGCAGGGCACAGACAAACAAAAATTCAGCAGGAACCTCTACAGACTTAAATGTCCCTGTCTGACAGCTTTGAAGAGAGTAGTCATTCTCCCAGCACGCAGCTGGAGATCTGGGAACGGAGAGACTACCTCCTAAAGTGGGTCCCTGACCTCCAAGCAGCCTAACTGGGATGCACCCCCAGTAGGGACAGACTGACACCTCACTCGGCCAGGTACTCCTCTGAGACAAAACTTCCAGAGGAACTATCAGACAGTTGAATTTGTGGTCTCACGAAAATCTGCTGTTCTGCAGCCACCACTGCTGACACCCAGCCAAACAGGGTCTGGAGTGGACCTCTAGCAAACTCCAACAGACCTGCAGCTGAGGGTCCTGTCTGGTAGAAGGAAAACTAACAAACAGAAAGGACATCCACACCAAAAACCCATCTGTACATCACCATCATCAAAGAGCAAAAGTAGATAAAACCACAAAGATGGGGAAAAAACAGAGCAGAAAAACTGGAAACTGTAAAAAGCAGAGCACCTCTCCTCCTCCAAAGGAACGCAGTTCCTCACCAGCAACGGAACAAAGCTGGACGGAGAATGACTTTGACGAGTTGAGAGAAGAAGGCTTCAGACGATCAAACTACTCCAAGCTACGGGAGGAAATTCAAAACAAAGGCAAAGAAGTTAAAAACTTTGAAAAAAAATTAGATGAATGGATAACTAGAATAACCAATGCAGAGAAGGGCTTAAAGGAGCTGATGGAGCTGAAAGCCAAGTTTTGAGAACTACGCAAAGATTTCGGAAGCCTCGGTAGCCGATGCGATCAACTGGAAGAAAGGCTATCAGTGATGAAAGAGGAAATGAATGAAATGAAGCGAGAAGGGAAGTTTAGAGAAAAAAGAATAAAAAGAAATGAACAAAGCCTCCAAGAAATTTGGGACTATGTGAAAAGACCAAACCTATGTCTGATTGGTGTACCTGAAAATGACGGGGAGAATGGAACCAAGTTGGAAAACACTCTGCAAGATATTATACAGGAGAACTTCCCCAATCTAGCAAGGCAGGCAACATTCCAATTCAGGAAATACAGAGAACGCCACAAAGATACTCCTCGAGAAGAGCAACTCCAAGACACATAATTGTCAGATTCACCAAAGTTGAAATGAAGGAAAAAATGTTAAGGGTGATCAGAGAGAAAGGTCAGGTTACCCACAAAGGGAAGCCCATCAGACTAACAGCTAATCTCTCGGCAGAAACTCTACAAGCCAGAAGAGAGTGGGGGCCGATATTCAACATTCTTAAAGAAAAGAATTTTCAACCCAGAATCTCCTATCCCGCCAAACTAAGCTTCATAAGTGAAGGAGAAATAAAATACTTTACAGACAAGCAAACGCTGAGTGATGTTGTCACCACCAGGCCTGCCCTAAAAGAGCTCCTGAAGGAAGCACTAAACATGGAAAGGAACAACTGGTACCAGCCACTGCAAAAACATGCCAAATTGTAAAGACCATCAAGGCTAGGAAGAAACTGCATCAACTAACGAGCAAAATAAACAACTAACATCATAATGACAGGATCAGATTCACACATAACAATATTAACTTTAAATGTAAATGGGCTAAATGCTCCAATTAAAAGACACAGACTGGCAAATTGGATAAGGAGTCAAGACCCATCAGTGTGCTGTATTCAGGAAACCCATCTGAGGTGCAGGGAGACACATAGACTCAAAATAAAGGGATGGAGGAAGATCTACCAAGCAAATGGAAAACAAAAAAAGGCAGGAGTTGCAATCCTAGTCTCTGATAAAATAAAGTCTGAAATATAGTCTGAAAATAGACTTTAAACTAACAAAGATCAAAAGAGACAAAGAAGGCCATTACATAATGGTAAAGGGATCAATTCAACAAGAAGACCTAACTATCCTAAATATATATGCACCCAACACAGGAGCACTCAGATTCATAAAGCAAGTCCTGAGTGACCTACAAAGGGACTTAAACTCCCACACAATAATAATGGGAGATTTTAACACACCACTGTCAACATTAGACAGATCAACGAGACAGAAAGTTAACAAGGATATCCAGGAATGGAACTCAGCTCTGCACAAAGTGGACCTAATAGACATCTACAGAACTCTCCACCCAAAATCAACAGAATATACATTTTTTTCAGCACCACACCACACCTATTCCAAAATTGACCACATAGTTGGAAGTAAAGCTCTCCTCAGCAAATGTAAAAGAACAGAAATTATAACAAACTGTCTCTCAGACCACAGTGCAATCAAACTAGAACTCGGGATTAAGAAACTCACTCAAAACCGCTCAACTACATGGAAACTGAACAACCTGCTCCTGAATGACTACAGGGTACATAATGAAATGAAGGCAGAAATAAAGATGTTCTTTGAAACCAACGAGAACAAAGACACAACGTACCAGAATCTCTGGGACACATTCAAAGCAGTGTGTAGAGGGAAATTTATAGCACTAAATGCCCACAAGAGAAAGCAGGAAAGATCCAAAATTGACACCCTAAGATCACAATTAAAAGAACTAGAAAAACAAGAGCAAACACATTGAAAAGCTAGCAGAAGGCAAAAAATAAGTAAAATCAGAGCAGAACTGAAGGAAATAGAGACCTAAAAACCCCTTCCAAAAATTAATGAATCCAGGAGCTGGTTTTTTGAAAAGATCAACAAAATTGATAGACCACTAGCAAGACCAATAAAGAAGAAAAGAGAGAAGAATCAAATAGATGCAATAAAAAATGAAAAAGGGGATATCACCACCAATCCAACAGAAATACAATCTACCATCAGAGAATACTACAAACACCTCTATGCAAATAAACTAGAAAATCTAGAAGAAATGGATAAATTCCTCGACAAATACACCCTTCCAAGACTAAACCAGGAAGAAGTTGAATCTCTGAATAGACCAATAACAGGCTCTGAAATTGTGGCAGTAATGAATAGCTTACCAACCAAAAAGAGTCCAGGACCAGGTGGATTCACAGCCGAATTCTACCAGAGGTACAAGGAGGAACTGGTACCATTCCTTCTGAAACTATTCCAATCGATAGAAAAAGAGGGAATCCTCCCTAACACATTTTATGAGGCCAGCATCATCCTGATACCAAAGCCTGGCAGAGACATAACCAAAAAAGAGAATTTCAGACCAATATCCTTGATGAACATTGATGCAAAAATCCTCAATAAAATACTGGCAAACCGAATCCAGCAGCGCATCAAAAAGCGTATCCACCATGATCAAGTGGGCTTCATCCCTGGGATGCAAGGCTGGTTCAACATACGCAAATCAATAAATGTAATCCAGCATATAAACAGAACCAAAGACAAAAACCACATGATTATCTCAATAGATGCAGAAAAGGCCTTTGACAAAATTCAACAACCCTTCATTCTAAAAACTCTCAATAAATTAGGTATTGATGGGACATATCTCGAAATAATAAGAGCTATGTATGACAAACCCACAGCCAATATCATACTGAATGGGCAAAAACTGGAAGCATTCCCTTTGAAAACTGGCACAAGACAGGGATGCCTTCTCTCACCACTCCTATTCAACATAGTGCTGGAAGTTCTGGCCAGGGCAATCAGGCAGGAGAAGGAAATAAAGGGTATTCAATTAGGAAAAGAGGAAGGCCAATTGTCCCTGTTTGCAGATGACATGATTGTATATCTAGAAAACCCCATTGTCTCAGCCCAAAATCTCCTTAAGCTGATTAGCAACTTCAGCAAAGTCTCAGGATACCAAATCAATGTACAAAAATCACAGACATTCTTGTACACCAATAACAGACAGAGAGCCAAATCATGAGTGAACTCCCATTCACAATTGCTTCAAAGAGAATAAAATACCTAGGAATCCAACTTACAAGGGATGTGAAGGACCTCTTCAAGGAGAACTACAAACCACTGCTCAACGAAATAAGAGAGGATACATACAAATGGAAGAACATTCCATGCTCATGGGTTGGAAGAATCAATATCGTGAAAATGGCCATACTGCCCAAGGTAATTTATAGATTCAATGCCATCCCCATCAAGCTCCCAATGATTTTCTTCACAGAATTGGAAAAAACTACTTTAAAGTTCATATAGAACCCAAAAAGAGCCCGCATCGCCAAGTGAATCCTAAGCCAAAAGAACAAAGCTGGAGGCATCATGCTACCTGACTTCAAACTATACTACAAGGCTACAGTAACCAAAACAGCATGGTACTGTTACCAAAACAGAGACATAGATCAATGGAACAGAACAGAGCCCTCAGAAATAATGCCACATATCTACAGCTATCTGATCTTTGACAAACCTGACAAAAACAGGAAATGGGGAAAGGATTCCCTATTTAATAAATGGTGCTGGGAAAACTGGCTAGCCATATATAGAAAGCTGAAACTGGATCCCTTCCTTACACTTTATACAAAAATTAATTCAAGATGGATTACATACTTACATGTTAGACCTAAAACCATAAAAACCCTAGAAGAAAACCTAGGCAGTACCATTCAGGACATAGGCATGGGCAAGGACTTCATGTCTAAAACACCAAAAGCAATGGCAACAAAAGCCAAAATTGACAAATGGGATCTAATTAAACTAAAGAGCTTCTGCACAGCAAAAGAAACTACCATCAGAGTGAACAGGCAACCTACAAAATGGGAGAAAATTTTCGCAACCTACTCATCTGACAAAGGGCTAATATCCAAAATCTACAATGAACTCAAACAAATTTACAAGAAAAAAACAAACAACCCCATCAAAAAGTGGGCAAAGGACATGAACAGACACTTCTCAAAAGAAGACATTTATGCAGCCAAAAAACACATGAAAAAATACTCATCATCACTGGCCATCAGAGAAATGCAAATCAAAACTACAATGAGATACCATCTCACACCAGTTAGAATGGCCATCATTAAAAAGTCAGGAAACAACAGGTGCTGGAGAGGATGTGGAGAAATAGGAACACTTTTACACTGTTGGTGGGACTGTAAACTAGTTCAACCATTGTGGAAGTCAGTGTGGCGATTCCTCAGGGATCTAGAACTAGAAATACCATTTGACCCAGCCATCCCATTACTGGGTATATACCCAAAGGACTATAAATCATGCTGCTATAAAGACACATGCACATGTATGTTTATTGCCACACTATTCACAATAGCAAAGACTTGGAACCAACCCAAATGTCCAACGATAGACTGGATTAAGAAAATGTGGCACATGTACACCATGGAATACTATGCAGCCATAAAAAATGATGAGTTCATGTCCTTTGTAGGGACATGGATGAAAATGGAGAACATCATTCTCAGTAAACTATCACAAGGACAAAAAACCAAACACCGCATGTTCTCACTCACAGGTGGGAATTGAACAATGAGAACTCATGGACACAAGAAGGGGAACATCACACTCTGGGGACTGTTGTGGGGTGTGGGGATGGGGGAGGGGGAGGGATAGCATTAGGAGATATGCCTAATGCTAAATGATGAGTTAATGTGTGCAGCACACCAACATTGCACATGGATACATATGTGGCAAACCTGCACATTGTGCACATGTACCCTAAAACCTAAAGCATAAAAAAAAAAAAACTTGTCTGAGATCCTATAGGAATTAAGTGAGGAAAGTGGAAATAGAATCAATGGGTTTATCTGGCTTCAAGGCCATTAAAATATCGTATTGAAATCTGAGGTACAAAATTGGAGATACACCTGCTGAGTAGTAAGTTCTGGAGCAATTTATGCGTCTGGATATTGGTGAAGTGGCTGCCGCCAAAGGAATGACTTGTTCCCTCTTCTCATTCTGGAGAAAACTGGCAGGACTTAGGAAGCTCCTGCATATATGGGAACCTTCTCAGAAAATGAATTCATATCAGTTTTGATTGTGCTATAAAATGTTTTTAGCCCTATAAAAATAAAATGTCATAAGAAAGCCCTTAGCTCCAGATATGTAGATGATGAATTATTGAGCCTCTTTTTGTCCTTCCTCTTTCTTAATTTTATTTCTTGTAAAAATTGACCACTACAATCAGAATTACGTCTAAAAAGAAAGGAATTAATATTGAGGAGAAAAATTGTTTTGTTTTCTTTTTGCAGAACGTTAGGTTTTTTAACTTTCTTGACTCAAATATTTGTTGAATGAGTGAGTGAGTGAATTTGTATGATTAGATGTACATTCCTGAAACATAAACTGTTTCTACTCTCAACTGTTATGGGTAATTGGAAGGTGGGTTGACATTAGCTTTTGCTTCAAAAACACAATTATTTTCTTTTGATTTTCACAATTTCAGTACACAATTTCATTCCTATTAGGCTGTTTACGAGACTGTTCTATCTGTTGACCTTCACTTACATGATATGAATCTGTGAATAATGTAGCAAAATACCTTATTTAGTCTATAAAGTGAAGTTCTAGAAATTATTCCCTTAGCCAACTGAGAGCACTGTATAAGAAGAAAACTCTAGGAACACATATGTATTAAACATTTAAAAGTAATCCTAGGAAGGGGAATTTTATTTTAATTAATTTTTTTTTTTTGAGACAGAGTCTCGCTCTGTCACCCAGTGGCACGATCTGGGCTCACTGCAACCTCCACCTCCCAGGTTCAAGTGATTCTTCTGCCTCAGCCTCCTGAGTAGCTGGGATTACAGGCATGTGCTACCATGCCAAGCTAGTTTTTTGTATTTTTTAGTAGAGACTGGGTTTCACTGTGTTGCCAGGCTGGTCTCGAAGTCCTGAGCTCAGGCAATCCACCCGCCTCAGCCTCCCAAAGTGCTGGGATTACAGGCGTGAGCCACCGTGCCTGGCCAGGAAATTTTATTAAGTAAGGACAAGGTGATTTTATTTTCATTTGATTTTGTCCTTTATTTCTTAAATATGGAAGGTCAAGTGTGCATAGAAAAAAATTACTCAGTATTATGCAAATTTACTCTCTAGATTTTTTTCTTTTTACCAATTTTTCTTTCCCTGAATCAGACTATTGGAACCATTTAAACACAGCATAATGCTAAATGCATAATCAGTTTCTAGGGAATACAGTGCAATGATTTCTCTCTCTTAATGTCCTGAAAAGTATAAAAAGAGTTATCCTGCGGGCCAGTGGGGACATATTTGCCCCTGAAATAGTTCAGCAATGGCAGTAGTAACATTTTCATTCCTCATCTTTCAGGTAGTTTGTAAGTGGAAACTATTAACTTATGGGAAGAGAGCTCTTCTGTTGGAGAAAACCTGGCAGTGAAAACTTTGGTCTGCCTGGTTACCAGATTTTTGTACTCAAGACTCCAGACAAGATAAAACAAATGTTTCATAAGATATCCCTTTGTACAATACCTTTATACTTACCTTGTTCTATACCCCCACCCCACCCTGCAGTTTTCTTTATCATTAGAAACTATATTTACCTTGGCAAATATAAATTTTCTCTGTATCCTTTTACTTAAGTTATGGTGATTTTTAAGGCTCTATTTTAATTCAGATTTAGCATTTCATTCCTGTAAGCCATCAGAATTTCTTCTGGATCGATTTGTAATATGTTCGATTTGTAATATTACAAATTTGTAATTTGTAATATTGTAATATGTTGCTAGCAAATTTGGAAGTTTTTGGTTTGCTTCTTCTCTTTCTGTATATGAGATCTGTTTACCACCCAGCATGAAATAGCAACTGAAATGAAGGCAGCAAGAAAGGGTAATGGCTTACCTTAGAGCTAATCAACCACCCCGTTCTTGTATACTTTGCAGCTATCAAGAGAAAGAGAAATGGCATTCGTTACAATAATATATATTGAAGTTTTTTTCTTTCTTGATTTGAGACTGAAGAGAAGATTTCTTCAAATCTTTATGGAAATAAGACATTAAGCAATTCTTTTAATTTGCAATTAGTAGTTTGATGTGAATTGTACAAAATATTTTCACCATCAGCGTTGCTATAAGTAGCCCCATACTATTTTCTTGACATTTAAAAAGATAAAACAAACATTTCCAGGAATAAAATAAAATCAAGAGAATGTTTAATCATTTTTATAGGGCTAGATTTTCACTCAATTTGTGGTTTTGGTTTCTAAATTTGTCTTCAACAAGTATCTAGGCTTATCTTTAAAGAAGATATCATCCTTCACACCTGTAATCCCAGCACTTTGGGAGGCCAAGGTGGGCGAATCACGAGGTCAGGAGTTGGAGACCAGCCTGTTCCAACACAGTGAAACCCCATCTCTACTAAAAAAAAAAAAAACAACCAGCTGGGCGTGGTGGCGGGCGCCTGTAATCCCAGCTACTTGGGAGGCTGAGGCAGGAGAATTGCTCGAACCCGGGAGGCGGAGGTTGCAGTGAGCCGAGATCATGCCATTGTACTCCAGCCCGGGCAACAGTGTGAGACTCTGCTTCAAAAAAAAAAAAAAAAAGAGATCATCTTAGTATAGTAGCCTGTAGCTTCCTGTTTTGTGGGATCAGTTTGTTGGGTAATTAACCTGGGAAAGATTGATAGTATTTTTACTTTTTAAATGACCATGTTCTGAGTTTTTATCAGATTGTCAGATTTAAAAATTAGATAATTTGTGGTATTAGACAGGTGAGAAATACATACTCTACTATTGTTTGGAGTATGTATTGAAATGACAATTCTGGAGAGAGAGAGTGTGTTCATCAAAATTGGAAATGCATGTAACTTTTGACTTAGCAATTAAACCTCAAGGAATTTATCCTTGAACGTGTGCATAAGAAATGTATAAAATATTCCTTATGATATTGTTATATAAATAGAAAAAAATGCAAAGAATATGGTCATTAATAGGAGAATGTTAAGTAAATTATGATATGTGTATATCCAGATATACCTTATTTTTAAAAAGTAACCACTCCTACAGAGAATAAACTATATGTACATGTCTTGATAAGGAACACTCTATGTTATCCCATTAAGTGAAAGAAACAGTCTAGTTTGCTTCTATGGAGATGTATGTATACAACTTCCCTCCATCCCTGCCCCTTCTCCCCATATAAACATACATACACACACAAATATGTATAGATAGATGGGTGAAAAGATACAAAGGAGCTGTTGGTAGCGCTTATCTTGGGTATAGGACTATGGGTCTGGGATAGAAGAGAAGTTTTTATGTTTTTCTGTTGTTTACTTTTCTTGCTGTTTGAGTTTTTTTACCATGTATATATATTATATTTCATAACCGGGAAAAAATTTAATAACCAGGTCTACTTTTTTTCTTTTTTAGGACTCAGCCCAGGAGAGTGTTATTACTCGAGATATTCATCGTACATTTCCCGCACATGATTACTTTAAAGATACTGGAGGAGATGGTCAGGAATCGCTCTATAAGATCTGCAAGGTAGGACCCTCTACCTCACTTTTCTAAATTATTTTACAGAGCTATATTTTAGAAACCCATTTAAGCATTTTTTTACTCTGTCTTCATTTCTTATTTGCACTATGCCATGTTTTCTGCTTTGCACACACGCTGTGAGATCCTCAGTACTGATCCCAGAAGGTGACTTTTTGGTTGCATGTTTCGTGCCTCCTCATGAGGGAGGAGGTGCAGCATAGCCTCAGTTTGGCTCTCCTGCTAACAGGAAAGGAACAAAAGGTCCTCTCAGGCTATGCTGTAAAAGCTCAAAAGAGTCTCAGATGACTCTGTCCTTCTGACAAGATCATGCAGCAATTGTCTCCATTTTTCCGACAACAGGCAAATGTAAGAATCAGTGTGCTTATTGTTGAATACTGGCAAATTATTGGATGTTGTTGATATATTCTGGGTTATGTCACATCATATATTTTTGTACGGTTTTTATATCCTATTTTGAAATCTTTTTTCTCCCTCATTATAAGTAGGCCTGGAAAAAACCTGTTTCCAGATTTTCAGTAAATGTGCTCTGCTTGGATACAGAAGATTCTGTCTCTGTCAGTATAGAATAGCCCTCAAGTTATTAATTTTATCAAAAATGCAGAATGAAGTGTGGTGGGTATACTCACATTGTTGATATCTACCATTCTAAGGAGATGGTTAATGAATAATGAACTGCACAAAAATTTGGTAGTAATATGGGGAAAAAGGCAAACATCATGGCTAGTTTGTAAGTTAGGTAATCAGTTCCTGAATAATCCAATTTAGCCTTTGTAATGAGTAGCAAATATTAGCCAGTAGGTAGTCAGAAGTATATTCACAAATCTATTTCATTTTATATTTACTGTTTTTTAAAAAGAGCACTTATAAAAGCACTCGCCTACATATTCTAACCAAGTAGGATTAATGTTTAATTCTGCAAATGGCACAACTTTCATTAAAGTCCTTGCATGTTGGTGGTTTTGGCCTCTTCACACTCCTCTTTTTTTCTACTTTTTCTCTCTCTCATTTTTTTATCTAACCATTTTTGAGGATTATAAATATATGCTGATCAGAAATCTATTTTTATATGAATGTGTCATTCAGAGCTAGAAATATATAACTTATAATCTGAGAGTATACTGGTCTTTAGAAAGCGATATATCATCTACTTTGAAAAGTACCAAAGACCATTGGATGCCACAAAAAAGGTATATGTTCATTATATGCTTGTAAAGGACGAAAGTAATTATTTAAAACATTTTTCTACTACTTTGAAATTCTGCAAGCTGATTAACACTGGCTTGTGTAAAGAGGTTAGGAAAATTTATATCATTTCCAAGTTTATTTAAGAGGGTCTGGTTTATGGCATATGGAACATTTTTTTCCCCTAGCATATAGTATATTTTCAGCCAGTCAGTGACTTTCCCCTCAGCTTTTCTCTGATTGATACTAGGTACTTTCTTCACATAACTAAAACAGATGGTCCTAATGTGCTTGCGGCTTCTGACTTAACATTTTACTCCATTGTAGTAAAAATAGTATTTGCCTTGTTATGTAATATTTAGAGGGGAAATAATCTGAAACATTACCAAACACAAAAATAAAAGTTGAATGATTGGCACTTTTAAATAGTTGATACACTTTGCTTTGGTGTTGCAAATAATAATGTAACTTTGAATTCATTTGAAAATACTCATCAGTACATTGGCAGAGCTCATGTGGCCATTTTAGATTATCAGTATAGGTTTTACAACATAACTAAACCATTTTAAAACTCTCTGAATGAAGAATATTGTAAAATGTAGATCTGAGATGCTTTATTATCGACAAGTAGCTTAAATCACACTAAATTTTGTGAAGATGTAGAAAACAAAATTACATTAGACATAGTATTAAATAAAAGTAATAAAAGTTTTTAAGGATTGTAGTGCTGTACTGAGCTGTATATACATAAAAATAATTTCACAACAGTCTCTGATAATGGATGTGAGCAGAGATGTATACATCTTACCTTGTAGACCACTTGGTTTGTGATTGACCCGGTTCCTTCTCATCTTGATTTACTATTATTTAGTAATCCAGTGCTCATGCCAGGAAACCTTAAGTTTGATGATAGCTCACAAATAGGATAGCATATCTATGAGTAATTTAGTATAGCGTACGTCTTAGTAATTTAGAGTGGAATATTATTCTCAAGCTTCCACATCCACTTTTCTTTGCTTTTTGTATCCAATTTGAACCACAGTCTTTTACTTTATGACCCCCATCCCATATTCCCAAAAGCTGCCTATGTGTAACCTTTAAGGCTTAAAGGTAGTCTAACCATTTAAAGGTAGCATAAGGCTTAAAGGTAGTCTAACTGTGTAGTCTAACTGTTCTAACATTGTTTCTAGAAACATTGGTTCTAGAATAATAACTAGCATTATACCTCACACTCAGCAGTCCACCTTTGAGTTTCTATTCTGGACACCCCGCGCAGAACTGAATAAACATTAATAACACCTTGATCTTATCTCAGCTGCTTTGCTATATGTAAATAAGGACAGTTTTGCTTTTCCTTTTCCAATCCTTATTCTTTTCCTATTTGTCTCTTGTCTTATTGCACTGACCACACCTTTAGTATAGTGTTCAAATAAAGCTATCATAGCAGATATCCTTTTCTTGCTCCTGATTTTAAAGGAAATGCATCTAATGATTAACCACTAAGAAAGTTGCATCTTCTTCACATCAGCAACACAATCGTAGGCCTTTTTAAAAAAAAAAAAATAATAATGTTTTCTGTATGTTAAAATAATTTTACATTTGCAGAGTACTTTCACATATATTACCTCATTTATTTTTCACAATTCCTCATCAGTGGAGCCTACACTAGAGATATAATATGCTGTGCTCTTAAATTGAGCAGAAGTTAAGAGAATTTCAATGACAATAAGTTTAGAAATCAACTCTGTTTTCAAGGATACAACAATCTGACTTTGTAGTTGAAGTTTTCTATGGCTCTGGTGAAAGGAGAAATGATTTGAACTGTCACATTAGAGGGAAGACTGTTAAAAACTCATTGTCATGTTTTAATGGCCCTGTCAATTCCAGTTTTGCCTCTTAATATCTTTCTTCAGAGTAGGAGGAAATTGAAATGGTTCAAACTTCTTCTGTTCATAAATTTATATGGGGGAAGTTGAGCTGAAAGTATTAGTAGAATTCATTTTCTGCAGATGAAAATGTTTGCAAATTAATAGATTTCTGCAAATGAAAGTTTCTGCAAATTTGGTTCTTCCCTCTTTCTCTCCCTGTCTTTCCTATTGGTTAGGTCAGTAACATATTTTAAAAGAATGTCCATGAGACAGGGAAGAATATACTACCACCCCAAATATATTTCGCATTTTTATTATTTAACATGGGATGTAAAAATCTGCTGTAAGTTGGGAGACAGGTGGGTATAGTTTAAAGCACTGGGCATCAGGAAATCTGGTTCTGGTTTTGATTCTTTCACTAAGTAGATCTAAGAATGAGGGAAATTTGTGAGAGTGTGGTGTCTGATAAGATTGTTCCGGTTCCAATGTTCTGTGATTCTCAGTGTTGTTTAAATTTTTTTTTCCTGACATATAACACATAAATGCAGAATTTAGCAGTTAAATCCTGTGTCAGTTATTAGCTCTGGCTCTCAATACTAAAGATGTAAAAGGGTCTTCTCCTTAAACCTGAAGATTTTACCTGGCCTTCTGTTACAGTGTTCGGTTTGTTACATCAAATGGAGTGCATTAATAGTTTACTTTTAGATATACATCTCTTTATAAGACCTAAGACCAGTTAGTCATAGTAATCAGCTAAAATATTATTCAGAACAATATAATTTGAAGTGATATTTGGTGTACAATTTAATTTGTACATATTGCTTTTTCTCATTTTTTGTTTGGTGTAAATGCTCTCTGAAAAAAGGGGACACTGCTATTAACTTAATGGGAGAGATTGAATATATTATAGAGGGATTAATACCTTTGTTTATCTGGATTAATAATTTGATAGCATAATGGTTTATAGGAGGACAAAAATAAACTTAACCCTAATTTTACCAAATATTTTTATCAAAAAGATTGGATTTATTATAAAAACTAGAGCATTTAAAGTATTGTTTTGATACTAATGGTGAGTTATCTGCTGCATAATTTTGAAGAATGCAAACAATCACTGACTCTTAAAATGACATGTAATCATACATTATTTATATTGTTTTCTAGACATAGGGAGTATTTGTGATTATGAGGATGAATTATTTTTCACTTAGTTGATACTATTTTCAATACAATTTTCTAGCCATTTGACTACTTTTAATTCAACTCTTTCTTGATGTGTCTGAATGAGCCCTAGTTGGAATGTCAGCATTTACTGAACAAATTATAGTCCTCTCTCCTCTCCTCTCCCCTCCCCTCCCCTCCCCTCCCCTCCTCTCCTTTCCTCTCCTTTCTCTGTCTCTCTCTTTTCTTTTTCTCCCCTTCTCCCTTCCTCTCCTCCTCTCTTCCTCTCCCCCTCTTCTCTCCCCTCCCCTCCCCTCCCCTCCCCTCCCCTTCCCTTCCCTTCCCTTCTTTCTCTCTCTTCTCTTTTCTTTTCTTCAGGGTCTTGCTCTGTTGCCCAGGCTGGAGTGCACTGGTGCAATCTTGGTTCATTGCAACTTCAGCCTCCCAGGCTCAAGCAGTCCTCCCACCTCACCCTTCCAAGTAGCTGGGATTACAGGCACGCACCACCACTCTGGGCTAATTTTGGTCTTTTTAGTAGAGACAGGGTTTCACTATGTCAATCAGGCTGCCCTTGAATCCCTGAATTCGGACAATTTGCCTGCCTCAGTCTCTCAAAGTGCTGGGATTACAGGCGTAAGCCACTGTGCCCAGCCGCCCAGCCCCCTATTCTTTACATAGCACTGACTAAGCGCTCCTCCTACTTCTGTGGAACTCCTTCCACTCATATCTTTGGAATCGGATGGATTCCAGAGTAAGAGCCCTTTGTTGTGGGATGATAGGTGTTCTTGGATTAGATGGATCCAAAAGGATTTAGTTTGGAGCAGTGCTTTTGAGGAATCAGGAAGCACTTGGACAATCAAGCAGATTTTTCTATTCTCTGTGTATTTCTTATCTCTCCCTTGATTTCCTAGTAAGCTGCTTTGAATTATGGCAACCTTCTAATGCAGATCCAAATATGGGCTGCCAAGGAATCCTTTGAACCCCTGGGGCCACCTGCTTTGCCAACACATTCTAACGAGCAGTGAATTAAGTGATTTTAACAGACACCTAGGGACAGCAGCATATTCTCAAAGCAAATTAACTTCCTTAGGGAACAGTGAATTTTTTCAGGTCTTATAAGGAAGACTTGGAGAACCATCCTACTGTGGATCAACATAATCATAACAGTAATAGTAAAAATTTGTAAAGCCCTGTGGTTTTGAAAGCATTTTTTGCATGTTGTTATTTGATCCCCACAGTTACTCCATTAGAATAAAGGAGGTACCAAATTTGCATACTGATAAATATTAATCTCTTAGAGTCAGAGTTTGATTTAGTTTTTTTCTTTTTAAATCTTTTCATATTATTCATTTTAGATGAATTGTCCAATTCTGCTTTATTGCCAAGAACAATTATGTTTATATCTATTTAGAACACTAAATATATGCACACACATATAAATAAATCTTAGCAACCCAAAGTTGAAAAGCTTCACTTATATAGGGGTGTGTGTGTGTGTGTGTGTTTGTGTGTGTGTGTGTGTGTGTGTGTGTGTATGTATGTTTGGGGTTAATTTCATACTTACCCTTTACTCATAAAACTTCAAAATCATTTATTGTATTTGTTAGTATCATTATAGTCATACAGAAGGGTTATTTTGGGTTTTTTTTTTTTTTTTGGTCCTCTTTAATATACATATTAGTAGGATAGACTTTATGAGTCACAGCTCAACTGAGAAGATATAATGCGATTTTAAAATATAGATTTTTCTTCTGAGACTGTAACAATGAAAAGGTCAGGGTTTGTGAAGCTGGAGTCCTGGAAAGAGAATGAGTGATTTATAATACTCTTCAGAGTGCCTAAAGAGATTTTCAAATTTCTTCATGGTCTTAGTCCCATAAGAGCTTTCCTTGAAATAGCTTTTTAGTTTCTGTGAAGCCTGCAGTCTTTCAACTGAAAGCCTAATTGAAGCCATCACACTATTACTAGGATACAGAAGAGAAAGGGTGGGATTATGAGGATGATAAAAATGGATAAACTTAGAATAAAGGGATTGGTGTGAAGCCTAAGGGTTTGATTATAGTCACTCTTTTTAAAAAACATTACTCTTTCAGGAGGAAAAGGAAAGTAAGATTACTATCTAAAATACAAAAGAAAAAAAAAAAACTAACCTGCAAAGATGAAACACCGGGAACCTTCAAATAAAATGCTGTTTATGGTGCCTCCTGAATTTTGATTTTTTTTCATATTTGAGATCTATTTCTATACTAGATTCAAATGGCTTAAATATCCTAGACAAAAACTTGTAATTATTCTTGAATGGATTATTATATGTTACAGAATTATGGGGATTTATCTCCTGGTTACTAATTGTTGTGCAGTTGACAATATTTTTATAACTGAAGCCTCCTCTTCCCTCACCTTTAAAGCCTCTTCTTTACCCAGAACCCTTCGTCCTTTCTCCCTAGAAATAATGTGAATCTAAATTGCCCTACTCCTCCTTCCCATCTGTCTAAATCTTAGTTGCCCATCTCCCTTATAAAGGTAGTCCTACCCACTATACCCACAGTGATTTATAAATTAAAACAAACCTGGAGATCAAATGTATAACATGAGCACTATAGTTAATAAAATTGTATTGTATTAGGGATTTTTGTTAAGAAGATTTTAGATGCTCTTGTTACACACACAAAAAAGTACGTAAGATGATAGATATGTTACTCTGCTTCACTGTAGTAACCATTTTAAATATAAATATATATCCCATAACATTGTGTTGTAAACCACAAATACAATAAAGTTTATTTTTTTAATATTTTGTAAAATTTAGATTATGTATTATATATATTTTTTTAATTATAGTTTAAGTTCTGGGATATGTGTGCAGAGCATGCAGGTTTGTTACGTAGGTATAGATGTGCCATGGTTGTTTGCTGCACCCAATCAACCTGTCATCTACATTAGGTATTTCTCCTAATGCTATCCCTCCCCTAGCCCCCCACCCCCCAACAGGCCCCAGTGTGTGATGTTCCCCTCCCTGTGCCCATATGTTCTCATTGTGCAACTCCCACTTATGAGTGAGAACATGCGGTGTTTGGTTTGCAGAGAATGATGGTTTCCAGCTTCATCCATGTCCCTCCAAAGGACATGAACTCATTCTTTTTAATGGCTGCATAGTATTCCATGGTGTATATGTGCCACATTTTCTTTATCCAGTCTATCATTGATGGGCATTTGGGTTGGTTCCAAGTTTTTGCTGTTGTGAATAGTGCTGCAGTAAACATACATGTGCGTGTGTCTTTATAGTAGAATGATTTATAATCCTTTGGGTACATACCCAGTAATGGGATTGCTGGGTCAAATGGTATTTCTAGTTCTAGATCCTTGAGGAAGCTTCCACAATGGTTGAACTAATTTATACTCTCACCAACAGTGTAAAAGCATTCCTATTTCTCCACATCCTCTCCAGCATCTGTTGTTTCCTGACTTTTTAATCACCATTCTAACTGGTGTGAGATGGTATCTCATTGTGGTTTTGATTTGCATTTCTCTAATGACCAATGATAATGAGCTTTTTTTCATATGTTTGTTGGCCACATAAATGTCTTCCTTTAAGAAGTGTCTGTTCATATGCTTTGCCCACTTTTTGATGGGGTTGTTTTTTTCTTGTAAATTTGTTTAAGTTCATTGTAGATTCTGGATATTAGCCCTTGGTTAGGTGGATAGATTGCAAAAATTTTCTCCCATTCTGTAGGTTACCTGTTCACTGATTATAGTTTCTTTTGCTGTGCAGAAGCTCTTTCATTTAATTAGATCCCATTAATCAATTTTAGCTTTTGTTGCTATTGCTTTTGGTGTTTTAGTCATGAAGTATTTGCCCATGCCTATGTCCTGAATGGTGTTGCCTAGGTTTTCTTCTAGGATTTTTATGGTTTTAGGTCTTACATTTAAGTCTTTAATCCATCTTAAGTTAATTTTTGTATAAGGTTTAAGGAAGGGGTCTAGTTTCAGCTTTCTGCATATGGCTAGCCAGTTTTCCCAACACCATTTATTAAATAGGAATCCTTTCCCCATTGCCAGTTTTTGTCAGGTTTGTCAAATATCAGATGTTTGTAGATGTGTGGTGTTATTTCTGAGGCCTCTGTTCTGTTCCATTGGTCTGTATATCTGTTTTGATACCAGTACCATGCTGTTTTTGTTACTGTAGCCTTGTATTATAGTTTGAAGTCAAGTAGCATGATGCCTCCAGATTTGTTCTTTTTGCTTAGGATTGTCTTGGCTATACAGGCTGTTTCTTGGTTCCATATGAGAAATTTAAAGTAGTTTTTTCTAATTCTGTGGAGAATGTCAGTGGTAGCTTGATGGGGATAGCATTGAATCTATAAATTACTTTGGGCAGTATGGCCATTTTTGCAATATTAATTCTTTCTATCCATAAGCATGGAATGTTTTTCCATTTGTTTGTGTCCTCTCTTATTTCCTTGAGCAGTGGTTTGTAGTTCTCCTTGAAGAGGGCCTCCACATCCCTTGTAAATTGTATTCCTAGATATTTTATTCTCTTTGTAGCAATCGTGAATGGGAGTTTACTCATGATTTGGCTGTTTGTCTATTATTGGTGTATAGGAATGCTTGTGATTTTTGCACATTGATTTTGTATCCTGAGACTTTGCTGAAGGTGTTTAGCAGCTTAAGGAGATTTTGGGCTGAGACAATGGGGTTTTCTAAATATATAATCATGTCATCTGCAAACAGAGAAAATTTGACTTCCTCTTTTCCTATTTGAATACGCTTTATTTCTTTCTCTTGCCTGATTTCCCTGGCCAGAACTTCCAATATTATGTTGGATAGGAGTGGTGAGAGAGGGCATCCTTGTCTCATGCCAGTTTTCAAAGGGAATGCTTCCAGCTTTTGCCCATTCAGTATGATATTGGCTGTGAGTTTGTCATAAATAGCTCTTATTATTATGAGATATGTTCCACTAATACCTGGTTTATTGAGAGTTTTTAGCATGAAGGAGTGTTGAATTTTATCGAAGCCCTTTCTGCATCTATTGAGATAATCATGTGGTTTTTGTCATTGGTTCTGTTTATGTGATGGATTACGTTGACTGATTTGCATATGTTGAACCAGCCTTGCATCCCAGGGAAGAAGCTGAGTTGATCTTGGTGGATAAGCTTTTTCATGTGCTACTGGATTCAGTTTGCCAATATTTTATTGAGGATTTTTGCATCGATGTTCATCAGGGATATTGGCCTGAAATTTTCTTTTTTTGTTGTGTCTCTGCCAGGTTTTGGGATCAGGATGGTCCTGGCCTCATAAAATGAGTTAGGGAGGAGTCCCTCTTTTTCTATTTTTGAAATAGTTTCAGAAGGAATGGTACTAACTCCTCTTTGTACCTCTGGTAGAATTCAACTGTGACTCCATCTGGTCCTGGGCTTTATTTGGTTGATAGGCTATTAATTACTGCCTTAGTTTCAGAACTTGTTATTGGTCTATTCAGGGACTCGACTTCTTTCTGGTTTAGTCTTGGGAGGGTGTATGTATTCAGGAATTTATCCATTTCTTCTAGATTTTCTAGTTTATTTGTGTAAAGGTGTTTATAGTATTCTCTGATAGTAGTTTGTATTTCTGTGGGATCAGTGGTGATATCCCCTTTATCATTTTTTATTGTGTCTATTTGATTCTTCTCTCTTTTCATTTTTATTAGTCTGGCTAACATTCTATCTATTTTGTAAATCTTTTCAAAAAACCATCTCCTGGATTCATTGAGCTTTTTTTGAAGGGTTTTTCATGTCTATCTCCTTCAGTTCTGCTCTGATACCAGTTGTTTCTTGTCTTCTGCTAGTTTTTGAATGTGTTTGCTCTTGCTTCCCTAGTTCTTTTAATTGTGATGTTAGGGTGTCAATTATTGATCTTTCTCATTTTCTGATGTGGGGATTTAGTGCTATAAATTTTTCTCTAAACACTGCTTTAGCTGTATCCCAGAGATTCTGGTACATTTTGTCTTTGTTCTTATTGGTTTCAAAGAACTTATTTATTTCCACCTTAATTTGGTTATTTACCCAGTAAACATTCCAGATAAAGTTACTCAGTTTCCATGTAGTCGTGCGGTTTTGAGTGAGTTTCTTAATCCTGAGTTCTAATTTGATGGCACTGTCATCTGAGAGACTGTTATGATTTCCATTCTTTTGCATTTGCTGAGGAGTGTTTTACTTCCAATTTTGTGGTCAATTTTAGAATAAGTGCGATGTGGTGCTCAGAAAAATGTATATTCTGTTGATTTGGGATGGAGAGTTCTGTAGATGTCTATTAGGTTCACTTGGTCTAGAGGTGAGTTTAAGTCCTGAATATCCTTGTTAATTTTCTGGCTTGTTGATCTGTCTAATATTGACAGTGGGGTGTTAAAGTCTCCCACTATTATTGTATGGGAGTCTAAGTCTCTTTGTAGGTCTCTAAGAACTTGCGTTATGAATCTGGGTGCTCCTATGTTGGGTGCATATATATTTAGGATAGTTAGCTCTTCTTGTTGAATTGATCCCTTTACCATTATGTAATGCCCTTCTTTGACTTTTTTGATCTTTGTTGGTTTAAAGTCTGTTTTATCAGAGACTAGGATTGCCACCCCTGCTGCTTTTTGCTTTCCATTTGCTTGGTACATATTCCTCCATCCCTTTATTTTGAGCCTATATGTGTCTTTGCACATGAGATGGGTCTTCTGAATACAGCACACTGATAGGTCTTGACTCTTTATCTAATTTGCCAGTCTGTGTCTTTTAATTTGGGCATTTAGCCTGTTTACATTTAAGGTTAATATTGTTATGTGTGAATTTGATCCTGTCATTATGATGCTAACTGGTTCTTTTGCCCATTAGTTAATGCAGTATCTTCATAGTGTTGATGGTCTTTACAATTTGACATGTTTTTGCAGTGGCTGGTACCAGTTTTTCCTCTCTGTATTTAGTGCTTCCTTCAGGAGCTCTTTTAGGGCAGGCCTGGTGGTGACAAAATCCCTCAGCGTTTGCTTGTCTGTAAAGCATTTTACTTCTTTGCTTATAAATCTTAGTTTGGCTGGATATGAAATTCTGGTTGAAAATTCTTTTCTTTAAGAATGTTGAATATCGGCCCCCACTCTCTTCTGGCTTGTAGAGTTTCTGCCAAGAGATCAGCTGTTAGTCTGATGTGCTTCCCTTTGTGGTTAACCCGACCTTTCTCTCTGGCTGCCCTTAACACTCTCTTTTTCCTTTCAAACTTGGTGAATCTGACAATTACGTGTCTTGGGTTGCTCTTCTTGAGGAGTATCTTTGTGGTATTCTCTGTTTTTCCTGAATTTGAATGTTGGCCTGTCTTGCTAGGTTGGAGACGTTCTCCTGGATAATATCCTGAGGTGTGTTTTCCAACTTGGTTCCATTTTCCCCGTCACTTTCAGGTACACCAATCAAGTGTAGGTTTGCTCTTTTCACAGTCTCATATTTCTTGGAGGCTTTGTTTGTTCCTTTTCATTGTTTTTTCTCTAATCTTGTCTTCATGATTTATTTCATTAAGTTCGTCTTCATTCTCTGATATTCTTTCTTCTGCTTGATCGATTCGGCTATTGATACTTGTGTATGTTTCACGAAGTTCTTGTGCTGTGTTTTTCAGCTCCATCAGGTCATTTATGTTCTCTGAACTAGTTATTCTAGTTAGCAGTTCCTGTAACTTTTTTTTAAGGTTCATAGCTTCTTTGCATTGGGTTAGAACATGCTCCATTACCTCGGAGGAGTTTGTTATTACTAACCTTCTGAAGCCTACTCCTGTCAATTTGTCAAACTCATTCTCCATCCAGTTTTGTTCCCTTGCTGGCAAGGAGTTGCAATCCTTTGGAGGAGAAGAGGTGTTCTGGTTTTTGGCATTTTCAGCCTTTTTGCGCTGGTTTTTCCTCATCTTCATGGATTTATCTACCTGTGGTCTTTGATGTTGGTAACCTTCGGATGGTGTTTTTGTGTGGATGTCCTTTTTCTTGATGTTGATGCTGTTCCTTTCTGTTTGTCAGTTTTCCTCTAACAGTCAGGCCCCTCTGCTACAGGTCTGCTGGAGTTTGCTGGAGGTCCATTCCAGACCTTGTTTGCCTGTATATCACCAGCAGAGGCTTCAGAACAGCAAGATTGCTTCCTGTTCCTTCCTCTGGAGGCTTTGTCCTAGAGAGGCACCCGCCAGATGCCAGCCGGAGCTCTCCTATATGAGATGTCTGTTGACCTCTGCTGGGAGGTGTCTCCCAGTCAGGAGGCACAGGGGTCTGGAACCCCCTTGAGGAGGCAGTCTGTCCCTTAGCAGAACTCAAGCGCAGTGCTGAGAGATCTGCTGCTCTCTTCACAGCCGGCAGGCAGTAGTGTTTAAGTCTGCTGAAGCTGTGCCCACAGCCTCCCCTTCCCCCAGGTGCTCTTTCCCAGGGAGATGGGAGTTTTATCTCTAAGCTCCTGACTGGGGCTGCTGCCTTTCTTTCAGAGATGCCCTGCCTAGAGAGGAGGAATCTAGAGAGGCTGTCTGGCTACAGTATCTTTTCTGAGCTGCAGTGGGCTCCGCCCAGTTCTAACTTCCCAGAGGCTTTGTTTACACTGTGAGGGGAAAACCGCCTACTCAAGCCTCAGTAATGGTGGACGCCCCTCCCCCAACCAAGCTGGAGTATCCCAGGCCAACTTCAGACTGCTGTGCTGGCAGTGAGAATTTCAAGACAGCAGATCTTAGCTTGCTGGGCTCCATGGGGGTGGGATCTGCTGAGCTAGACCACTTGGCTCCCTGGCTTCAGCCCCCTTTCCAGGGGAGTGAACGGTTCTGTCTCGCTGGCATTCCAGGTGCCACTGGGGCATTAAAAAAAACTCCTGCAGCTAGTTCGGTGTCTGCTCAAACGGCCACCCAGTTTTGTGCTTGAAACCCAGGGCCCTGGTGGTGTAGGCATCCGAGGGAATGTCCTGGTCTGTGGGTTGCAAAGACCATGGGAAAAGTGTCATATCTGGGCCGGATTGCACTGTTCCTCATGGCTTCCCTTGGCTAGGGGAGGGAGTTCCCTGACCCCTTCACTTCCCTTGTGAGGTGACACCCCACCCTGCTTCAGCTTGCCCCCTGTACCCACTGTCTAACCAGTCCCAATGAGATGAGCCGGTACCTGTGTTGGAAACGCAGAAATCACCCGCCTTCTGCGTTGATCTCGCTGGGAGCTGCAGACCGGAGCTGTTTCTATTTGGCCATCTTGCCAGCCCTATGTATCATATTTTGAACAATATCTGATTAGTTTCATTTAAGTCTTTTCTGCATTGTGTTCAGTCTTTGAGGGAAGAAGCTATCTGATATTTTCTTTGTCCTAGAGAGCCAAGTGTAGTACTAGTCACATTGTGTCAATATAATTAGCTCTGTGAACTTGACTTGATGAAAATGAGTATGTTAGTTCAGATCCTCTGAGAAGCCTGTCACCAAGACAGGATTAAGTGTGTAAGAAATGTATTATGGGAAATGCCTGTAAGAGAAAATAGGGAAGGAGCTGGGAGAGGCCCAGAGAGCCATTGGATCACAACGTAAGTCTGACTCCAAGGGAAAAAGAAAGGAAAGTTAGGTGCAAATATTATAGATGTAGTTTATTTCTGAGGAACATTTGAAAAGACCAATAGTGAGTCATCAGCCAAAGTTACTAATTAGGTCCCATTTCTTCAGAAGCTGGCCCACCTTAATATTCCTGCTGTGCTTAGTCACAGTTCCTGGGAACCTCATGGGAACTATGGCCTTGGTGCAAACGCAGGAATGATTTTATAGCATAGCAGTCAGTTGGGCCCTTGTTCAATTACAGCCTTTTCTGTTGGAGACCTAATGTGTATTTTTACGGCCAGAATACAGATATTTTAGATGAAAATTTAATGCATATAAACCCTAAAAGAGCCGGGCGCGGTGGCTCACGCTTGTAATCCCAGCACTTTGGGAGGCCGAGGCGGGCGGATCACGAGGTCAGGAGATCGAGACCACGGTGAAACCCCGTCTCTACTAAAAATACAAAAAATTAGCCGGGCGTGGTGGCGGGCGCCTGTAGTCCCAGCTACTCGGAGAGGCTGAGGCAGGAGAATGGCGTGAACCCGGGAGGCGGAGCTTGCAGTGAGCCGAGATTGCGCCACTGCACTCCAGCCTGGGCGACAGAGCAAGACTCCGTCTCAAAAAAAAAAAAAAAAACAAAAAAAACCCTAAAAGAGCATTCTATTTCTATCACTTCTTCTGTGAAGTACTTTTATTCATAAAAACTTTTCAGGCTACATTCCTTAGGACAAGGCTATAGCTTTTCTTTATTTTGTATAGTTCATGAGTGGTGTCCTGTATTAGACCCTATTTAAAAATCAAAAGTCCAAGAATGTAAACTAAACACTCTGAGTAATTTACCGTATTCAGATAGTAGTTTACTTGTAACGGGGACATGACAATTTTTTAAAAAAGAATATGGTATTCTAGTTGTTTTACATTTCTGTGTCTTTAAAAAAAGTATGTGAATTCATTTTTAAATTGTTGCCAAAGGCCTTTTCTTCTTTACAATGTTACGTAAAAGGAAACTTACATATAGGAATTTTGCCAGCTATGTTAGATAAGAAAATTGCTTTGTGAGTGAATATTTGTGAGTACATCTAGTTTTCTACATTTATTGTCTCCAGTGTTTATTTCACATTGGTGAATCTATTTTTAGAGCTTATGTTGATACTCTCCTTTTTCCCCAGCATATAGGACAAATGTAATAACCTTTTTTAAACTCATTTTTTTATTATTAGATTCAACAGAGAAAATGATACTGTTAAATTTATATATACATATATTTCCAGATTTCTATGTATTTTTAACAACCTCAAACTCATAAAAGCTGCAAGTACAGAATTTTGTTTTCCTAAACTGTTTGAGAGTGATTTGCCAACATAATGCCTCATCACCCCCAAATACTTTAGGATGTTTTTCTTATAAACAAGAATATTCTTCTACATAATCATAATGCAACATCCAAATCAGTACTACCTAATCTACAGACATCATTCAGTTTTTACTAATCATCCAAATGTTCTTGATAGGATAGAAAAAGGATCCAGTTCAGAATCACTCATTTCATTAAGTTGTCATGTCTGTAATTCCCTTCAATCTGGAACCATTTCTTACTCTTTCATTCACTTTCTTGACCTTGATGCTTTTGAAGATTACAGGCCATTTTTTGGAATATCCCTCAATTTGGGCATGTCTAATGTTTTGTCATGGTTAGATTCAGGTTATACATCTTTGGCAGGAACAACACAGAAAGAATAATCTGTTCTTATTTCTTCCACTCAGGTAATATGTATGCAGTTTCATTTTTTCCCATTATTGGTGATGATTAGTATGATCACATAAATAAGGTGTGTCTACCAGGCTACTCCACTATGAAATTACTCTTTTACCCATTGTAATTAATAGGTATTTTGTGTAGAGATACTTTGTAACTATTTAATTGCCCCATTTCTCATCAGACTTTCAATTTATTAATTTATTTATATGTTATATCAATATGGACTTATGAATTCTCATTTTATTCAATGGATTGTATTTCCTTGCTATCATTATTTGTTTTGGTGTTCAAATTGTCCCCATATTGTCCAATGGGAAGACTTCAAGCTGGTTTCTGTGTCCTTTTAATATATTCTATCATCCTTTGAGCCTTGCCTTTCTTTATGGTTCATAAATATGTTCCAGGCTTATTTCTCTGTCCCAGCTCTAGAATTAGATCTTTCTCCAAAGAGCCTTGTTTCCTTTAGTCAAAATATTAAGAAACCAAGATCTGGATGGTAAATGTGTTTATTGTTATAGGGGTGTCATTGCTTACAAATCATCTCATTGTATAGAACTAAGGAATCTATATGTATATACATACATATATGCATGTGTGTGTGCATACAAACATATATTTGTGCCCATATTTTCTTTTTTATTAATACATAATTCACATAACATTCACCCCTTTAAAATGTACAATTCAGGCCGGGCATAGTGGCTTACGCCTGTAATCCCATCACCTTGGGAGGCCACGGCGGGTGGATGACCTGAGGTCAGGAATTCGAAACCAGCCTGTTCCAACATGATGAAACTCTGTCTCTACAAAAAATACAAAAATTATCCAGGCATGTTGATGGGCGCCTGTAATCCCAGCTATTTGCAAGGCTGAGACAGGAGAATCACTTAAACCTGGGAGGCAGAGGTTGCAGTGAGCCAAGATCATGCCACTGCACTCCAGCCTGGGCAACAGAGTGAGACTCCATCTCAAAAAATAGAATAGAATAGAATAGAATAGAATAGAATAGAATAGAATAGAATAGATGTACAATTCAGTGAGTTTTAGAATTTACAGAGTTGTGCAACCATTACCACTGCTTAATTTCAGAACATTTCCATCAGTCCAAAAAGAAACCTTATACCCATTACAAGTCACTCACCCTTTATTACCCCTGCCCTCAGCCCTTGGCAATCATTAACTTACATTCTGTTTTTATGGATTTGTCTGGTGATATTATTGTTTGTTGTGGCAGTTGTTTGATTGGTTACTGACTTTTGTGAACTAATTCTGTAGAGTTTGTATTCTTTGTCATGTCTGTCCACTGAAATCTCTGCTTGGTGGTCGGCTAATGATTGAATAGACATGTCCTTAAATTTCTGGAACCAGTAAGTCTACCGGTCTTTGCCAAGGAGTTCTGTGTGTGTTTGAACATGCATTTCTATTGCTCAACCATTCATTTGAAAACTCTGTCTTGCTTTCACCTCCTGCTTGTATAGAACTTCAAAGTCAGCCAAAGGCAAGAGTGTAGAGCCTTCTCAGGACTTTCCTAATGCACAAAGCCTTGAGCATGTACATAGCCCTGCACATGAGCATTGCTCTCTTAAGTTCTCAGAAATATATCTGAGTCTTTCAAAGCCTTTATGGATGTCTCATTCCCCAGCATTTCCTTTTAAGCTTTTTGATTAGTGTATTTGCCATAATTTTTTATTGTGTATAATTAGGGTTACATAGTGGTATTTTGATACATACAATGTAAAGTACTCAGATCAAGGTAATTAGCATTTCCATCAGAAATATTTATCATTTCTTTGTGTTGAGAACATTCAATATCCTCCTTCCAGCTATTTGAAACTATTTATTATTGTTAGCTATAGTCATCCTACAGTGCTATAGAACACTAGAACTTATTTCTCCCATTTAGCTGTAATTTTGTATACTTTAACAAATCTTTCTCTCCACCCCCTTCTCTCTTCCCTTCCAAGCTTCTAGTATCCTCTGTTCTACTTCTTTCTTCTATGAGATCAACTTTTTTAGCTTCTGCATATGAATGAGAACATGCAGTATTTAACTTTCTGTTCTTGGCTTATTTTATTTAACATAATGTCCTCCTTTTTCATGTTGCCATAAATGACAGGATTTCATTCTTTTTTGTGGCTTAAAGTATTCCATTTGGTATATATACCACATTTTCTTTATCCATTCATCTGTTATTGGACACTTGGGTTGATTTCATATCTTGGCTATTGTAAATGCTGCAGTGAATAAAGGAGTGCACATATCCCTTCAACATCTTGATTTCCTTTTCTTTGGATAAATTCCCAGTAGTGGGATTGCTGGATCATATGGTAGTTCTATTTGTAGTTTTTTTAGGAAACTCCATACTGCTTGTATAGTCATTTGCCCCAATTTGTATCTACCTCCTCAGACAGCCACAAAATTAAACAGTTGCCTGTAACTGCTTTTGACAAATGCCCCCAGGAAAAAGGCTTTTCATATTGGGTGAGTCTTGCAAGTGGAGTGTTCCAGGGAACCACCATTCAGGTCAAATAATGATAATTCTCTGGGAATAAGGCTTTGCATTTCACTGTCTCTGATGCCTGCCAGACTGCTTGTCATTGCAAATGCAAGCTGTTTTCAAGGTTATCATGGAGCTGGAGGGTGGGAGATGGCACCAAAGCAAGTTAAAAATGCCACAAAGTTCCCTGTTCTTACCAAGATTCAGTTATTTTTCTGGAATAATTACCCTCCAGGCAGCTGCAGGTCTTTGGTCAATTTCTAGAGTTCTGAAAAAGTTGATGCTGATTATTTTTGTGATATTTCCTGCTATTGTGGAGGAGCTAGTTTTTGGTGATTCTTGCTCTGCCTTTTTGCTGATGCCACTGCCCATATTTTTTTCTATATATAACCATTTGTGTTAAAAACTAGGGATTCATAGCAGTATTTCCAATTCCAGTCCAACACCAGAAGATTAATCTAGTGTTCCCCTTCCTATATTTGTAACTAACTTCTCTGACAGGGAGAAATGTAGCTCCCATTATCCTTAATATATTTATCTTTTTGAGCAGTATCTCTCTATATAACCAGTCTCCCATTACTGCTGCCAGTTCTCTTGTGTGCAAATGCCCTCCTTACCATAGTAATCTCTAACACCCTGTGCCAGGATGTCACCCTAGGTGAACTCATCTTGTCATACAATGATTCTCCATTCTTGGCTACCCACATCCCCACCTGGGTGGGCTTGTCATTCTTTTTAGGGTCTGACACTCCACACCAGGCCATCCCTGTGTGAATGTTCTATCTTGCTCTGCCTAATGGTTTCAAGAAGGGAACAGGAAGCTTAATTACTTTTTAAAGATGAATTTTATTACCCTTTCTGTTCTTCATGAGTTTTACTTATGAGAGTTTGCAAAGATGTGTTAGACCTAAATCGATATCTCTGTCTTCAAGAATGGAAGGAAGGTACACGAAACTGGTAAACAAATTGATTTTTGTTTTAGGCACCTGTAAAGAAAAACTGATTATTTTCAAGAAGGCGGTGAATCTAAGAATCCATAAGAATTTTAGCAATTAGTAAGACCCTATCCAGGCAGCTCCATATTCATTCCTGATGATAAATCAAATGGGTTATTTGAAAGAAAGACATAGTAATTTTCCTTGACATCAGCCAGTCATTACTGCCATTTAGTCAGCACATCCCTGTGTGCTAGGCATTGTGTTTAATCCTTAAGTTTGTATGGTGGTTTCTATTTTTACCTGTGTGTTTCAGATGAAGATACCTGCTTTACTTTACAAAAAAAAAAAAAAAAAAACTCTCAAAAGATTGATCTATAGTTGCTGTTACTGATTCCTCTCTTCTTACTTTTTATTAAACCCTTTTCGTTTAGGATTTCACCTATACCACTTTTCTGAAAATGGTGTGGTAAGAACACAAATGTATTCCACATCATAACTCTAATTATTAAGTCTCAGTCTTCTTCCTCCAGACCTGTCAGCACCATCATGCACCTGTTGATCACTCCCTTGTTCTTCAAGCACTTTCTTCACTTGGCTTCTACTACTCTCTTTTTTTCTTGCAGTCACTTTTGTTCATGCTTTCTCTTTTTCTCAACTTCTTCATTTCAGTCTTTGGACATCTTTTTTCTATCTACATTTATTGCATTGGTAGCCTCATTCAGTCTCATGGCTTTAAACACCATGCATTCATTGATAACTTCCAAATTTATATATCTGACCCCAAGCAATTCCTTGTACTTCAAACTTATATATTCAGTTGCCTATTTGATTTCTCCTCTAGAGCTCTAACAGATATCTCGAATACAGCCTATGTAAAACAGAATGCTTGATCTTTCTCACAAAAGCTGCTCACCTGTAGTTTTTTTTTTCCCCATCTCAGCTAACAGTAACTCCATTCTTTCAATTGCTCAGTCTAGAAACATTGAATCATCCTTGCTGCTAATTTCTTCCTCTTACACTACATGTTGAGTAGGTAATACCTGTTGCCTACCACCAGAACAGCAATCCCAGGATATTAACCCACAACACGGTTTGCAGGTATTAGGGTTGCCAAGAAAAACATGACTCACAGAGGCACTGGATGGAACAACACTCTACTCACATAGAGAATAGACAGAACAACAGTATCAGGAGTAAGTGTCAGTGGATCTTGTCTCACAGCCAGGGCAGGGAATGATCTGTATACACCCCTCTTGTGCTGCAAGTGAAGGACCTTGCTCACTCTCCACCAGGGACAGAAATAGCAGTAGGGTAAGCCAGGCACCATATGACACACACTTAAGCAGAACAAAGAAGTATAAACCAAACTCAGAAGAGGGAAAGAAATTCCTAAACAAGGTAATAATAATCCCAGCACAGGCTGTGAGGGCTCCTGATCTTCATGTAAGAAACTATTCCAGGCCCAAGGCATATTCTTTTGCAACCATGGAATGGTCAACAGGTTGCACACGATTCCCTTGCCCAGCACCACACAACCAATTTTTTAGGAAATCTTACTGACTCCACCTTCAAAACATAGCCAGAATCTGATTATTTCTTGCCACTTCACTGTAACTACCCTGGTCTAAACTAACATATCTCCTACCCGTTCACCTTGCTTCCAGTGGGTTTCTTTTTCATTTAGTATAAAAGCCAACATTCTTATGGTGATTTACCAGGCTGTAAACTCCATGTATGACTATTCTCTCTATCATGCATTCTGTCCCAGCCACACTGCCAGCCTTGCTCACACTTCAGAGCCCTTGCCCTGGCTGTTCTCTCTGCCTGGAACACTTATCCAAGAAATCTACATGGCTTGCCTTTTAACCTCTCTGAATCCCTTGCTCAAGTGTTACTTTCTTAATATGGCCTACCTTAACCACTCTTTTAAATTGGAACCTCTTCTTAGCTCAGCATTCCTCAGCCCTTTTCTCTGCTTTGTCACCATTGCACTTATTGCCTTCAAAGATACTATATACATTATTTATTTATTATGGCCATTGTCTATCATCTTCCACTAGAAAATAAGCTATATGAGAGCAATTTTTTGTCCATTTTATTCATTGCTTACCCTAGTCTTCCACATGATAGATAATAAATATGTGTTGCCTCAGTGAAAGAAATGAAAGTTTAGGGAAGTTAAGTGATTCTAGTAAGTGGCAGAGCTGGAATTTGAGATGTTTGGCATTCAGAACTACTATTAGAAAACTTTTAAGTAAATTTTTTAACAAACAGTGATTTTAAAGTACTATCAACTAGTTACTGTTCTGGGCTGTATATTAAGGGGCCAATTTTGTGATCTAGGCTAATCTAAGAACCTCATAACCGTATTGATTTTATGGGAAAATACATGCTGAGTTTCAAAGAAAAACTGGTAAAGAACTTTTAGAAAATGATCTGTTCATCACTGTGGACTACTTGTACTGAATACTAAAGGAGTAAGAAAACATGTAGTTGATAATGATTCTAAAGGCTTGAGGAAAAAAGAACATGAGGAATATTGGCTACTGAAAAATTTTAATAAAAATATTTATTTAGAACCAATTTTTTAAATGTAAAATTGTAGTCTGGGAATATACCTATATTAATATTTTACTGACTTAATTTTTCCAATGCTTGTGGGCCTTCCTAAAACTAATAATTCATTATTATAATCGATAGCAATTTTGGTTTTATTAATTAAAAATATTTTGTTATGATTTTTATAGGCTAATGCAGCAATAAACTTTTTTGTTCTAGTTCTGGATATGGCTGTATGTGTGTATCTATTAAGATATACCATTATGCATCCCTTAACGACATTTCAGTCAACAATGGACTGCATTTACAATGGTGGTCCCATGAGATTATAATGGAGCTGAAAAACTCCTATCACCCAGTGACATCATAGCATCATAACATTATAGTGCAACACATTACTCACCTATTTGTGTTGATGCTGGTATAAAACCTACTGTGCTGCCAGGTGTATAAAAGTATAGCATATACAATTATGTACAGTAAATAACACTTGGTAAGGACAGTAAACAACTATATTACTAGTTTATGTGTTTACTATACTGTGCTTTTTAATTATTATTTTAGGATGCATTTCTTCTACTTATAAAATAACCATAAAACAGCCTGAGGTAGGTCCTTCAGGAGGTATCCAGAAGAAGGCTCTTTTTTTTTTTTTTTTGAGTTGGAGTCTGGCTCTGTTGCCCAGGCTGTAGTGCAATGGTGCAATCTCGGCTCACTGCAACCTCTGCCTCTTGGGTTCATGCAATTTTCCTGCCTCAACCTCCCAAGTAGCTGGGATTACAGATGTGTGCCACCACGCCCAACTAATTTTTGTATTTGTAGTAGAGACGGGGTTTCACCGTGTTAGTCAGGCTGATCTTGAACTCCTGACCTCAGGTGATCCATCCACCTCGGCCTCGCAAAATGCTGGGATTACAGGCCTGAGCCACCACGCCTGGCCTGGTTGTTGTTTTTTGTTTGTTTGTTTGTTTATTTTTGAAACAGAGTCTCACTCTGTCACCCAGGCTGGAGTGTGGTGGCACCATCTGGGCTCACTGCAAAACTCCACCTCCCAGGCTCAAGTGATTCTCTTGCCTCAGCCTCCCGCCACCACACCTGGCTAATTTTTGTATTTTTAGCAGAGATGGGGTTTCACCATGTTGGCCAGGCTGGTCTCGAACTCCTGACCTCAAATGATCTGCCTGCCTTGGCCTCCCAAAGTGCTGGGATTACAGGCATTAGCCACTGTGCCTGGCCAAGAAGGCATTTTGACCACTGGAGATAACATCTCCATGCATATTTTTGTCCCTGAAGACCTTCAGTGGGGGCCGGGCGCGGTGGCTTACGCTTGTAATCCCAGCACTTTGGGAGGCCGAGGCGGGCGGATCACGAGGTCAGGAGATCGAGACCACGGTGAAACCCCGTCTCTACTAAAAATACAAAAAAAAAAATTGGCCGGGTGTGGTGGCGGGCGCCTGTAGTCCCAGCTACTCGGAGAGGCTGTGGCAGGAGAATGGCGCGAACCCGGGAGGCGGAGCTTGCAGTGAGCCAAGATTGCGCCACTGCACTCCAGCCTGGGCGACAAAGCGAGACTCCATCTCAAAAAAAAAAAAAAAAAAAAAAAAAAGACCTTCAGTGGGATAAGATGTGAAGGTGGAAGATGGTGATATTGATGATTCTGACCCTCTATAGGCCTAGGCTAATGTGGATATTTGTGTCTTCATTTTAAATAAAACAGCTTAAAAAGTAAAAACAAATACATGAAAAAATTTTAAGTAGAAAAATATTATAGAACAAGGATAGAAAGAAAGAATATTAAAATATTTCTGTATAGCTGTACAATGTAGTTTTAAGCAAAGTATTATTACAAAAGTTAACAGGTTTTAAAAATTAAAAATAAAGTTACAGTAAGCTAAGATTTTATCATTGAAAAAAAATATTTTTAAAATAAATTTATTGTAGCCTAAGTGTACAGTGTTTATAAAGGCTGCATTAGTGTACAGTAATGTTCCAGACCTTCACATTCACCCACCTCTCATTCACTGACTCACCCAGAGCAACTTCCAGTCCTGCCAGCTGCATTCTCAGTAAGTGCCCTATACAGGCATGCCATTTTTAATCTTTCATGCCACATTTTTACTGTACCATTTCTATGTTTAGACACTCAAATAATTATCATACTGTTGTATAAAACTATAGCACATACATGGTTTCGTGTAGCAACCCAGTAAAGAATTGCCTGCTATTCAGTCCATAAGACTAAATAGCATATACTGTAACATGCTGTACGAGTTTGTAGCTCAGAAGCAACAAGCTATACCATATAGCCTACATGTGTCATAAGCTGTATCACCTAAGTTTATGTAAGTACTCTCTATGATGTTTGCACAACAACAAAATTGCCTAATGACACGTTTCTCAGAACGTATTCCTGTCGTTAAGGAAGGGGAATGCCTGTGCTTATATGTATATATACTCACATACACACACACGTAGTTGATTCTCATTATTTACAGATTCCGTATTTGCAAATTCACCTACTTACTTAAATTTATTTGTAACCACAAAATCAATACTCTCAATACTTTTATGGTTATTCACTGATATGTGAATATGCAGTGTCAAAAAATTTGAGTCACCTTATGCACTTATTTCAAGTTCAGGTGGAACAAGTTGATGCTCTGCCTTCTTATTTCATCTCTCATACTGTAAACAAGTATTCTCCTGCTATATACTTACCGTCATGTTTTTTGCATTTTTGTGCTTCTTGGTGATTTTTCTGTTTGAAATGGTCTCTAGGTGCAGTGCTGAAATGCTGTCTAGTGTTTCTAGGGACTCGGAGGCTGTGATGTGCCTTGCAAAGAAAATACACATTACATAAGCTTCGTTGAGGCATGAATTACAGTAATGTTGGCCATGAGTTCAATATTAATGAAACAACAATATATATTAAATAAGGTATCTTTAAACAGAAATACACTTAAAACAACTTTGTGTATTGATTTGTTGCTGAAAATGTTGTGACCAGGGGTTCTCAGGAGCCTAACCCTCTATTATCCCCTAGGGGTAGTAATTAAATGTTTGCTTATTCAGTGTTGGGGCACCTTTATAGAACATGAGTATTAAGAATGATGAGAATTGACTGTATATATTTGCACACAGTTTGCACAATTTGTATACTTTGTACAATTATTCCCAAGAATAGTTGTCATTTGTTAACTACTTCACTATTTGAATCTTACATTAACCTCCAGTGAAGCCTTGAGATGTGTCTTCAATATATTTATATTCTGGAGAAAGCACCCAAATTGAAATCTTTTTTTTTTATTATTATACTTTAGGTTTTAGGGTACATGTGCAC
This sequence comes from Nomascus leucogenys, assembly GCF_006542625.1. Classification (NCBI taxonomy): domain Eukaryota; kingdom Metazoa; phylum Chordata; class Mammalia; order Primates; family Hylobatidae; genus Nomascus; species Nomascus leucogenys. The sequence continues at coordinate 27,104,905 of NC_044392.1, read as the reverse complement.
AATGTGCACACAAACCATTGAATGGATGATTACTAGTGAGTAATTTTCAAAATATTTTAACTAATTTTTTAAATTGTGTAATATACATTCAAATGAATAAAAATAATGTACTATTTGAAAAAGTAACAGAAGTAACATCCTTGAACCTACAACTTAGGAAACATTACCAATATTTTTTAATACCTTCCAGGTGCTCCTCTTAGATCCAGTCTTTCCCTACCAGAGTAAAACACTCTAGTGAATTTTGTGATTATGGTTTCTTTCTTTTCTTTCTTTCTTTCTTTCTTTCTTTCTTTCTTTCTTTCTTTCTTTCTTTCTTTCTTTCTTTCCTTTCTTTCTTCCTTCCTTCCTTCCTTCCTTTCTTTCTTTTTCTTCTTTCTTTCTTTCTTTTCTTTTTTTTTGGCAGAGCTTTCACTCTTGTTGCCCAGGCTGGAGTGCAATGGTGCAATCTTGGCTCACTGCAACCTCTGCCTCCTGGGTTCAAGCGTTCTCCTGCCTCAGCCTCCTGAGTAGCTGGGATTACAGGCGTGCACCACAGTGCCCAGCTAATTTTGTATTTTTAGTAGAGATGGAGTTTTACCATGTTGGCCATGTTTGGGCAGGCTGGTCTTGAACTCCTGACCTCAGGTGCCGCCTGCCTTGGCCTCCCAAAGTGCTGGGATTACTGGCGTGAGCCACCGCGCCCAGCCTTATCTTCTTTATCTATAACATTGAGGATAATAAGAGTACTTACTCCCAGAGGGGTGTTACAATGATTAAATAAATTAATATATGTAAATAAATGGAACAGTAGAGTAGTAGTAACTAATAAATAAATGTTAGTTATTTAACAGGTAGAGAAATTAATGCAAAGAATTCTTTGAAAGCCACTTGTATTCTTACATACTATATTAAGTAATCTTTCTATAAATGTTTCTGTAATTTCTTTTAAACAACTAGTGTCTTATGATTTTTGTCACTCTGTGACCTCTTTCTATTCAGCTGATTGTGGGATTACTGAAAATTAGGCTTTCCTTGGTATCTCTTTGTGTCTCCCAGCTTATGTGAGAACAGATCTCTTCTTAGTTTGTAAATAAATTTATTCCACATATTTTTTACTTGGTTGTTCCCCCGACATACTCATTTAAGGGCTACTGCTGCCAAAAATGATAATCCAAAGGCTAATTTATGTGTTTTAGCCTCATGTTGGCAGAAGTTCTTTGTAGATTATAGATGAAACAGTTTGTCTAATAAATGGCAAATTGCTTTACGTAAATCTCAAACTCCTGTTTAAGTAAAAAGGAGGTCTGTGTTAGTATTGTCTCTTCTCAGCGTTGCTATTCAATCTGTACTGAAAAAATCGTGACAGTTCAATATTTGCATTAGAAATTGGAGAAACACGTGTCAGAGTTAAAACTGATGAACTTTGCCACTGTTTATCAATAGCAAGTAAATTGGCAAATATGTCAGTATATTAGCAGTACCAAGAAGCTGAATGGGAATGTTTTAGAAGTTTGACCCATGCTTGCACTCTCACATGGCAGCCTCTTTATCTTGTTAGAGAACATCTTTTGATTTCCCTTTTCATTCTTCCTGTGAGTCTGAACTTTCCTTTTTACCTATAAATGTGCTTATCTTATCAACTAGTACTGCATGTTGCCCATTCCTGGGACAAAAGAGAAATACATCCTGTATTTCTTACAGCAACCCAGTTAAGGTTTGTGTGTGAGGGAGCATTTTGGAGAAAAGAGAATTGTAAATGTTTGGGTATAATCTAGTTGGAAAACTAAAAACTTTCTTTAATAATTTTAAGGTAAGTCAAGAGCAGTAGTAGTCATTGTGTATTTCGGGTTAACCAAGAAACTCCTACTGCCCTGTGAAAATTTATTTTCAATGTTAGCATTCCTATCAATGGATAACAGTTACAAGGCAAAAAAAAAAAAGTCAAGTATTTTCCATATTTATTTTATTAAGGAGAACTTACATTATGTATAAATGTTAGTAGCAGAAATATTAAGCCTTATCAACTCTCTGTGTTTCCTAAGTTTTATCCTATGGTCAGCATGATAATTAATATGTTACATAATGAAATTAAAAGTCCTCCTTTCTAAGCCCAGAAGACAGAAAATGAAAAGGATTAAGCCTCCCTTGATCAGATTGTTATTTTTCCTTTTGAGGATAGGATATCCTCCATCTCTATTGAAACCCAAGGCAAATCAGAACATAGGTACCGCCATCTTCCATGAACACAAACACAAATATCTAAGAAGGATAATTCAACACAGAGAGAATCTAAGTGATATAGTGAAGGTAATAAGGGTATGGGCTTTATGTTGGAACAGACTTGGGTTCAAATGCTGATTCTACCATTTATTAGCTATATGACCTTGCCCAAGTTAGGTACCTTCCCTAAACCTATTTGCATCTCATAGGACTTATGAGATTAAATGAGAACATAGAAAAGAACTTAGCATTCCATCTGGCACATAATAAATCTGTCAAGTTCTTTCATGCCTTTGTACATGCCCTTTTTTCTGCAGCATGCCTGAATAATTTCTATAGTCTTCCTTCAAAAACAGGTGGTCAAGTTTGCAGCACTTCTGGTCATGCCATCTTCTTTGAAATTAAGACAACATCACCTTGTCTGTGATGCCTTCCTTGCCTTTAACTCTATTCCCTGTGCTATGACCTGGTTATTTACTCTTTCTCTCTGAGCTTCCATATATCTTCTATGTATCTCTCACTGTGCACAATTTCATTGTACATGTTGACCTCCTCCACAGGGCTAAATGCTGAGGAGCATGGACTATGTCTTTTCAACTTTGTATATGCCTTACTAAGCACAGTGTTTGATATACAATAGGTGCTCAGTAAATACTCACTTGCTGAATGAAGGTATAAATTACTCTTGGGAGCACAGTAGTCTGTAGTCCAGAGCAGGAGGAGGGACGGGGTACAACCAAAGATTTTTTTTCCCCAAAACTGTTATTATGAAAATTTTCAAATATACAGAATAATTGAAAGAATTACAAGGTAAACATCCAAAAACCTGCCACCTAGATTCTAGAATTAGCATTTTGTGAGAATATACTATATTGCCATTAATTGTAGGCATCATGCTGTACAGTAGACCTGTTAAGTTTATTCCATCTATCTAACTATAATTATGTATCCTTTGACCAACATCTCAACACTCCCTTCCTCCTGACCACCACAGCCTCTGGTGACCACCATTCTACTTTCTAATTCAGTGAAGTCAACTTTTTTTAGAGTCTGCATATGAGTAAGATCATGTGGTATTTGTTTTTCTGTGCCTGGTGTACTTCACTTAATGTAGTATCTTTTAGTTTCATCCATGTTGTTGAAAATGACAGGATTGTCTTTTTTATGGCTGAGTAGCATTCCATTGTGTGTGTGTGTGTGTGTGTGTGTGTGTGTGTGTGTGTGTGTGTGTATATATATGTATATATATATATATATACCACATGTTCTTTATCCATTGATCTGCTGATAGACTCTCAGGTTGATTCTATATCTTGGCTATTGGGAATAGTGCTATAATAAACATGGGAGTGCAGATCTCTCTTTAGTATATTGATTTAATTTCTTTTGTATATATACCCAGTAGTAGGATTGTTGGATCATATGGTAGTTCGAATTTTAATTTTTTGAGGAACATTCATACTGTTTTGAATATGGTTTTACTAATTTACGTTCCCACCAAAAACGTGCAAGGGTTTCTTTTTCTCCACATCCTTGCCAGCAGTTGTTATCTTTTGTCTTTTGATAATAGCCATTCTAACAGGAGTTAGGTGATATCTCATTGTGGTTTTGATTTGCATTTCCAAGACAATTAGTGACACATTTTTTCATATTCCTGTTGGCCATTTGTATGTCTTCTTTTAAGGCATGTCTATTCACATCTTTTGCTCATTTTAAATTGGGTTGTTTGTTTTCTTGCTATTGAGTTGAGTTCCTCATATAATTTTCATTGTTAACCCCTCATCAGATGTTTTATTAGTTCATTTTCACACTGCTATAAAGAACTGCCTGAGACTGGGTAATTTGTAAAGGAAAGAGGTTTAATTGACTCTTAGTTCAGCATGGTGGGGAGGTCTCAGGAAATTTACAGTCAGGGTGGAAGGCAAAGGGGAAGCAAGGCACCTTCTTCACAGGGCGGCAAGAAGGAGAATGAATGCAGGAGGAACTACCAAACACTTATAAAACTATCAGATCTCATGAGAACTCACTCACTATCATGAGAACAGCGTGGGGGAAACCGCTCCCCTGATTCAGTTACCTTCACCTGGTCTCTCCCTTGCCACGTGGGGATTTTGGGTATTGCAATTCAAGATGAGATTTTAGGTGGGGACACAGCCAAATCATATCAAATGTATAGTTTGCAAATAATTTCTCCCATTCTGTAGGTTGTCTCTTCACTCTGTTGGTTGTTTTCTTTGCGATGCAGAAGCTTTTTAGTTTGATGCAATCCCATTTGTCTATTTTTAGTTTTGTTGTCTGTGCCTTTGAAGTCATATCCAAAAAATCATTGCCCAGACCAATGTCCTTGAGCGTTTTCTCTTTATTTTCTTCTAGTAGTTTCATAGTTTCGAGTCTTAACATCTTTAATCCATTTACAGTTTATTTTTGCAAATGGTGAGAGATAAGGGTCTAGCTTTATTATTCTGCATGTGGATATGCAGTCTTCTTAGAACCATGTGTTGAAGAGACTGTTCTTTCCACATTGTATGTTCTTAGTACCTTTGTTGAAAATCAGTTGGCTGTAAATGTGTGAATTTATTTCCAGGCTCTCTATTCTGTTTCTTGGGTCTAGCTTTGTGTTTTTATGCCAATCCTATGCTGTTTGGGTTACTATAGCTTTGTAGTGTATTTTGAAGCCAAGTCATGTGATGCTTCCAGCTTTTTTCTTTTTGCTGAAGATTGTTTTGGCTATTCAAGGTCTATAATCTTAAAGATTTATTTTTCTATTTTTGTGAAGAATGTCATTGGCATTTTTATGGGGATTCCATTGAATACATAGGTCACTTTGGACTCTATGGGCACTTTAACAATATTAATTTTCTCAGTCCATGAACATGGAATATCTTTCCATTTATTTGTGTCTTCAATTTATTTCATCAATATATTATAGTTTTTAATATACAGGTCTTTCACTTCCTTGGTTAATTTTATTCCGAAATGTTTTTATAGCTATTTTATTTTTTATCTTTTATTTTTAAATTTTGTGGGTACATAGTGGGTGTATATATTTATGGGTTACATGAGATGTTTTGATGTGGGCATGCAATGTGAAATAATCACATAATGGAGAATGGGGTATTCATGCTCAGAAGCATTTATACTTTGTGTTGTAAACAATCCAATTACACCCTTTTAGTTATTTTAAAATGTACAATTAAGTTATTATTAACTATAGTCACCCTGTTATGCTATCAAATAGTAGGTCTTATTCGTTCTTCTTTTTTTCTGATTAATCATCCCCACCTTTTCCCTGCATTCTCCCAACAACTACCCTTTTCAGCCTCTGGTAACCATCCTTCTATTCTGTATGTCCATGAATTCAATTATTTTGATTTTTAGATATCACAGATCAGTGAGAAAATGTGATGTTTGTCTTTCTGTGCCTGGCTTATTTCACTTAACATAATGATCTCCAGTTCCATCCATGTTGTTGCAATTGATAGGATATTATTTTTTAAGGCTGAATAGTACTCCATTGTTTATATGTACCACATATTCTTTATCCATTCGTCTGTTGATGGACTCTATGTTGCTTCCAAGTCTTGGCTAGTATGAACAGTGCTATAACAAACATGGGAGTGCAGATATCTCTTCAATATACTCATTTCCTTTCTTTTGGTTATACCTAGCAATGGGATTGCTGGATCATATGGTAGTTCCATTTTACTGTTCTCCATAGTGGTTGTACTAATTTATATTCCCACCACCAGTGTATAAAGGTACCCTTTTCTCCACATTCTTGCCAGCATTTGTTATTGCCTGTCTTTCAGATATAAACCTCTAGATATTTTAAATGGAATTGTTTTCATTATTCTTTTTTTAAATAGTTCACCGTTAGTGCATCGAAATGCTACTAACACACTTTTATAAGTTGATTTCGTATTCTGCAACTTTACTAAATTCATTTATTCATTCTCAGTTTTTTGGTACAGTCTTTAGGGTTTTCCATATATAAAATCATGTCAACTGCAGACAGGGACAATTCGGTTTCTTTCTTTCCAATTTGGATGCCTTTTCTTTCTTTCTTTTGCCAAATTTCTCTGGCTAAGACTTCCAGTACTGTGTTGAGTAGAAGTGAGAATGGACATCCTTATCTTTTTCCAGTTCAGCTTTTCCTCATTCAGCATGATGTTAGCTAGGAGTTTGTCATATATGGCCATAACTGTTTTGACGTACATTTCTTTTACATCTTATTTGAGAGTTTTAAATCATGAAGTGATGTGGAATTTTGTCAAATGATTTTAATGCATTTATTGAAATGACTTTGACTTTTATCATTTCTTCTTCTAATGTGATGTATCACATTTATTGATTTACATATAGTGAATCATCCTTGCATCCCTGGGATTAATTATGATCGTGGTTGATGATCTTTTCGATGTGGTGTTCTATTTGGCTTATTAGTATTTTGTTGAGGATATTTATGTATGTTCATCATATATATTGGCCTGTAGTTTTCTTTTCTTGTTGTACCTTTGTGTGGTTTTGGTATCAGAGTAATGCTGGTCTAGCAGAATGAGTTTGGAAGTAATTCCTCCCCTTCAATTATTTGGAAGAGTTTGAGAAGAATTGGTGTTAGTGTTTTAAATATTTGGTAGAATTCAGCTATATTTTAAAATATTTGGTAGTTTTTTTAACTATCTGGCTTTTTGTTGATAGGAGACTTTTTATTACTGATTCAGTCTCCTTATCTACATGAAGAAATAGATGAGTAAGGAGACTGAATCAGTAATATTTCATCCTTGATCAGTTGCATATGTAGACAGATTTATCCATTCTAAGTTATCTAATTCGTTGGCATATAATTGTTCATAATAATTTCTTTATTTTTTATTTTTTATTATTATTATACTTTAAGTTTTAGGGTACATGTGCACAATGTGCAGGTTTGTTACATATGTATCCATGTGCCATGTTGGTGTGCTGCACCCATTAACTCGTCATTTAGCATTAGGTATATCTCCTAATGCTGTCCCTCCCCCCTCCCCCCACCCCACAACAGTCCCTGGAGTGTGATGTTCCGCTTCCTGTGTCCATGTGTTCTCATTGTTCAATTCCCACCTATGAGTGAGAACATGTGGTGTTTGGTTTTTTGTCCTTGCGATAGTTTACTGAGAATGATGTTTTCCAGTTTCATCCATGTCCCTACAAAGGACATGAACTCATCATTTTTTATGGCTGCATAGTGTTCCATGGTGTATATGTGCCACATTTTCTTAATCCAGTCTATCGTTGTTGGACATTTGGGTTGGTTCCAAGTCTTTGCTATTGTGAATAGTGCCGCAATAAACATACGTGTGCATGTGTCTTTATAGCAGCATGATTTATAGTCCTTTGGGTATATACCCAGTAATGGGATGGCTGGGTCAAATGGTATTTCTAGTTCTAGATCCCTGAGGAATCGCCACACTGACTTCCACAATGGTTGAACTAGTTTACAGTCCCACCAACAGTGTAGAAGTGTTCCTATTTCTCCACATCCTCTCCAGCACCTGTTGTTTCCTGACTTTTTAATGATGGCCATTCTAACTGGTGTGAGATGGTATCTCACTGTGGTTTTGATTTGCATTTCTCTGATGGCCAGTGATGATGAGCATTTTAATTTCTTATGATCCTTTAATTTCTGTAGTATCAGTTGTAATGTCTCCTTTTTTATCTCTGATTTTGAGTCTTCTCTCACTTTTTCTTAGTCTAGCTGTTTGTTTTGTTTATGTTTTCAAATGAACAACTCATTTCATTGATTTTTTTTCTTTCTTTCTTTCTTTTTTTTTTTTTTTTTTTTTTGATATGGAGTCTCCCTTTGTCGCCCAGGCTGGTGTGCAGTGGCTCAATCTCTGGTCACTGCAGCCTCTGCCTCCCGGGTTCAAGCGATTCTCCTGCCTCAGCCTCCTGAGTAGCTGGGATTACAGGTTTTTGTTTGTTTGTTTTGTTTTGTTTTTACTTTCCACTCCATTTATTTTTGGTCTGATCTTTATTTTCTTTCTTCTACTAATTTTGGGCTTAGTTTGTCTTTGTTTTTCTAGTTCTTTGAGATCCAAGATTAGGTTTTTTATTTGCAACCTTTCTTCTTTGTAGGCATTTATTGCTGTAACCTTCCCTCTCAAACTGCTTTTGCTGCATCCCATAGGTTTTGGTATGTTGTGTTTTCATTTTCATTTTTCTCAAAAAAATTTTAAATTTTCTTTATAATTTCTTCATTGACTTATTGATTGTTCAGGAGCATGCTGTTTAATTTCCATGTACCTGTGAATTTTTATACGTTCCTCCTGTTACTGATTTCTAGTTTTATACTACGGTTGGAGATCTACAGTTTTAAGGACTCCTGCACTTAGACGTCTTTCATGGGAAAGGGGAAGCCTTGAGAATATATTTATCATTTATGTAACATGCTTTGTTATCAACAAATCTCAGAGTTCCTAGTTCATAGAAAAGGAACAGACAGGTACTGTATTCAGGGATATTCCAAATAGGGATAGGATTCAAACTTTTCCATAATTTCTTTCCTTTTTTCTTTCTGTATTCTCTCTTTATCCTACTTCCAACCCCTAATACACACACACATAAGAGTGTATGAGGGTTCCCTTTCCTCCACATCCATGAGCTCACATACACCCATGAGCTCTAGATCAAAGTACAAATTAAGCAATCAAATATAACTATATAAATCAAAGAAAAATAAGTAAAAGGATACTAATTGATCTTTCTTTTTTTATTTTATTTTATTATTATTATACTTTAAGTTTTAGGGTACATGTGCACAATGTGCAAGTTTGTTACATATGTATACATGTGCCATGTTGGTGTGCTGCACCCATTAACTCGTCATTTAGCATTAGGTATATCTCCTAATGCTATCCCTCCCCCCTCCCCCCACCCCACAACAGTCTCCGGAGTGTGATGTTCCCCTTCCTGTGTCCACGTGTTCTCATCGTTCAATTCCCACCTATGAGTGAGAACATGCAGTGTTTGGTTTTTCATCCTTGTGATAGTTTACTGAGAATGATGATTTCCAGTTTCATCCGTTTCCCTACAAAGGACATGAACTCATCATTTTTTATGGCTGCATAGTATTCCATGGTGTATATGTGCCACATTTTCTTAATCCAGTCTATTGTTGTTGGACATTTGGGTTGGTTCCAAGTCTTTGCTATTGTGAATAGTGCCGCAATAAACATACGTGTGCATGTGTCTTTATAGCAGCATGATTTATAGTCCTTTGGGTATATACCAGTAATGGGATGGCTGGGTCAAATGGTATTTCTAGTTCTAGATCCCTGAGGAATCGCCACACTGACTTCCACAATGGTTGAACTAGTTTACAGTCCCACCAACAGTGTAAAAGTATTCCTATTTCTCCACATCCTCTCCAGCACCTGTTGTTTCCTGACTTTTTAATGATGGCCATTCTAACTGGTGTGAGATGGTATCTCATTGTGGTTTTGATTTGCATTTCTCTGATGGCCAGTGATGATGAGCATTTTTTCATGTGTTTTTTGGCTGCATAAATGTCTTCTTTTGAGAAGTATCTGTTCATGTCCTTCGCCCACTTTTTGCTGGGGTTGTTTGTTTTTTTCTTGTAAATTTGTTTGAGTTCACTAATTGATCTTTCAAGATTAGGCAGAGGTCTGGAAACTGATGATAATGAAGAAAAGGTCATTTCACATTCATTAGATAACGATTCCCGTGATCTAATTTTTCTCTCATTTGAACAGAGAATGATAATATCATTAGCAGAAAAAGTTAAAGGAGAACAATGGACCATAATGTGATTTTTTTTTAGACTGAGTGATTGCCTTTCTATTTACTAAAAGATCTGAAAGAGTTTACAAAATTAAAACTCATGTAAAAATAGATAAACACAGTGACAAAGATGCTTTCAAGTACCTGAGATGAGCTATTTTGTACAGTTGAGTAATGAATTTGATTATTAATTTCTGCTAATGAAAGCAAAAAGAAAATGCTAAATTATATATGTCTCTTAATGCATTCTTTTTAAAAAATAAGGGCACCATTTTTTTTATTTTTCAGGCACAGAATTGGAAAAATATAACCAGAGATACATGGTTATACTAGGTATGGGAATTTGGAGTAATATGGTAGACAGTGACTTCAGTGTGCTTTTATAAAAGATGCATATGTGGTACCTAAATCAAAATTCTTATATGGACTGGGGTTCTAGATTTGAGCATGCTGAAGTCTGAAAGCCTGAATATGTAATGTCAAATGCTAACTCAGTAAAGATAGTTCTGTGGAATATGGTACTTTGCTACCTAATTATTTAGCTTCACACAGAGATAATATTTAAAGATTGTGGAAGTATTTGTCATCAGTAAATCCCATAGTATGTCTTCCTCAAGGAAAATGAGGAAAGGATGACTTTTACTGCATATAAATTATACCTCCATAAACATGATTTGTAATAAAATAAATTGTTTTTGAGTGTTCAGAGTTTTTAATAGCTGAAAGACTGCATTGCTATCATCTAGTTCTTAGATGTCATGAAATCTATGTGATTCTGGCCACGTGCTGAATTATAACCCAAACATAGTGGTACTTAAAAGCCCCTGTAGCTCTTATACTTCTCCTAATATAAGCTTTTGGCTAAAATAAGGAACGTTTTTGAAAGAAGCATATTGTCATTATCCTTTTGTGAAATTTTAAGAGCCAGATTTGTATTCTTCTTCATATGTAACAAAAACCTTTTTAGCACAGTGGTGGATAACAGAGGTAACTGCAAGTAACACTGAGGTTTTTTTTTTTTGAAGTAAAAGAAAGAAAAAGCAGCTTTGAAGCAGGTACTTACACAAATACTACCTTGATTTACCACATGTCTGTAATGGACGGCCTGGGAGTAGTGACTGCAGCCTGAAAAGTAATTTAGGGCATGGGATATTAACTGACGACCTTATCCATAAAATATTTTAGTTATCCTGTGGAAGTTCTGATTTTAATTGACAAAACAGAAGCTTTTATAGATCTGTGTATTGTTGAGACTACAATATATTATTCTAAGAAGGCTTTTTAATAGATTTGCTGAGTGTAGTTGATGAAGATGGCCCTTTTAAATATTAGGGAATTCATACTAGATTTACTGTTTCAGTTTTTTCATTACAGATTTTGAGAGGCTTCTCCTGGTAGTAAAAAGTCAGATGAAACTGTTTCTGTAGAATTCACTAGGTTACTTATTCAGTTTGTGAGTATTAGAAAATGTTCTTCCATAGAGATTTTAAATAGTTTTTGTGACAAAGCAAAAACAAAGCAAACTGAAGTTCTCCCTGGATTGAAGCAGCTGATCAAATATTTTAACGTTTGGAGTTTCAACTTCTAAGTGAAAAGATTCCTGATTTTAAAATATAAAAGGATTATTTGAGAAGCATGTGCTTTGTGTATGAATGAAGAAATGTATCTATTTTCCAATGAAAGTTTACATTTTGGTGACTGCTTCTACTGAAGCGATAGCATGGTCAGTAGTATTCCAACATCTTTGGGTACTGTTAGCTTCAGCCATCATATGGTTTGATTAATTGAACTGGCGGTAATAGATTAATAGATATGGTGGTATCTATACTAATCTGATTTTATTTTTTATGTTACATAAAATAGAATTTTTCCTTCCTTCCTTCCTCTTTCCTCTCATAATTTGAACAGATACTGGATTCAAAAAGTTTATGATAGCTTAATCCGAGGGGATATCATTTTCTAAAGGAGTCGTCTGTAGATGGTTTATGTTAAAGTTGGACAGATGGATAGAACATCAAGATTTTAATATTTGTTTCCACATTTGTCCCACTTATGGCGTAAGTATCAGGGAAGTGGCCAGATGGGGTGGCTCATGCCTGTAATCCAAGCACTCTGGATGGCTGAGGCAGAAGGAACACTTGAATTCAGGAGTTTGAGACCAGTCTAGGCAACATAGTGAGACCCTATCTCTACCAAAAAAAAAAAAAATTATCCGGGCATGGTGGCATGTGCCTGTAGCCCCAACTATTTGGGAGGCTAAGGTGGGAGAATCTTTTGAGCCTGGGAGGTGGAGGCTTCAGTGAGCCGACAGAGGGAGACCTGTCTCAAAACAAACAAACAAGAATCAGGGAAGATACATATTCATTTGCTTTTAGAACTTATAATAAACCATTAATAACAACTCAAGGATTAATTATGCCTAACATTTGAGCGTATGTATAGCATAACACCTCTGTTACAAATTACTGGAGGCATTTGTAAATTATCTAGTTAATTTCATCTGAAGGAAGAGCCCTAAAAAGGAAGCTGGGGTAGACCTGCTTTTGCCATGTACCCCACTTCATTTCTTATGGCTAAGGTTGTTGCCACAGTGGTCCTAGTTTTGAACCTTTGCCTTTGTAGCATAACCCCAAATTTTTCTGAGGCTATAGCCTTGGAGTTGGAATTGCCTAGATCTTCACAGAAACTATTATGCTGAAATCTACTGGGTTGACAGACAGCTGGGTATATACCACCCCACTGACCTATCATATTTGGGGATGATGACAGTTGGCCAGGATTGGCACCATTATCGGTATTTTTAAAAGGTGTCAAGAAATTACAGGCAAGTTTATAGGTTTAAATGCCTATATTAGAAAAGAAGATAGATCTAAGTTTCTATCTTAACAAGCTAGAAAATGAAGAGCAAATTAAAGCCTAGGTAAATAGATGGAAAGAAATAATAAAGAACAGAAATAAATGAAATAGAAAATGTATTTAAAAAAGAAAAAGATAAAACCAAAAGCCAGATCTTTGAAAAGATTAATAAAATTAATAAATCCTTATCAAGACTAATCAAGGAAAAGAGAAAATATAAGTTTAAACTTTTATGAATGAAAGAGGATAAACCATATACAGGTATTAAAAAGTCAATTAGGGACCATTATGAGCAAATTTGTATCAGTAACCTTAACAATTTACATACAAAAGAAGCATTTTTTGAAAAACACAAATTATTTAAATTGAAACAAAAAGAAAATGAAAATGTGGATAGCTCTATTTCCATTAAAGAAATTTAATTCATAATAAAAACCTTTCCAAGGAGAATACTCTAGGCCCAGATGGTTAAAGAAGAATTAATACCAGTCTTACACGAAACTCTTTCAGAAGCAGAGTGACAGAGAACACTGACACACTTGTTTTATAAGGCCAGCATAACCCTATACCAAAATGTGTCAGGCATTACCAAAGAAGTTACAGACCAATATTCCTCATAAAATATTCTCAAAAAAACCCCACAAAACAAAACAAATAAAAAAGAGTAACAAACTTTATCCGGTAATATAAAGGATAATAACTCTTGACCCAGTTACAAAATGTTGATCCAGCATTTGAAAATCGATATATTTTACCACATTAACAGAATAAAGGAGAAAGTAATATGATCATTGTGTTACTGGTGGGTATTTGTTCTTAGAGTTCCCAAGATGGTGGCGGGCTGCTTCCAAGATGGTGGCAAGCCTCTTCTCTGACCTGGGGTTCTTGGCCTCACGGCTTCCAAGGAATGGAATCTTGGGCCATGTGGTGAGTGTTATAGCTCTATTCAGCTCCATTAGAATGAACCCCGGGCACTTAGCCCGCACAGGAACAATGGCGAACCTCTAGCCCAATTGGACGCCACCTCACTGGATCAGGAGCACAGCGGACACCTGCCCTATCCGGAGGGATGGAAGTCAGCGGCGGGTGTGTGACAGTGGCAAACAGCAGTGGTGGATGGCAAGCGGAAGCTCAGCTTGAGCCGTAACAAACACAGACCAGAAGAGTGCAGTTGCAAGATTTAATAGAGTGAAAACAGAGCTCCCATAAAGTGGGAGGGGACCCAAAGGGGCTTTCCGTTGCCTGCTCTAATGCCTGGGTTTCTATCCCGATCATTGTCTCTCCTCCTGTTCTCTCGGGCGATAGATGACTGGCTATTTCTTTACCTCCTGTTTTTGCCTAATTAGCATTTTAGTGAGCTCTTTTTACTACCTGATTGGTCGGGTGTGCGGGTGTGAGCTAAGTTGCAAGCCCCATGTTTAAAGGTAGATGCAGTCACCTTCCCAGCTAGGCTTGGGGATTCTTAGTTGGCCTAGGAAATCCAGCTAGTGCTGTCTCTCAATTGCAATAGATGCACGAAAGGCATTTTAGAAATTCAGTACCCATAGAAGATAAAACATGCTCAGCAAAGTAAGAATAGAGAGAAACTTCTAAACCTAATGAAGGATATCTATGGAAAATCTATAGCTAACATTATACTTCATGGTGAAAGACAATGTTTGACTTCTAAGATCTGGAAGAAGACAAAGATGTCCTTCCTCTTTCAGCACTTATATTCACCATTGTATTGGAATACATTGTAATATAGTACTGGAGTCAGTGCAGTAGGGCAAGAAAAGAAGGCATATGGCTAAAGGAAGTAAAACTAACATTCACAAACAACATGGTTACGCATGTAGAAAATCCTAAGAAATAATAAATGGAGAGAGATATATCAGGTTCATGACTTTTAGACTCTGTATTGTGAAGATATCATTCTCCAGATTTACTTATAGATTCAACACAATCCCAGTCAAAATCACGGTAGGCATTTCTGGGAAGACAGTAAATTAGTTCCTGAATTTATATGGAAATGCAAGGAATCTAGAATAAACTGTTTTGCAAAAGATCTAAGTTATAGAACATAGACTTACCAGGTTTTTAAAACTTCTTATTTCAAAGTGGATTACAGACCTAAATGTAAATGCCAAAACAAAAAAACTTCTAAAGAAAACATAGGAAAAAATATTCATGACACAAAAACAGGGCATGCACAAACACAAATATGAACCATAAAAGACAAAAGCTATTAAATTGAACTTTTTCAAAATTGAAACTTGCTCTTTGAAAAACAGCATTAAGAAAATGAAAATGCAAGCCATAAACTGGGAAAACATATTTGTAATATGCATATCTGACAGTGGACTTGGCAATGGTCCCATTGTTTGTGTCCCCTCAAAATTCATATGTTGAAATCCTAACCACCAAGGCGATACTATTAAGAGCTGGAGCCTTTGGTAGGTGATTGCATCATGAGGGCGGAACCCTCATTAATTGGATTAGTGTTTTAATAAAAGAGGCCAGAAGGATCTTGTTTGCCCCTTCCACCATGTGAGGAGACAATGAAAAGGCACAATTTCTGTGAACCAGGAAACTGACCCTCATCAGACTGAATTGGTTGGTGCCTTGATCTTGGATTTTGTAGCCTCCAAAACTATGAGAAATAAACTTCTTTTGTTTATAAGCTAACTAGTCTGTGGTATTCTGGTTATAGCATCCAGAATGGACTCAGACAGAGTTGTATACAGAACATATACAGAATGAAGAACTCGTAGGAACCAACAATAATGAGATGAACAACTCAATTAAACAATTGGGCAGGCTGTAATCCCAGCACTTTGGAAGGCTGAGGTGGGCGGATCACTTGAGCCCAGGAGCTCCAGACCTGGGCAACATGGCAAAACCCCATCCCTACTAAAAACTTAGCTGGGTGTGGTGGGGCAGCCTGTAGTCCCAGCTACTCAGGAGGCTGAGGTGAGTCGATTGCTTGAGCCTGGGAGGTAGAGGTTGTAGTGATCATGCCACCGCACTCCAGCCTGGGTGTCAGAGCCAGACCCTGCCTCTAAAAAAAAACAAAAACCAAAAATCAACAAAACATAATTGGGCAGGAACTTGAACAATCACGAAAGAATATGTATCAATTGTCTAAAAGTACATAAAAACATTTTCTATACCATTAGCCACCAGGGAAATGAAAGTCAAAACTACAGGAATTAATTAAAAGGAAAAAGACTGACAGTATCAAGTATTGACAAGGAAGTGAAGCAAGGGGTACTCTCATATGTTGCTGCCAGGGGTATAATAATTGTATAAACACTTTGGGAAACAATTTGGCAATTTCTTATAAAGATAAACTTACATTTAACATTTGAAGTTTGAACCTCCATTCCTAGGTATTTATTCAAGGAAAATGAAAATCTGTATCCACAAATGCCGTGTATATATTAACAGCTCTATTCATAGTAGCTGAAAGCTGGAAACAGAGGAATGAATAAACAGATCATAGGATATTCATACAGTATGTATTCATGCTACTCAATAATGAAAAGGAATGAACTACCGATGCACACAACAACATGAAAGAATCTCAGGAACGTTATGCTGAGTAAAAGAAGCTAGACACAAAAGCATACATATGATATGAGTACATTATTGTATGATTCCACCTATATGAAATTTTTTTAAATGCAAAACTAATATATTCTGATCAAATTCAGATCTGTGGTTGCCTGGAATGGAGGTGTTTGACCAAAGAGAGGCATGGGGGAACATTCTGGAGTGATGGAAATATTTATAATGGCAGGGCTACACAAGTGCTCCAGCTCAAGGAACTGTACAATTAAAATGTATGCCTTTCACTGAGTATAAACCATACATCAATAAAGTTTATATTTTTGAGTAAAAGGGAGTTCCAGACTCTGTGCTCTGACAACTTTGGCACATGGGGAATACTACACTTACCCTCCATAAGTTAAGCCTTCCTAGTTATCTTTGATAAGCCTTGTCCTAGACAGAGACAATTTTTATACTGACAAAATCAAAATACATTCTATTAAATTAAATGGAAATCTCCTCACTAAAATGAAGTACAACAGATAGATGGAATACATGAGATGAGATACAGATCCTGGATTTCAGTAGTATTCTTTGAGAGTCTTTTAAAAATATATTTGGCAGGCTGAGCATGGTGGATTATGCCTGTAATCCTAGCACTTTGGGAGGCTGAGGTGAGAGGAACACCTGAGGTCAGGAGTTCAATACCAGCCTGGCCAACATGGTGAAACCCTGTCTCTACTAAAACTATGAAAATTAGCTGGGTGTGGTGGTGGGCCCTTGTAATTGCAGCTACTCAGGGGGCTGAGGCAGGAAAATAGCTTGAACCTGGGAGGCGGAGGTCGCAGTGAGCCGAGATCGTGCCATTGTACTCCAGCTTGGGACACAAAGCAAAACACTCTCTCTCTCTCTCTCTCTCTCTCTCTCTCTATATATATATATATATATATATATATATGTGTGTGTGTGTGTGTGTGTGTGTGTGTGTGTGTGTGTGTATGTGTATATATATACACATACACACACACACACATCGAAACATCTAAATTTTTTTAAAAAATTCTAATTCAGGGTTCAGTGACTGGACCATGAAGCCTATTTTTGTACTGCCCCAATGTTAGAATGGTTTTACATTTTAAAAAGTTGTTTAAAAAAAAAAAAAAGTCCTGTCCTTTAAGAAAAAAAACAAGCAACCGGTACTATAAGTGTTCCTCAAAGTCTACAATATTTACTATCCGAACTTTTACAGAAAAAGCTTTCTAACTCCTATTCTTTACCCTTTGATCTGCACACTCTACCTACTGTAACTGATTCAGCCTCTCAAAAACTAACATGTTGTCTTTTTGTTTGCATTAGGGAATCCTAGATGTTTGAAGTACTAATTAGTATACACTAAGCATACAGCCTTATTTCCTTTCCTCTGAAAACTAAGAGGGAATGTTAAGTTGAATGATATGATAGCTACTTCCCAAGGAATGCTGTATTTCTTACAAATTGGCCTCTTTGGCTGTATTCCAGATGGCCTGGTTAGAATGACGTTAAAGCTGTGGAATAGCCAAAGCACCTGAAATAGCAGTTATATATGTAGCATGAGGCTCTCAGCCATTTTGCAAAAAGCATGGGGCAATGCTAAATATTTCTGGTTTGCCCCAGTGGTATAGATTGGAGAACCATTTTTACTCTTCAGCCTTCATGGAAAATGGCAAGGTAGTTTAAAAGGTCTTTGAGAAGTTTTGGAGGTTCTAAAGGGTATTTTTTTTTTTTTTTTTTGCGTGGGGTTTTCAGAATAGTGGATCTGCACTTCAGTCTCAGCAGTATCAAGATTTCCCCCTTTTAGTGCATTTGAACCCACACTTCAACCTTAGAAAGAATCTTCTTACTCTTCCTACCCTTTGCCTCTGCCTCCTGTGGGCCTCATACAGCTGATCTTAAACCATAATGGATCTTTTAAAATTAACTTAGGTCCTCTGAGCATCTCTTTACTTCAAAATTTTAAAGATGAACCTGGGATAAAGGGACATAGAGCTGCTTTAGGAAATACACAGCCTCTTTGGGGATCTCACTGTGCTAGTGGTATACGCATTCAAGTTGAAAGACCAGTGGAATTGTGGTGGACAGCCCAGGGACAGGAACAAGCAGGAGCCTGGTATGAGCTAACATTTAAGTTAAAATCTGTGACTATTTACCATATTTCTTTCTTTTCATCTTTTCTCTAGGCCTACTCTGTGTATGATGAAGACATTGGGTACTGTCAAGGGCAGTCTTTTCTTGCTGCTGTATTACTGCTGCATGTAAGTAACAGTCATGTGATAAATAGCACAGTGCTGCCAAGTTTATTTTACTTTCTACTGGCTTTGTTCTTCCTTCTTATTTCCCATTCACCTGATGGAGAGTACATATGGCATATCTTTTTTAAAATGTACGTTAGGTGATAAAGTAAGAGATATGATGTCAAAAATAGGACAGTTTCTCAATGGAATTAGTTTTGTTGGCTAGAAAAGGATAAATTGCTTATTTGGAGTTATTTTTAACTAGAATCCTCTGGAATTAAAGAAGTCAGTGTAACTGCCCAAATATCAGGACCTGGACCATTAAGACCCACTATACTGTGACAAGGAAGTCCTTTATCGTTTCTGTGATGTATTTTTATATATCCTCTTTCCTTTCGGTTACCTTCATTTGACAGATCATTTATTGAGCATCAATTGTCAGGTACTGGGCTAGAAAGTGGGGTTATAAAGATGAATCATTTATAATTTGTGTTCTCAAAGACTTCGTAGTCCAGGATGGGGCACAGATAATGTAGGCATGTACTTATAATTTTTATTCTCTTTTATGTGTCTTTATTTTTCTGATGACAAAAATAATACATATTCATTAAATAACTTACAGTATGCTAAGTGAAAGTGATACACAGGTTAAGAGAATAGAGAGGAGAATTACCCAATCAAGCTCTGCCAGAACTTTCAGAAAAGACTTTCTGGAGGAGGCGGCAGCTTTGTCAAGACAGAAATGAGATTGGAGGTGAGAGGGGAAAGGGAGGGGTAAAGAATTATTGACAAAAGTCACAATATGAGAAAATGTATGGAAATATGATAGGGCACAGCATACAAAGGGAACAATATGAAATTACAGTTTACTCTACCAATTGTACACGGGGAGTGGTATGACATAAAAGTGGTAAGATGGGAGATTGTGAAGATTTTGTAATATGTCAAAAATGCAGGCTTTATTCTAGAACTAATGAGGAACCGTTGATCACTTTGGAGCAAGGGAATAATACAGTCATATGATCATTTTAGATAAATCTTTTCATACCTGTGTAAAGGGCAGAATTAAAGGAAACAGACAGCAGCAGAGAGACCAGGTAGAAAACATCAATATGGCCAGGCACAGTGGCTCACACCTGTAATCCCAACACTGTGGGAGGTTGAGGCAGGAGGATCACTTGAGCCCAGGAATTTAAAACCAGCCTAGGCAATATAATGAGACACCATCTCTACCACACACACAAAAGGTATCTGGGTGTGGTGGTGAGCCCCCGTAGTGGTGGTGAGCTACCTGGGAGGCTGAAGTGGGAGGATCACTTGAGCCTGGGAGGTCAAGGCTGCAGTGAGCCTTGACTGCACCACTGCAGTCCAGCTTGGGCAACAGAAGGAGACCCTGTCTCAAAAAAATAACAACAATAAAAAGGAAAAGAAAATGTCAATTTAAATGAGAGATGTTGAGAACCCAGAGAAAAGCAGAATTAAGAAACATTCAGGGAGCAAAATTGTTAGGTTTTGTGGATGGATTGGCAAAGGAGCAGTCAAAGGTGACATATCTAGTTTCCTGGTTTTGGTGACTGGATGAGTGTTGTATTTTGAGTTGAGATAGAAAATATATCTATGGAGATTGAATGAAGGAAAAAGTTTAGAAGTTGATGATGATGAGTTATTTATTTATTTATTTAGAGACCGAGTCTCACTCTGTCGCCCAGGCTGGAATGCAGTGGTGCAACCTTGGCTCACTGCAAGCTCCGCCTCCCCTGTTCATGCCATTCTCCTGCCTCAGCCTCCCCAGTAGCTGGAACTACAGGCACCCGCCACCACACCCAGCTAATTTTTTCTATTTTTTAATAGAGACGGGGTTTCACCATGTTAGCCAGGATGGTCTCGATCTCCTGACCTCGTGATCCACCTGCCTTGGCCTCCCAAAGTGCTGGGATTACAGGCATGAGCCACCACGCTGGCCTTTTTTTTTTTTTTTTTTTTGAGATGAAGTCTCCCTCTGTCTTTCAGGCTGGAGTACAGTGGCATGATCTCAGCTCGCTGCAGCCTCCACCTCCCGGGTTCAAGTGATTCTCCTGCCTCAGCCTCCCAAGTAGCTGAGATTACAGGCATGCGCCACCACACCGGGCTAATTTTTGTATTTTTAGTAGATGGGGTTTCCCCATGTTAGCCAGGCTGGTCTCAAACTCCTAACCTCAAGTGTTCCATCTGCTTTGGCCTCCTAAAGTGCTGGGATTGTAGGCAGGAGCCACTGCACCCATCCGATGATAAGTTTTGTTTCTAATTATTTGAGTTCAGGATATTCTTGGGACATCTAGGTGGAGATATATGTTCAGCAGCCAGTTGCATACTGGAGATTAATGCTGGAGGAGAAATGAAAGCTGAAGTCATGAAAGTACATCAGATCATCTAGAAGAATGAATAGAGTAAGATTAAATCCCAGGGACAGCAAACATTTGAAGGGCTGATGAGGAAGTAAAATCAGTAAAGAAGTTCAGATTCTCAGTAGGAAGGAAGCAATGAATAGTGTCGAATGTAACAAGAGGCCCAACAAGTTTAAAAAGACTGCATTGTTTTTTTGAGGTTTAGCATTCTGGAAGTGAAGAGCAATTATAGTAGATTCATGGTCCTAATTCTGAAAACCTGATTTTAATTATAATAGTTCTATTATGATTTCACTTTGTCTCACTTTGAGGTTGATGATTTTTTTTCCCTCTGTTGCATTATTATCTGTTTATGACAATTTCTGTCTTCTTGTTATCCTTCTTTCTTTGATATCTCTACATCTCACCTTTTTGGGATTTCCTGTGATGACCAGTTACTTTATAGTCACAAATTCTCAGGGGCCCTTGTTCCCGTTCTAAACCCACTAGAATCTAGAATAGTCAGGTCATTTCCCTAAGAGGCTGGAGACCATACCCAGTGACATGGATGTTTTCTTCAAGGTTCAGAGCCATCTTTCTTCTAAAGGAAGCCTTTATAATTACTTGAATGAGAAGCTGAAGTTCAAGACATGGGTGGTGAAGCTTTGGTTTGAACAAAGTAATCTTTTTTTTTTGAGATGGAGTCTCACTCTGTTGCCAGGCTGGAGTGCAGCGGTGCGATCGCAGCTCACTGAAACCTCCGCCTCCTGGGTTCAAGCGATTCTCCTGCCCCAGCCTCCAGAGTAGCTGGGACTACAGGCACGCATATCACCATGCCCAGCTAATTTTATTTTTTTTTTTCATTAGAGACGGAGTTTCACCATGTTAGCCAGGCTGGTCTTGATCTCCTGACCTGGTGATCCTCCCACCTTAGCCTCCCAAAGTGCTGGGATTACAGGCGTGAGCCACCACGCCCGGCCACAAAGTGATCTTTGAACATACCGTAGTTCAGCATTTTTTACTTGTAGCCCTGTTTAACATATTATATTTATTAATGTTCAGTGAGAAGAATATCTCTCTGCGAAATTGGATTTGATAGAAGTTTGGGTCAATTGTAAGTTCATAATTATTTGGAAACACCCTTCCCACCCCTACCCACAAAGAGAGAGAGAGATTCAAATAACTAGAGAGCTCAAATACCCAGAATATTTTTTCTACATTATGTACTCTACTATTATAAGGGCCATGTGGTGAGTCAGCCTTTGTGAACTGCAACAAGATAGCTTCCAGTGTATGTTACAAGAGGAACAGAAATTCAGTCTAGTCTCTCACACTTTCTACATTAATAGAATTATTCAGTGTTGTCATGGCTTTTATAAAAATAACTTGAAATATAGAAATCCTTTTAGAATCCTTAAAGAAAGATGAACTGATATTCAGCATTCTGTTAATGAAAAACATATTATATTCTAATTTTTAATTGGCAGTATGTTTGATAATTCTGTTAATTAGCATATTCCATTAACTGACCAACCCATCCATTCAACCAATTTGAACAACAGAAGGTTAACTGTAATTTATTTTTTACTATATTTTTGTCTCCCTGGTTTAAACAAATAGAAGAATACGGACTGGTTTAAATAATTCATCAAACACACTATCTCAGGTTCCAGGGACATACATTATTAGGGTCTTACTGACTAATTTGTTATCAGTTACATAAGCTATTGCTTCTTTTTGCTGCCAGACATCTTTGGAAGCTCCATATTAATCACTGTCAGAGCCTGCTTCCTTTTGGGTTTCTGTCCTTTCTTCACCCATAGTCATTTATATTTCACATTCATTGCCTGAGAAGAAAGTGAGACCAAAAATGAAAGTATGTTCAAAAACAGTTTTGAATTTTTAGGATTTTTTCATGTCTAAGTAGTTTAAATAAATAATTAGCCTCTCCTTGTACTTGGAAATTTCTAGATGCTTTGACAATAGCTTTGTAACATTTAGTAGTTTAGACAATGGAAGAATTAAATGTTTATCACAGTAGACTCCTACATCCATTTATGAAATTACAAGAAATTTGTCATTTACAGTTGGAGAATGTTATAGTACAGATTGCCTGCAACCATCATAATGTTCAACTGCCTTTGTAATCAAATATACAATAATAATTTGTAATTTCATAATCATGTTAGTCTTTATCTCTTAGTCTTAATAAATTATGACCTGATTATATTTCACTTACTCTAAAAATTATATAAAGTATTTTAGATAATTTGTAACCCAATAATTTTTCTACAATATTTATTGTTAGAAGTTTTAAACTTTTTAATTGAACATGTACCTTTTTAGACATTCAGAAGATTATGTTCATTTTTAAGGTTAAATTACTGTATGTATACTAATATTGGCATTTATAGAAGCTTTCCAACTGCAGGAAGGATTATGTTTGAATAATCTAGCATGTTTAAAACTATTGAACTTTTTTAAAAAACTATGACTAGGCACAAATCCTTTCGAAACCGGTTTGGCTTTGTCTAATAAAGATATGCACACCCAGAAGTTTTGCTCCTAGACATACCTTAGTCAAATTTATGCACTTGTACATCAAAATACATGTATTACTTTTGTCTTAATTAATAGTGTTTATAACAGTCAAAACACTGAAGCAACTCAAATGTCCACTACTAAAATGTCCAATATTAGAATTGTAATTAGACAGTAAGATGGCTAAATTATGGTATTCTTAGAGTATGAATGCCATACAGCAATGGAAATGAATGTTTCACACTACATTGATTCATATAAATGAATCATATAAACATAAGATTTAGTTTAAAAAAGCAAAGTACAACATTACATTTGGTATGATTCCATTTTGCATAAAGTTCAATAACAGGCAAAACTAAATTCTATTTTTAGGATGCTAAATAGATGGAAAAAACTATAAAGAACACCAATGAAGTGATAACTGTTAAAGTTAGGAAAGTGATTTCTCTAGGGAGAAACTGGGAATCATGACTGAAAAGACACAGGGATTTTCAGGGCTGTCGACAGTATTCTCTTTCTTAACCTAGATAGTGGTTACATGCAACCTTTGTAAATTTTTTTAGTTTATAATCAAGTATTAATTAAAGTGTACATTTAACTTTTATGCATTTTTCTGTTTGTTGTATTTCAGAGTAAAATAAAATTAAAAATTATAAATTTTAAAATATTTCTCACCAAAAAGACAGGTTTGGGATAAGACTTAACCAATGGAAGTAAATAAGAAGCAGAACCACCTATTACAGATTCCAGAGTCCAAGGTGACAAGATAAAGGCTTCATTTTGAAGTCTCTATTGTATATATATATATTTGTAGCATATATATATATATGTTAAGTATTTGTGGCATTATATTATTCAAGACTCTTTCTGCTGCATGTGACAAAATTGACTCATATAACTGGGAAATCTAGGGTCAGAGATGATTTTTCACGATTGGACTCCAGAGTTCATATTTTGTCATCGAGAATCTGTATCTCTGCTTTTCTTGAATTTTATTGTCTTAATTATGTTAGTAGACAAAAACGTGAGCAAAATGACTGTTGGCTGGCTGGGTTCATATGACCAGGACAATTTCATTTAAAAGGGACTATTTTTTGCTACCTCGTTCAAAAGGGACTGTCTTTTGCTATAGCTCCTGCATTTATTTAAAATGATACACAACAACAACTCCCTCTGTTTTTCTTCCTGTTGGACTTTGGCCTGGTTGGGTAGGGCATTCTAATGGTCACAGCCCAGGTCTTTAGTCCAAATCAGTGAACTCCATCAGCCCCTCCTAAACAACGGAATGGTCTTCCTATAGGAAGAGGGGTTTTGATATCAGATGATGGGACAATAGGATGCTAAACAGGTACATCACATCATCTTGAGTGATATACTTACTACAAGATTTTTAGTGTATTTAAAAAATAAGTCCTATACTTCCAAATCACTTTTCCTTCTAGTTCAAGAGAAAGAGGCATTCATTTTCCTATTCCAAGTTAATTCTTATCAAGTGCTTTTGAGCCATTTTCTAACATCTCCCTGTGTCCTAATATACACAAACATTTTACCTATTTAAAACATATTTAACTACTGTCTTATGTCTCTGCCTTTTTGAAGCTGAACTCTTTCAAACGATACTGAAAAGTACAACTGTGAATTTGGATTGTGGTTTAATACCTTTCAAGTTATATGGCTTTGGGCAAGTTTCTTCAGCTGAGCTTTAGTTTCTTGTTATCATCCTTCTAGGCTTATTATGAGTATTGAGTACCTTCTGATGAGTGTAAGGAGTCTTACATATTTTGTACCTGGCACAAAAATAATGCAGTTATGAGATTAAAACCAGGCTTTACTTAATAGACCTATAGTTACTGGCAAGTCATTTAACTTCTTTGAACTTCACTAGTATTATATTTACAATGTAAAAATAATGCCTACCTTGCAGGATTTTTGTGAAGATCAAATGGGGTCATGAATGAATATGTCTAATAATGGTAACTGTTGCTGTTATTTTTTAAATTAATAATTATTTGCTTTTAAATTAATAATTATTTGCCCAGCCAATTTTCTTTTGGTCCCTGGTCCAACTAATTTGAATGGATTACACATAGGAGACTAATATATCATACAATGATAGAATTTTATGGCTTATACATTGACATTCAATTTAAATGTATTAAGCTATTTGATTTAAAGGGAGAATAGACAAATGGCTAGAAGTTTTCATTCTATTTGCTTTTTAATATGTACACAAAAAATGAAGACATGATAAATAACCTTGAGTTTCAAGGTTCACTAGCATTCATCTTTTTTTTTTTTTGAGACACGGTCTCACCCCATGACCCAGGCTGGAGTGCAGTGGCGAGATGTTGGCTCACTGTAGCCTCTTCTCCTGGGTTCAAGGAATTCCCCTGCTTCAGCCTGCCGAGTAGCTGGGATTACAGGCACATGCCACCATGCCTGGCTAATTTTTGTATTTTTATTAGAGATGATGTTTCACCATGTGGGCCAGCCTGGTCTCGAACTCCTGACCTCAAGTGATCACACACAGCCTCCCAAAGTGCTGGGACTACAGGCATGAGCCACCATGCCGGGCCCATTCATTTTTGTTGAAGAAAATTGGGAATATCAGTAGAGTGTTCATCTCCTTCATAGAGAAAGGTAGATCATTCCAAAAAGATGTGAAACACACCATGTGAAGTAGGCAATTTAGTTTTACACTAACTATGGGAATTACTTTAAATTATCAAAATGTAGTTTTACTTCAAAAAATACCTTGATGTAAATGATTTCAGGTGCATCTTAAAGACTTGTAATACTTAACACTGCTTTGTTTTATAGTTTATTGTGGAAAGAAGTATTGAGGGCTTGGAGATTGTCTCCATTCAGTGATCATCACAATTAGTACAGATGGCAGATCATGATCAACATTTATTACCAAACAGTGATTACATCACTCAACTCTCAATTATGCATGTGAGGCAGATATTTTTGTTTTGTATTTCATAAAGCCATGGATGATATTTTGATATCTTAAATTATAATATTTTATTGCTTATCCCCTCTTTTCCTTAATGAAATAACACTGTTGATAAAGTTTCTGTGCACAGCAAAAATGGACATTCAGTCTTAGAGACTCACCATATTCCAACACCTTAATATTTAATTTAAAGATATGTTGTTCAATTATTTATTTTTATTATAACTTTAGACCAATTGCATAAATTGGATAAATTGGATTATCTTATTCTATGAAGCGTTAATCATTGTAATAAGTTAAATAGTCATTTTAGTGCTTTTTCGTTAAGTAGGTAGGTACCACCGTACTACCTAGTGGAGGAACTGCATGTACTAAGGTGAAGTTTGACAGTACAACCTAGCATTGCATCTCACATCTTGGTTGATTTTCTTTATGCCGATTGAGGGATAAGCTGAATAGTCAACACAAAATATAGATAATATAAAAGCTATTTATATTTAGCATTTGGAATAGAATTACAGGAAATCAAGTGCTAATATGGTTGCATTTGGCTGCCCCTTGCTTCTAGCCTTCACACCAATACTTTCCTTCTACATTTTTGTTGGCAGTTACCAACAGATTGCTCTACTTGTGTGGTATGACTTCATTAAAAAGGCAGATATATTCAGAATTTTGCTAGTTTATCTTAAAGAAATATTTAACACTTGATATTTATTGAAGGTTCTATGCTAAGAGTTGTGGAGCGGGGGGTACAACATTAAAGTAGTGTTTAAAAGTTAGAAGCGCACAAATAACTATAATGGTATACAACAAAGAGTTTTGGGATTCAGAGAAAGCAGGGGTCTCCTCACGTTAAAGGGAAATAACAAAGTGCCACTTATGATCAGTTTTAAAAGATCAGTAATATTTTAAAGGCAGAGCTGTGCTATAGAGTATACCCCAACCCAGTTATTCCCTCTGAGCTTGTATACAAAACTATGTGGAGAACCTTGAAAGTGCAGTTTGTCACTATTTGAGTCATAAAAAGCATGGGGAGGAGGAGGGGGACATTCTTCCTAGTGATACAGAAGAAATGCTATCATTTATGTGAAAAGCAGCACATTTTTGTTACTTCATGTTAAGAACTTAAATTCCAGCAAATCATTTTAACAGAAAGATCTTAGAGTAAAAATTTTACCTATGCATCTGTTTATTCTTTTGAGTATCCTTGTATAAGGCACTTTGGTAATTGTCAATGTATAAGACAGAGTCTCTGTCTTTAAGGCAGGAAAGAGAAGAGAAATTCACATTTAGTGATTGCCAACAATATGCATATGTTGTCTCTTAAATATATTTCATTTAATACTTGTAGCATCTGTATGACATAGGTATTATTATTTCTAATTTTTTAGAAGTAAAAAAAAAATCTTAGGCATTAAAAGAGGTTGCCTGCTCAAGATCACCCAGCGAGTAATTAAAACCTTACCTGAAATTAACATCTATTGGTATAATTCCAAAATCATGTTTTTCCCCTGCAGCGCCTTTTGTATATTCATGATCTGTTTCTGGGCAAAGTTTTGAGGGGAATGATTGAATATAGGTTCTTTTAGATTATACCTTTATACAAAAGAAAAGTGATAGATTCTTAGTAAACCAAAATATAGTTGTCCCTCAGTATTGGGAACTAATGAGGAATTGGTATAACTCCTCATTAGTTCGTATTAGTGCGTATAAACGCACCTAATAGCTGCGTGACCTTACTAAAAATAAAAATCAGATCCGCTGCTGTAAACTCTTCACTGATTTCCCACTGCACTTAGAATACATTCCTAACTCTTTATCATGGTCGTATCAGTGCTATGCTACAGCCAGATCATACCAGTTTTTGACGGCCAATTGTTAAATTTTCAGGAATTCTGTGAACCAGTTGTTAAGCACAGCCATTTTTAAAAATTAAATGATAAATCTTACAGTTAAATAACTCATGTTAAAAACAAAAGTAATAAGTACTCAAAATTCATCACTTTCTAGTTATGTTGCCACTTTTTATTGTTGTCTGTGCTCTTGAACTATTTACATTGTCTGTTTTATCTGTATGATAAAAATGGTATATAATGGTGTGCTGCAGCTCTACTGTTATGCATCACTTTTCAACTCCAGTCTATTTATTTTCTGTTATTCTACTCTGATCTCTTCCCCTACCTCCTCTTTACACTCAATAATTCATAGATTTGCCCTTTTGAGGCTATTTTCTAGATCTTGCAGGCATGCCTAATGTCTTTTTATTCTTTTTGTTGTTGTTTCCCCTCTGACTATGTATTTTCATACAGCCTGTCTTCAAGCTCACTAATTCTTCTGCTTGATCATCTACTGTTGAGAGACTCTGATATATTTTTAAGTTTGTCAGTTGAATTTTTTACCTTCAGAATTTCTGCTTAATTATTTTTTATTATTTCAGTCTCTTTGTTAACTTTATCTGATAGGATTCTGAATTTTTTCTCTGTATTGTCTTGAAGACATTGAGCTTCCTCAAAGTAGCTATTCTGAATTCTCTTGAAGTGTCACATATCTCTCACTCCAGGATATGTCCCTGGTACCTTGTTTAGTTCATTTGATTAGGTCATGTTTTCCTGGGTATTCTTGATGCTTGTGGATATTCATTGATGTCTGGGCACTGAAAAGTTAAGTATTTATTCTAATCTTCATAGTCTGGACTTATTTATACCCATCCTTCTTGAGAAGGCTTTCCAAAGGGAATTAAGTATTGTGATCTAAGTCTTTAGTCGCTGAAGCCATATCTGCATTAGGGGATGCCCCAAGCCAAATAATGCTGCAATTTTTGCAGACTCGCAGAGATATAGCCTTGGTGGGCTTGGGTAAGATCTGAGAGAATTCCTAAAATCTCTTTTTTTCTTCTCTCACTTTCCCCTGAATAAATAGTGTTTTTTTCACCTCATGCTGGGCTTCCTGGAGTTGAGGAGCAGGGTGACACAAGCAGTAGCCACCACAGCTGGGACTGGCTACTATGGCTGCAACTGCACTTGGTCACACCTGAAGCCAGCATGGTACCTGATAACTACTGCCTGGCTACTGCTAGTGTTTATTCAAGGCCCCAGGGTCTTTCCATTCAGGGTAGCAGGTTTCCTCTGGCCCAGGATGGATCTAGAAATGCTGTTCAGGAGCTAGGGTCTGGACTCAGGGGATTCAGGACTCTGCTTCATGTTACTGTGGCTGAGCCGGTACTCAAGTTGCAAGACAAAGTCCTCTTTACTCTTTCCTCTCTTTTCCACAAGCAGAAAAGGGGTATCTCCCAAGCTGCCCTGCCTGGAGTTGGGGAAGGGGTGTAAGTATAGCCACTCTTACTTTTTTGTTGTTGTTTCTATTTGATCCCTTGGCTACCCCAGCTGGTGTTTCACTGGATCGTATGTACCCCAAGTCTACTGGCTTCAAGCCCAGCACAGCACCAAGACTTGCCGGAAGATTGTAATACTTGTGGCCTAGACTGCTTTTTAAATTTGTTCAGGACACCAGGGCACTTTAGTCTACCAGGGGGCTTCCCCTCTGGCTGGGGCCAGTCTAAATCCTTCCTTCTTGGGTGCCTGCTAAATTCTGCCCTGTGTTGTGTTCTGCTGTGACAGGGCAGCACTGAGTACCAATGCAAAGTCCCACAATCTCTGCTCTCTCCCTTTCCCAAGTGCATGGATTCTTTCTCTATACAATGCTGGGGGGATAGGATAGGTGTGGTGTAGACAATGTAAGACTGTTTTTTTCTACCCTCTTCCGTGCCTTCTTCCTTGATATCATGTTAAAACCAGGTACTGTGATTGCTCACCTGATTTTTTGTTTTTATGAAGGTGTTTCTTGCGTGGATAGTTGTTCAATTTGGTGTTCTTGAGGGAGGATGATTGCTGAAGGATGATTGCTATTTGGCCATCTAGCTCTGCCTCCTCCAAAATTGTCTCTGATGTTTACCTTTACTTCCAACACCCAACATTCCCTAGTCTAGGACTTCTGCATCCTTATGAAACTCAAGTAGAGTTGCCTGTTTACTCTTCCCCTAGGGAGGCACTATACCTTTATCTCTGTATCCCTAAAGCCTAGAACAGGATCTACACCTCATCTGTTCAGTGACTATATGTATGAATGCCAAAAGGCACATAAACCTTTTATTTGGCCTAATGATTTTACCACATTCAAAGAATAAAAACATATTCCCTTTATAAGATATCAGATGGTAAGACATTCAACTAATTGTCATTTACTTAGAAAGAGAGAGACTTAAGTGAATTAGTATCTCTAGGACTGGCTACAGTTCAGTTATCTTTTTTTTTCTCTCTCTCTTTTGAGATAGAGTCTCAAAACTCCAGGCTGGAGTGCAGTCGTATGATCTCAGCTCACTGCAACCTCCACCTCCCAGGGTCAAGCAATTCTTCTGCCTCAGCTTCCCCAGTACCTAGGATTACATGTACACACCAACATGCCCAGCTATTTTGTATTTTTAGTAGAGATGGGGTTTCGTCGTGTTGGCCAGGCTAGTCTCGAACTCCTGACCTCAGGTAATCCACCCACCTTGGCATCCCAAAGTGCTAGGATTACAGGCATGAGCCACCGTGCCAGGCCTGGCTACAGTTATCTTACATGCAGCTGTTTTGTATAGCCATTTGAGTAGAGATCTGAGAGGAAGATGAAGAGGCTTACACCTTGGTAAGAGAAGTATTCTTAGCCATATATGTTCAAGTTAGTGTCACTTGAGGCTTTGGTGACAAAGGAGTAAAGAATACGTTGTAATTGTATCCTAAATAACCAAATGGAAGCTGAAAAATAGTTGCTAACTTGAATAGCTGAGGTCAGTGGCCAGAAATTTTGAAAAGGTCTCAAACAACTCATAGATAAAAAGAAAATAAGCAAATATTTAAAGAATCAAAATGAAAACACTATAGTGTATTTATTTAACTTCAGGAGATGTTATTTAACAAATTTGGGTATTTTATGGTTTATAATTAGAAAATAAAAGTGGCTGATTTGTATAAAATCTTAAACAACTGCATTTCTAAGTGGATAAATGGAACTCTACTTGATTCACTTATTGAAGTATAAAGTTAGTCTAACAAATGTATGAAATAGCATAATCAACCAAATGTAAATTGTCAAGGAAGTAATATTTAAAGTAGATGTTTATATAATAGTTACATCCTAGGACATTGAGTAAGTACAACTTTTCTGTATGCTTGGTGTAATTTCTAGAATATTAGATATGTCCCTTTCCATATTCTTTCACCTGTTGATACCACTGTTTAGAGGTTTGTTCCATTGACTTCAGACTTTATTCCCTGTTCAGATAAAAACACCTCTGAGAAAGCTAATATGTTAGAGTTTACTGGCCATTTCCCTGCAAACTATATTTTACAGAAAGTAGCAACATCAAGAAAAGTCAGGGAGGATAGTCTCACACTATTTACCAAAATTTAAAATGCATTTATTTTTTCACCCAGCATTCCCCCTTTTGGGAATGTGCTCTACCCTACCCCATTTTTGCATATGTACAAAATGATGCATCTACAAGGTTTATTGAAGCTTTATATGATTAAAAAATTAGGAACATCTCCAGTATCAATAGGAAACTGGTTAAATGAACTATAGTACTTTTAGATAATGGACTACTGTGTAATTGCTTTAAAAAAAATAAAGAGACAACTCTTTATATACTGAGATAGAAAGATTTCCAACATATATTGTTAAGGAAAAAAATCAAGATGTATAACAATATATATAGAATCTTATCTTTTATGTGGGATGGGACAAAATAAAATTAAAAATGTTATTATTTTATTTGCATAGATAATCAGTGGCAGAATACAGGAGAAATTATTAAGAGTAGATATGAGGCTATGCAAAAGAGATTAAGGAGTGTAGGTACCAGGGATTAGTTTGTATATAATGATAGAGAGGAGTGAGACTTTTACCTTTAGATCCTTTTACATTGTTTTGATTTCTTTTTTTTTTTTTTTTTTTAAGACAGGGTCTCGCTCTGTCACCCATGCTGTAATGCAGTGACGTGATTTTGCTCACTGCAACCTCCACCTCCCAGGCTCAAGCGATCCTTCCACCTTATCCTCCCAAGTAGCTGGACTACACGCTCATGTTGCCACACCTGGCTAATTTTTTTATTCTTTGTAGAGACAGGGTTTTGCCATGTTGGTCAGGCTGGTCTCAAACTCCTGGGCTTAAGTGATCTGCCTGCCTTGGCCTCCCAAAGTGTGCTTTGGTTTTTTAATCATGAGTGTATTGCCTATTTTTAAAGATAGCCCAATAAATGAATGACAACATGATTAAAATTAACAAGAGAGGATAATTCATCTCAAGTAAGGAGGTCATGTCACTCTGCCAAAGACTGGCTCTGAAGGACTTCATTCGCTCCAGGCCTTTAGCTATTTATGCAGAGGACTAATAACATGAAGGAACTTTTCTGACATTCTGGCAAAATGCCACTTATTTATATTGTATATGTATATATTTTTCTGTAGATGCCAGAGGAACAAGCATTCTGTGTTTTGGTGAAAATCATGTATGACTATGGTTTGAGAGACCTCTACAAAAACAACTTCGAAGATCTTCATTGCAAATTCTACCAGTTGGAAAGACTAATGCAGGTAAATAAAAATTAGGAACTTTTATCACTCAGGGATTTGTTGAGTCATAGAAAAAGCCTAATAGAGTTGGTAAGCAATAATGAATTATAGAAGTTTAATGGAATATTATGGAAAATTTAATGGATTTAGTCTCAGACCATCATCTACAATGGTCTATCATAATATGTTTATTTAGCCATTTTACTGTTTTAAAAATATCTCACATTTTAAATGTTCAAGTTAAATATACTTTGAAGTGAGAATCTAATGAGTTTAATCATTAAGAGATTGCTAAGTATTGTTTGTAGAGGAATGAAGATATTTACAGAGTAAAAATTGAAATACCTAAGAGCTTTCTCCATACTAATTAGCACCACTTCCTTATGTGAGTCCACATAGAACACTTGGAAAAGCCAGAAAGATATTCATAAGAGAATAAAACATACCTAAAATACTGTAGGGATATATTTAAAATTTTTTAAATATAATTCCTAATCTCAATGTTGTTGTGCTTGATAATATGTATTTATAAATGTGTGTGAGAAACATGCATCCTTTTATATATACCAAATATTACATAGTAAAAAAGATTGTGACCACAGGCAAAGTGATTGACCAGAGCTGACAAAAGGAATTTTTAACTAGCTTTGGAGTTCCACCTGAAGTTGATAATCTTAAATTTATAATGGGTCTATGTAGCATGTTTATTCCCAAAAGGGGTTTTGGGAATCCAAGAGAAATGTGAAGGAAGTACACGGATGGATTGATTCCATATTTGGGAAGGGTAAAATGGTTGAGGAAGGAGGTTCGTGGAATGTGAGAGCAGAAGATGCTAGTAGGAGCTCATTGATATGAACTGCCAGGGGATCCATAGGTGTCTAAAGAGGGAAGTGAAGCCAATAGGAGACTGAAAGATTAGAAGAACAGGGCAGTAGAAGATGAATTTGCAGTGAGGTTAAAGGAACAGTTTATTGGGAGAAGGGAATGTAGGAGGGTAGAAGACTTTAAAATTGAAAAGAAAAGGAGGGAGGGATGGAAAATGAGCCATAAGTACAATGACAAATGGGCAAGGAGGAAAAAGACTGTGTAGAAGAATCTGGTAAGTATGGATATTAACAGCAATAAGCTCCTTTTTAACGATTTAATTCTACCAAGTAAATATTTGGGATTGCTCACTTTTTGCCTTTTATTTACAAAAAAGTTCATATATTTTCAAAGGTCAGTATTCCTAAGGGCTTTGAGAATCAAGTAAATATACCTAATAAATAACAAATTTGTGGTACTGTGAAGAACCTCAACCACATTTTTCTATTAGCACTTTTTTTTCAGTTAACTGAATGAGCATTTGGACATTCCATTTGAAGTACCTAACGGGCACATTTGGCTATTTTTCAAAGAGAGCATGTAGTTCAAGAAATGGCTTATTTTGTTTTTTATTCTTCTTTTTGTGGTCTATTTATGAAAACAAATTGAAGGTGGCCTTTGTCTTTCAGTTATGGTAATAGCTATGCTAATACTTTGTACCTTGCTGTTCATGCTTTTGAAAACTATTTGCTTGTTTAAATTGGGGGAAAAAAATAAAGTTACCATAAAGGCATTTTTAGGAGATATCCAATTTTATATATTATACCTTTGCACAATTTCTTTGCTTTGCCATTTTTAATATGTTGAAGACAGATTTCTAAATAGTTTGTCATGGCTTGGAATTTTCTAAGTGTTCAAAAAATATACTGAAACATCATAGACCCCAGATAATGTTGGCATTAGATGATTTCCAAAGAGAAGATACATTTCTTTTCTAGCTAGTTAAGAATTGAACCCTGGGCTGGGTACAGTAGCTCACACCTGCAATCCCAGCACTTTGGGAGGCCAAGTCGGGCAGATCACTTGAGGTCAGGAGTTCAAGACCAGCCAGGCTAATATGGTGAAACACTGTCTCTAGTACAAAATACAAAAAATAATCAGGCCTGGTGGAGGGTGCCTGTAATCTCAGCTACTTGGAAGGCTGAGGCAGGAAAATGGCTTGAACCTGGGAGGCGGAGGTTGCAATGAGCCAGGATCATGCCACTGTACACTAGCCTGGATGACAGAGCAAGACTCTTATCTAAAAAAAAAAAAAAAAAAAAAAAAAAATTTTACCCTGAATGGGGATGCTATGACTTGACCCTGGAGTCAAGATACTCATTAGACTACGGATGCTCTGGTAGAATGAGAATTTTGCAAGAATCAAGAACAGTCAAGTGAGCAAGAGATGGTCTTTCTTAGTTGTTTATAATGTCTGTTTTTATTTTCCTTAATTATTTGTCATATCCCTAATTCTCATCTGCTGTCATCACTTCTGTGCAATTATATAAAAGACAACCAATACTAGAATAGAGTTACAGCGATCATAGAAAGCTGTTTGTAAGTTGCAGTTGTGGCAGGAACTTCATTGTTCTGCTGCAAGCTTCTCATTGCTCCTCTTCCTAATTTTCCACTTTGACTTTTAGGAACAGCTACCGGACCTGCATAGCCATTTTTCTGATCTGAACCTGGAAGCTCATATGTATGCATCCCAGTGGTTTCTCACTCTTTTTACTGCCAAGTTCCCACTCTGCATGGTGTTCCACATCATTGACTTACTGCTTTGTGAGGTAGAGTGACTCCCATCTTTCACTAAGCCAAAATAGAAAGTAGTTTCTACTAAAAATGGTTACAGTTTTCTTCCTTTTGTTTTTGCCTGTGACATTAGCCATAAATACTCACTGACCAAAAAGTTGTATTTGAATTTTCAGTAAAAACTATTTTAATTGTAATTTTATTATTTCTGAGGAATGAAAATATTAAGGCATATATAATTCCTACAAAGTAAAATGGGTGATTAAATTTGCATAATTAAATTCATAATAAGCCTATATCTGTATAATAATGTTTTACCAGTATAAAATGCCTTTAAGGCTAAATAAATGAATTTAGAATTGGGTGTTTTTTAATATTAATGCAGTTATACTGCAAAAGTGAATATAAATGAGATTTTTATAATAACTAATTTCTCAAATCATCAGATATCTTTCTGTTTATCATGTTTGGGACTGCTGCCAAATGATGAGACAAATGATAAACTAAAGCTATTATGTCATATAATTATATTTTTATTCAGTAGAATATTTCAAAAATTAGTTTGTAAAATTTCTTAGGTGTTTATATTTGTGTATTTTATTGTTTTTAGTTCCTTAGATGGCTGTATTTATTTACTCTTTTAAAGAAACAAACAGTATTATGCATATATACGACTTATATTGGTCATCAAAATGTTTGACTATCTTAGCAGTAATAGGGAATTTGCCAGATAAGAAGTGTATATTTTCAATGGCAGTATAAATGCATATAAAATATAGCTATCTTAAAAAGCAGGACTAATCAAAAGTATAAGCTTATCTACGTGATTATAAGCTTAATATATAATCTAGACAGTTTTGTATTACTATGCTTCTTAAGGTAAACATCCTTCCTTTTAAAAAAAATTTTTTGTATAAATTTAAGGGGTACAAGTGATGTTTTGCTACGTGGATATATTGTGTAGTGGTTAAGTCTAGGCTTTTAGTGTAACCATCACCTGAATAATGCACATTGTACCTGTTGAATAATTTCTTATCCCCTACCCCCCTCTCACTGTCCCATGTGAGTCTCCAATGTCTATTATTACAAATTCCGTGTCCACGTATACACATTATTTGGCAGTATTTGACTTTCTGAGTTGTTTTACTTAACATAATGGCCTCCAGTTCCATCCATGTTGCTGCTAATGACATGATTTTACTCTTTTTTATGGGTGAATAATGCTGCATTGTATGTATATACCACGTTTTCTTTATCCAATCATCCACTGATGGACACTTAACGCTGATTTCGCATCTTTGCTGTTGTAAATAGTGCTGCGATAAGCATACAAGTGCACGTATCTTTTTTTTATACAATGATTTCTTTTCCTTTGGATAGATACCCAATGGTGGGATTGCTGGATTGAATGGTAGTTCTATTTTTAATTCTTTGAGAAATCTCCATACTGTTTTCCATAGAGGTTATACTAATTTACATTCTCACCAGCAGTGTGGACTCTTTTCTCTACATCCTCACTAACATCTGTTATTTTTTGACTTTTTAATAATAGCCATTCTGACTGTCATAAGATAATATCATGTTATGATTTTAATTTGCATTTCTTTGATAATTAGTAATGTTGAACATTTTTTCATATGCTCATTGGCCATTTGTATATCTTCTTTTGAAAAATGTCTGTTTATGTCCTTTGCCCACTTTTTAATGGAGCTAGTTGGTTTTTCTGTTGTCATTGAGTTGTTTAAAGATTTTTCTTTCTTTTCTTTTCTTTTCCTTTTCTATTCTCTTTCTCTTTTTGAGATGGAGTCTCACTCTATCACCTAGGCTGGAGTGCAGTGGCACGATCTCAGCTTACTGCAACCTCCAGCTGCCAGGTTCAAGCAATTCTCCTGCCTCGGCCTCCCGGGTAGCTGGAACTACAGGCACACACCACCATGCCCAGCTAATTTTTTGTGTTTTTAGTAGAGATGGGGTTTCACCATGCTGGCCAGGCTGGTCTCAAACTCAGCCTCCCAAAGTGCTGGGATTACAGGCATGAGCCACTGCTCCCGGCCAGATTCCTCTTTCTTAAAAGGAAAGTCTAATGATTTTAATCACACTAGGAATTAGAAGTTTAAATGTAAAAATAAGATTTAAAAAGATGCGATGTATAAGCTATATAAAGCATAAAAATGTTATTTCTCAGCCTACTAAAACAGTAACAATTATACATGCAGGCAAGGCTGGTCTTTTGCTCTTCAATGGCTTTAGTTAGTACTTGCCTAATACCTGAAGGTCACAAGTCATTTGTAAGCATGTAAGAGTTTTAATCATTTGTACTGTAGTTTGATAAATAAGGGTTCAGTGACTTGCCAGGCTTGCAGAATAGGTTTCCAAATCCTGAATATGTAACAGCTAGAGAATCTGATTTATAATATGTTAATTCTCTGACTTGTTTTACTTACAAATTAGTTTGTAAAATGCCTTTCTAAATGTATCTTAAAGGAAGAATTCAGAATTAGAAGCTAAAACTTTATTCAAAGTCAACATGGTGTGATCACAATATTCACAAAGCATATTGGGTCATTTGTACCAAAAACTCTACCTGATTATCCAAATTGGTGTAGTGAACAGTTCCAACTCTGCTATTTTATAGGGCGGTACTCTTTGAAAGTATAAACCAAATTCACATCTTCGAGTTCTAGAATATTAAAATAAGCTAATGCTAAAAGTTTTGACAAATATTCATAGACTTTTTATGTACTGAGCTGAGTTTAGTATTTCATAAAAATAGGAAAGTGGGGGTATGACATTTTAACAGTTTTTGAGTTATATATAGTATGAGCTTGCAAATATTTATTACTGCTTCATAATTTTTGCAGAAAGATTAATTTCATACTAGATTGGTTCTATAGTGTTCATTATAGAAAAGAGAATAAAATTAATGTGCTTAATCATAACCAACTAAATGTGATTTCTCAGTCACTTTTCCTAGAGTGGTATCTCTGCCCTTCAGTTCACTGGGATGGTGACTTTCTAAAGTTGTCTGCCTGAATGGTGGCACCCGTGGCATTGGAACATTGTCCACGGGTTTTCTGGAACCTAGATTCAAATTTTATCTTGAAGATACATGAATTTCTAATGTCAGTTAAGAAAACTAGCAACATTTGTGCTACAGAAAAGATAAATAAATTTATTAGCCTTCCCATCACTTGTCAACTGTGACTTATAATCAGTGTTTGAAAGGTCATAATGTTCATTAATAAGAACATCATAGATACTACCTTTCCTCCCCTTAAACCCGTACTCTATAGTGTTTAAGGAAGTTGGAAAACTTTTCAAAACATAGGTTGTAATCATAGCATCATGATGTTCAGGGAAGTAAATGGTAACATCCTTTACCAGTAAAGTTGCTTTTCAGAATAATCTATTGGAAACAATATTGTAGTGTGCCTCAGGATATTTATTCTTTCCACTAACTCATCTTTGTCAAGAATTATTTTACAAAGGAAATTTTTGAATAAACTTTTACTTCCTGCATGTCTGTGTTTTCTTTTTGCCCCTTTCCTTCTTGTAGTTTATAAAATATTTATATCAAAAGCTATTATTTCATATGTGATGACATATTCCAAGAATTGGTAACACAGTTTTAGATAGATTATCCATAGGTATTTGTTTTTGTCATCTCCTCTCCTCTGTTTTTAAGAAAACAATTTAAATTTTGAGGTTATGACTCAATGTTTAGTTAAAAATGGAAGGATAGGAAACTCTCAGGTAGAAAAGTGTTGACTTTTCAAAGTTTTACATTCTGATTTTTAACACATGCAACATGTTTCCTCAAAGATCCCATTGCAAAGTGAAAAAGACAGACATTGAGTTTGAAACTTTATGCTTAGAAGACGTATCATGACATGCTTTCCTAAGCTATATTATTTTAAAGATTTCTTCATTTATTCTGAGGTTAAGCCAATAAAGTTAATTTAGCAGAAAAGAGAAGAATTTTATAGACCTTGACAATGCAGCCTGAGTGAACAACTGCTAATTATTAATAGTTTTATTTAAACTATTTGCTTAAACCTGAATATATGATAACATGGGTTAGTTAATTCCAGAATGATGGATAGCAATGGGATTTGAAACTGGAGTTTAAAAATACATTTTCTTATGTTAAGATGAGTGAAAATCTCTTTTGATTGTCTTTTAGTCAGTAACTGAAATGAAAATCATTTTTAAAAAAACAAACCTATATCTTATTATCTGCCTTTATCTGTTTAGCAAGATAAGAGTCTAAATGTATTAACATTTATAGTGTAAATATTATGCTATTAACCTACCAATAATAAAACATTGCAGTCTTTAAAATAACTTTTTATTGAAGTATAATAACAGATAAAAGAAAATTTGCAAATATTAATGTAGAACTTAATGATTTTTCAAAAAATGGACATAATGAAGTAACCAGCACCCAGATTTTAAAAAGAACAAAAAGGAACATTAGCTGTATTTCAGAAACCCTCTTCCTGTTTACTGCCCTTTTCCAGTAACTACGCTCTGAAGAGTAATCACTTTCCTGACTTTTAATGCCATAGTTTAGCTTTGCTTGTTTTGGAACTTTATGTATATGGAATTGTAGAATATGAACTCTTTTCTGTCTAACTTTTTTCCGTCATCATTATGTTTGTGAGATTCATCCATATCATTGCATTTAGGCATGGTTTAGTTTTCCATTCTCCCATTCTATTGTTGATGGTTATTTGAGTTGTTTCTAGTTTCCAGAAGGCCATTATGAATAGTGCTTTGTGTGAATCCTTTGAACTTTCTTGAACTTGTCTTTTAGTTAACGTACCTATGCACTTCTGTGAGTACACATCAAGGAGTAAAATTGTTGGGTTAGGATGGACATACATTCAGCTTTAATGGATACTGCCAAACAGCCTTCCAAGATAGCATGAGCATTAACTTTGAGTTGTTTTTATTCAATAAAGACCTTTCTTGTGATCAAGGGCAAGATTTTGTTCTGTTTTGTTTTGTTTTGTTTTTTAGGTCGCAGATAATGGGTCAGATTAGAGTCCATGAATATGCAACAAAATGAAACTCATTTGTTGATTGGAATGATTCACTTGATCTCTGAAGTTGCATACAGACAGATTGAAAACTAAGAACTGGACCTAAAAGTAGAGTCCCTTTAGTGCTTTTCTGAGAGAAGTTACTATGATGGGGAAAATCCAGCAAAGTATTTTCAGTCTTACAAAGAGCAATGTAGAGACGGTATGACATTTGAGTTAGGATATTGGACTTTTTAGTCAACCTTTCCTAGACAGCCTTGTTCAAGTTACTTGACCTATGTAAATCTCATTTTCTTTATTTGTGTAATGAGACTAACAATACCTGTCTGTCAGGTTTAGTGTAAGAATTAGATGAGATTATGATACCAA
Organism: Nomascus leucogenys; assembly: GCF_006542625.1. NCBI lineage: Eukaryota > Metazoa > Chordata > Mammalia > Primates > Hylobatidae > Nomascus > Nomascus leucogenys. The sequence goes on along the minus strand of NC_044392.1, from coordinate 27,063,781 downwards.
GTACTTACGTACTCTGCCTACTATACAGCAAATATTCAATTAATAATAACATTGCCCTTCAGTCTGCTCCATCCATCTGTATAGCCCATTTAGTTGCTTCTTAATTTATTCAATTATCTAGGTTTCTAATCACCTTCCCCTCCATCACCCAGTGGTTGAGATGCTTCTTTGGTAAAAGCAAAATTTTAAGTGAGTAACCTTAATGGAAGCTTCATTCTATTTTCTTTTTCAGTAGTGATTCAAGTACTGCTCTAAAAGTGTTTTTTGCTTCTCCTCCACATTCGTTCAAAAGACATAAGGAAAATACCGGTATTTCTTTTAGTCTTCACAGAATAACTGACAGCCGGTGTTTGAAGTTGACTCTTCCCAGATAGTTCAGTTTTTAGAGTACCAAATATGTTCAGCTTTATATAGTAACTTGGTATTTTCATGAAATTTAAGGAAATCATTGACCCTTCAAATTAGAGTGTATCTTCTGCTTCTCTTTTCTTCTTAGGATGTTGAAAAAATGACAGTACCACATTATTTGATTAAATATCACCAGGTATAATTCTTTCAAAGCAGTTTTCAGAAGTTGTTATCTGAAGAGTAGATTCATTATTTATTACACAATATTCTCCCTCCTTATCCCCATTCTCCCCCACAGAAAAACTCATCAGAGTGAGCTTAATACAAGCAGGATAAGACTCTGACATAGGGGAGCTGGCAAGATGGCCAAATAGGAACAGCTCTGGTCTGCAGCTCCCAATGAGACCAATGCAGAGGGCGGGTGATTTCTGCATTTTCAACTGAGGTACCCGGTTCATCTCACTGGGACTGGTTAGACAGAGGGTACAGCCCATGAAGGGCGAGCAGAAGCAGGGCGAGGCGTCACCTCACCCGGGAAGCACAAGGGGTCGAGGAACTCCCTCCCCTAGCCGAGGGAAGCCGTGAAGTACTCTGCCGTGAAGGACGGTGCTATCCAGCCGAGATACTACACTTTTCCCATGGTCTTTGCAACCTGCAGACCAGGAGATTCCCTCGGGCGCCTGCACCACCAGGGCCCTGAGTTTCAAGCACAAAACCGGGCAGTCGTTTGGGCAGACACCAAGCTAGCTGCAGAAGTTTTTGTTTGTTTGGTTTTGTTTTTAACCCAGTGGTGCCTGGAATGCCAGTGAGACAGAACTGTTCACTCCCCTGGAAAGGGGGCTGGAGCCAGGGAGTTGAGTGGTCTGTCTCAGCAGAACCCACCCCCATGGGACCCAACAAGCTAAGATTCACTGGCTTGAAATTCTCACTGCCAGCACAGCATTCTGAAGTCGAGCTGGGATGCTTGAGCTTGGTGTGGGGAGAGGTGCCGCCATTACTGAGGCTTGAGTATGCAGTTTTCCCCTCACAGTGTAAACAAAGCCTCCAGGAAATTCGAACTAGTTGTGGAATCCACCGCAGTGCAGCAAAGCTGCTGTAGCCATAGCACCTCTCTAGATTCATGCTCCTCTGGGCAGGGCATCTCTGAAAGGCAGCAGCCCCAGTCAGAGGCTTATAGATAAAACTGCCATCTCCCTGGGACAGAGCACCTGGGGGAAGGGGTGGCTGTGGGCGCAGCTTCAGCAGACTTAAACGTTCCAGCCTGCCAGCTCTGAAGAGAACAGTGGATCTCCCAACACAGTGCTCGAGCTCTGCTAAGGGACAGACAGCCTCCTCAAGTGTGTCCCTGATACCTATGCCACCTGACTGGGAGACACCTCTGAGGAGGGGTTGACAGATACCTCGTACAGAAGAGCTCTGGCTGGCATCTGGCAGGTGCCCCTCTGGGATGAAGCTTCCAGAGGAAGGAACAGACAGCAATCTTTGCTGTTCTGAAGCCTCTGCTCATGATACCCAGGCAAACAGGTTCTGCAGTGGACCTCTGGCAAACTCCAGCAGACCTGCAGAAGAGGGGCCTGACAGTTAAAAGGAAAACTAGCAAACAGAAAGCAATAGCATCAACATCAACAAAAAGGACACCCATGCAAAAATCCTATCTGAAGGTCACCAACATGAAAGACCAAAGATAGATAAATCCAGGAAGATGAGGAAAAACCAGCGCAAAAAGGCTGAAAATTCCAAAAACCAGAATGCCTCTTCTCCAAAGGATCACAACTCCTTGCCAGCAAGAGAACAAAATTGGACGGAGAATGAGTTTGTCAAATTGACAGAAGTAGGCTTCAGAAGATTGGTAATAACAAAATCCTCTGAGCTAAAGGCACAGTGCAAGGAATCCAAGAACCTTGATAAAAGGTTACAGAAACTGCTAACTAGAATAACTAGTTTAGAGAAGAACATAAATGACCCGATGGAGCTGAAAAACACAGCACGAGAACTTCGTGAAACACACACAAGTATCAATAGCCAAATTGATCAAGTGGAAGAAAGGATATCAGAGATTGGAGATCAACTTAATGAAATAAAACAAGAAGACAAGATTAGAGAACAAAGAATGAAAAGGAACAAACACATCCTCCAAGAAATGTGGGACTGGAAAAAGACCAAACCTGCGTTTGACTGGTGTACCTGAAAGTGATGGGGAGAATGGAACCAAGTTGGAAAACACACTTCAAGATATTATCCAGGAGAACTTCTCCAACCTGGCAAGACAGGCCAATATTCAAATTCAGGAAATACAGAGAACACCACAGAGATACTATTCCTTTGTGGAACCCCGCAAAGAGCAACCACAAGACACATAATCGTCACATTCACCCATGTTGAAATAAAGGAAAAATGTTAAGGGAAGCCAGAGAGAAAGGTCGGGTTACCCACAAAGGGAAGCCTGTCAGACTAAGAGTGGATCTCTCTGCAGAAACCCTACAAGCTAGAAGAGAGTGGGGGCCAATTTTTAACATTGTTAAAGAAAATAATTTTCAACCAGAATTTCATATCCAGCCAAACTAAGCTTCATAAGCGAAGGAGAAATAAAATCCTTTACAGACAAGCAAATGCTGAGGGATTTTGTCACCACCAGGCCTGCCTTACAAGAGCTCTTGAAGGAAGCACTAAATATGGAAAGGAAAAACCAGTACCAGCCACTGCAAAAACAAAACAAATTGTAAAGACCATCAACACTATGAAGATACTGCATCAACTAATGGACAGAATAACCAGCTGGCATCATATGACAGTATCAAATTCACACAAAACAAAATTAACCTGAAATGTAAATGGGCTAAATACCCCAATTAAAAGACAGACTGGCAAATTGGATAAAAGAGTCAAGACCCATTGGTGTGCTCTATTCAGGAGAACAATCTCACGTGCAAAGACACACATAGGCTCAAAATAAAGGGATGGAGGAAGATCTACCAAGCAAATGGAAGGCAAAAAAAAACAAACTGGGGTTGCAATCCTAGTCTCTGATAAAACAGACTTTAAACCAACAAAGATCAAAAAAGATAAGAGCATTATGTAATGGTAAAGGATCAATGCAACAAGAAGAGCTAACTATCCTAAATATATATGCACCCAAAACAGGAGCACCCAGATTTGTAAAGCAAGTTTTTAGAGACCTACAAAGAGACTTAGACTCCCGTACAATAATAGTGGGCGATTTTAACACCCCCACTGTCAATATTAGATCAATGAGACAGAAAATTAACAACGATATGCAGGACTTGAACTCAGCTCTGGACCAAGCAGACCCAACAGACATCTACAGAACTCTCCACCCCAAATCAACAGAATATACATTCTTCTCAGCACCACATCACACTTATCCTAAAATTGACCACAAAATTGGAAGTAAAACACTCCTCAGCAAATGCAAAAGAATGAAATCATAACTAACAGTCTCTCAGACCACAGTGCAGTCAATCAAATTAGAACTCAGGATTAAGAAAATCACACAAAACCACACAACTACATGGCAACTGAACAACCTGTTCCTGAATGACTACTTAATAATGAAATTAAGGCAGAAATAAATAAGTTCTTTCAAACCAATAAGAACAAAGACACAACGTACTAGAATCTCTGGGACACAGCTAAAACAGTGTTTAGAGGGAAATTTATAGCACTAAATGCCCACAGTAGAAAGCAGGAAAGATCTAAAATCGACACCCTAAATCACAATTAAAAGAACGAGAGAAGCAAGAACAAACAAATTCAAAAGCTAGCAGAAGACATGAAATAACATCAGAGCAGAACTGAAGGAGTTGAGAGACATGAAAAACCCTTCAAAAAAATCAGTGAATCTGGCCAGGCGCAGTGGCTCAACCCTGTAATCCCAGCACTTTGGAATGCTGAGGTGGGCGGATCACCTGAGGTCAGGAGTTTGAGAGCAGCCTGGCCAACATGGCAAAACCCCATCTGTACTAAAAATACAAAAAAAATTAGCTGGGCGTGGTGGCGTGTGCCTGTAGTTCCAGCTACTTGGGAGGCTGAGACAGGAGAATCGCTTGAACCTGGGAGGCGGAGGTTGCAGTGAGCCATGGTCATGCCACTGCACTCCAGCATGGGTAATAGAATGAGATGCCATCTCAAAAAAAAAGAAAAAAAATCATTGAATCCAGGAGCTGGTTTTTTGAAAAGAGTAACAAAATAGGTAGACCGCTAGCCAGACTAATAAAGAAGAAAAGACAGAAGAATCAAATAGACACAATAAAAAATGATAAAGGGGATATCACCACGGATCCCACAGAAATACAAACTGCCATCAGAGAATACTATAAACATCTCTACACAAATAAACTAGAAAATCTAGAAGAAATGGATAAATCCTGGACACATACACCCCCCAAGACTAAACCAGGAAGAAGTCGAGTCCCTGAATAGACCAATAACAAGTTCTGAAATTGAGGCAGTAATTAATGGCCTACCAACCAAAAAAAGCCCAGGACCAGACAGATTCACAGCCGAATTCTACCAAAGGTACAAAGAGGAGCTAGTCCCATTCCTTCTGAAACTATTCCAAAAAACAGAAAAAGAAGGACTCCTCCTTAACTCATTTTATGAGGCCAGCATTATCCTGATACCAAAACCTGACAGAGACACAACAAAAAAAGAAAATTTCAGGCCAATATCCCTGATTAACATCGATGCAAAAATCCTCAATAAAATACTGGCAAACCGAATCCAGCAGCACATCAAAAAGCTTATCCACCACGATCAAGTTGGCTTAATCTACTGGTGTGCAAGATTGGTTCAACATATGCAAATCAATAAACGTAATCCGTCACATAAACAGAACCAATGGCAAAAACCACATGATTATCTCAATAGATTCAGAAAAGGCCTTTGATAAAATTCAACACCCCTTCATGCTAAAAACTCTCAATAAGCTAGGTATTGGTGGAACATATTAATAAGAGCTATTTATGACAAACTCACAGCCAATATCATACTGAATGGGCAAAAGCTGGAAACCTTTGAAAACTGGCACAAGACAAGGATGCCCTTTCTCACCACTCCTATTCAACATAATACAGGAAGTTCTGGCCAGGGCATCAGGCAAGAGAAGGAAATAAAGGGTATTCATGCCCTCTCTCACCACTCGTATTCAACATAATATTGGAAGTTCTGGCCAGGGCATCAGGCAAGAGAAGGAAATAAAGGGTATTCAAATAGGAAGAGTGGAAGTCAAATTGTCTCTGTTTGCAGATGACGTGATTGTATATTTAGAAAACCCCATTGTCTCAGCCCCGAATCTCTTTAAGCTGCTAAGCACCTTCAGCAAAGTCTCAGGATACAAAATCAGTGTGCAAAAATCATAAGCATTCCCATAGGCCAATAACAGACAAACAGAGAGCAAAATCGTGAGTGAACTCCCATTCACAATTGCTACAAAGAGAATAAAATACCTAGGAATACGACTTACGAGGGATGTGAAGGACGTCTTCAAGGAGAACTACAAACCACAGCTCAAGGAAATAAGAGAGGACACAAACAAATGGAAAAACATTCCATGCTCATGGATATGAAGAATCAATATCATGAAAATGGCCATACTGCCCAAAGTAATTTATAGATTCAGTGCTATTCCCATCAAGCTGCCATTGACTTTCTTCACAGAATTAGAAACAAACTACTTTAAATTTCATATGGAACCAAAAAAGAGCCCGTATATCTAAGACATTCCTAAGCAAGAAGAACAAATCTAAAGGCATCATGCCACCTGACTTCAAACTATACTACAAGGCTACAGTAACCAAAACAGCATGGTACTGGTCCCCTAGACTGATGGAATAGAACAGAGGCCTCAGAAATAACACCACACATCTACAACCATCTGATCTTTGACAAACCTGACAAAAGCAAGCAATGGGGAAAGGATTCCCTATATAATAAATGCTGTGGGGAAAACTGGCTAGCCATGTGCAGAAAACTGAAACTGGACACCTTCCTTACACCTTATAGAAAAGTTAACTCAAGATGGATTAAAGACTTAAACGTAAGACCTAAAACCATAAAAACCCTAGAAGAAAGCTTAGGCAGTACCATTCAGGACGTAGGCGTGGGCAAAGACATCATGACTAAAATATCAAAAGCAATGTCAACAAAAGCCAAAATTGACAAATGGGATCTAATTAAACTAAAGAGCTTCTGCACAGCAAAAGAAACTCATCAGAGTGAACAGGCAACCTACAAAATGGGAGAATATTTGCAATCTATTCATCGGACAAAGGGCTAAAATCCGGAATCTACAAGGCACTTAAAACAAATTTACAAGAAAAAAAAATCCCCATCAAAAAGTGGGCAAATGATATAAACAGACACTTGTCAAAAGAAGGCATTATGCGTGCAACAAACATGAAAAAAAGCTCATCATCACTGGTCATTAGAGAAATGCAAATCAAAACCACAATGAGATAACATTTCACACCAGTTAGAATGGCAGTCATTAAAAAGTCAGGAAACAACAGATGCTGGAGAGGATGTGGAGAAATAGGAATGCTATTACATTGTTGGTGGGAGTGTAAATTAGTTCAACCATTGTGGAAGACAGTGTGGCAATTCCTGAAGAATCTAGAACTAGAAATACCATTTGACCCAGCTATCTCACTACCGGGTGTATGCCCAAAGTATTATAAATCATTCTGCTATAAAGACACATGCACACGTATGTTTATTGCAGCACTATTCACAATAGCAAAGACTTGGAATCAACCCAAATGCCCATCAATGATAGACTGGATAAAGAAAATGTGGCACATATACACCATGGAATACTATGCAATCATAAAAAAATAATGAGTTCATGTCCTTTGCAGGGACATGGATGAAGCTGGAAACCATCATTCTCAACAAACTAACACAGGAACAGAAAACCAAACGCCGCATGTTTTCACTCATAAGTGGGAGTTGAACAATGAGAACACATGGACACAGGGAGGGGATCATCACACACCAGGGCCTGTCGGGTGGTGTGGGGCAAGGGGAGGGATAGCATTAGGAGTAATACCTAATGTAGCTGATGAGTTGATGGGTGCAGCAAACCACCATAGCACATGTATACCTATGTAACAAACTCGTACATTCTGCCCGTGTATCCCAGAACTTAAAGTAAAAGTATAATAAAAGTTATTTAAATTTAAAAAAATTTTTAAAGTCTCTGACATAAATATAAATGTTTCTGAAAACTCTAGCAGTTGTAGTTGGCCACAAAGGTAGAGAAAAAAATGCATTGACTAAACCAATAAAAACCATATAGGCTATTGTAAAGTTATACTTACCAACAGAAATTTTCACTGCCGGAAAAGTCTCTCTAAAATCTCATTTCTGGACCCCAACTCTTTCCCACCTACAAGAATCCTTATGGTTCTTACATCAGTTGACTTATAATTCTGTCTTGTGCTTTTATTAATTTTGGTATTACAGAGAAAGGGAGAAATCTCAAGTTAAAATGGCAGAACCATTGTCTGTGCTTCTTATGACTTTTAGAGGAACATCCATTCATTCAATCAACATTTGTTGAAATAAATAAATTTACATAAACCTAAATCTAACCAAGTCTCTAGCACTATTGCAGTTGAGGGATAAACAAAAAGTAAAAAGCAGATAAAATCCTTGCTCTCATAATGTGTTTGTCCTTGTAGATGAGACAGATAATAAGCAAATGACTAAGTAGAATATATAACCAGACATAAAAAGTGCCATGGAGAATAATGAAGGAAAAGATACAGCAAATATTAATAGGCCCTTTTTATTATTTTTATTATTATTATTTGAGATGGGGGTTTCACTTTGTTGCCCAGGCTGGAGTGTGGTGGCATGATCATGGTTCACTGCAGGCTCAAGTGATTCTTACACCTCAACCTCCGAGCAGCTGGGACCACAGGGGTACACCACCATGCCCAGCTACTTTATTTTTATTTTTAAAAGTGACAAGGGCTCCCTGTATTACCCAGGTTGGCCTCAAACTCCTGAGCTGAAGCGATTCTCCCGCCTCAACTTTCAAAGTCCTGTGATTACAGGCATGAGCTACCACACCCAACCATAACAGGACCTTTTTTGACCATTGTAAAGACTAGGTTTTACTGACCTGAGATAGGAAACCATTGGGGGGATTTGAGCATAGGAGTGACACACACTGATACAATTTTATTCTGATCACTCCAGTTTCATTGTTGAACAAAGATTGTGGGGAGATCAGGGAGAGAAGTTGGAGACCAGTTAGGAGGCAGTTGCAGTAATCTAGGTGGGAGATGGTTGCTTGGACCAAGGTAGGGACAGTGGTTGGATTCTGGAGAAGTTTCAAAGGTAGCCGCAACAGAATGTGCTGATGGATCGACTGGGGTACGTTTTATTAATTACATGTTCTCATTTAATGTGGTAGTGAGAGAGCAGGGTGGCTGGTTTTGTGGTTTCTACCCTTCTAGGAGCATCTTGTAAAAGATGATTTTGTGAAGTGACTGGAGAATATTATTGTTATCTGCTTTGTTCTGGCAATGCTCAGATTGCAATAGCTCTGCAATGTTTATTCTAGAAGCAGGTTTGGATATGTTTGGGAACGTTTAAGGTCAATATTTGCATCTCTAAATAAAAAATAGTGGAATAATTATGGAAGATGAACAACAGGAGAGTAAGCATGTCAAAACCAATGCTTTTAAATAAGGGTACATATTTATTTCTAAAAATAGGAGTGATATTTTGCTCCAATAAAATCAGACCCATATTACTTTGAAGATTCATAAAGACTTAGACCTGTTAAACAACCTTCACTATATTCAGTTGTTGTGTGTTTAGTTCTCATGATCAGAACAAGGATCACTGACTTCAAGTTATAGGATTTTTTTTCCTAATAAAAATTGTCCATTTCCTTATGAGTTGGAATAACTAAAGTTACTTCATAGTATTTTTTGGTGCAGAAAAACTCATAGTAGTTAAACTGTGTACATTGATTGAATAAAATGACTAGAGAAGTTTTAAAAAATTTATGATTAAATATTTAAAACATACAAGAAAGCATTGTTAAAATGGGAAAAGTTCCCTTAACCCCCTCACAGAGCATGAGGTGGGAGTGTGGCTTTTTCAGTGCCCCGCTGCTCAGACCTCTAGGGGGTACATGCAGACAGGCAGGTCTTGGGGATCTGACCCTACAGCAGCAGCTAGGGATGAATGCTTACAGCTCCTGAAGCCCCAGTGGGTGTGTTACAGTGTGCTCTTTCAGTTTAGCTGTCCGCAGGCGGCTTGTGTTAATCAGCTCAATTAGACTCTCTGCCTTATTGCAAGGACAGTGGGCTTTCTGTATCCTGGGGTTCTTGCCTTGGTGTACTAGAAAAATCAGATCACACGTGGGCTTGGGAGGATGGGTACAAGGTTTTTTATTGAGTGGTGGTAACTCTCAGAAAGATGGATGGGGAGACCAGAAGGGGAAGATGGTGGTGAGAGGTGACAACGTGCTAGCAGCCCTCGCTAGCTCTTGGCACCTCCTCGGCCTCGCCATCCACTCTGGCCGCACTTGAGCCCCTCAGCCCACCCTCAGGGGCACTGTGGGAGCCCCTCTCTGGGCTGGCCGAGGCCGGAGCTGGCTCCCTCTGCTTGCAGGGAAGTGTGGAGGGAGAGGCGTGGGCGGGAACCAAGGCTGTGCGCAGGGCTCATGGGCCAGCACGAGTTCCAGGTGGGCGCGGGTTCGGCAGACCCCCGCACTGGGAGCGGCTGGCAGGTGCTGCCAGCCCTGGGCAGTGAGGGGCTTAGCACCCGGGCCAGCAGCTGTGGAGGGTGCGCCTGCCTGCACCATGCTTGAATTCTCGCTGGGCCTCAGCTGCCTCCCCGCAGGGCAGGGCTCAGGTCCTGCAGCCCGCCATGTGTGAGCACCCCCCAGCCCCCGCACGCCCGAGCCTCCCCGACGGACGCTGTCCCCTGCTCCGGGGGCCGGTCCCACCGACCACCCAAGAGCTGAGGAGTGTGGGCGCACTGCGTGGGACTGGTGGGCAGCTCCACCCGCGCCCCCAGCACGAGATCACTAGGCGAAGCCAGCTGGGCTTCTGAGTTGGGCAGGGACTTGGAGAACTTTTATGTCTAGCTAGAGGATTGTAAACGCACCAATCAGCACTCTGTGTCTAGCTCAAGGTTTGCAAACACACCAATCAGTGCTCTGTGTCTAGATAATCTAGTGGAGACTTGGAGAACTTTTGTGTCTAGCTAAAGGATTGTAAATGCACCAATCAGCACTCTGTGTCTAGCTCAAGGTTTGTAAATGCACCAGCCAGCACCCTGTCAAAATGGACCAATCAGCTCTCTGTAAAACGGACCAATCAGCTGTCCGTAGAATGGACCAATCAGCTCTTTGTAAAATGGACCAATCAGCAGGATGTGGGTGGGGCCAGATAAGAATAAAAGCAGGCTGCCCAAGCTAGTAGCAGCAACCTGCTTGGGTCCCTTTCCACCGTGTGGTAGGTTTGTTTGTTTTTGCTGTTCCCGCTAAATCTTGTTGCTGCTCACTCTTTGGGTCCGCACTGCCTTTATGAGCTGTAACAATCACTGCGAAGGTCTGCAGCTTCACTCCTGAAGCCAGCGAGACCACGAAGCCACTGGGAGGGACGAACAACTCCAGACGCGCCGCCTTTAAGAACTGTAACGTTCACCGCGAAGGTCTGCAGCTTCACTTCTGAAGCCAGTGAGACCACGAACCGTAAGGGAGAAACTCCAGACACATCTGAACATCTGAAGGAGCAAACTCTGGACACACCATCTTTAAGAACTGTAACACTCACCACGAGGGTCTGCGGCTTCATTCTTGAAGTCAGTGAGACCAAGAACCCACCAATTCTGGACACAGTGGTTTTCCCCTGCAGTCGGGCTGCCCAGCAGCTAGCTTCTTTTCTCTAAGAAATTTTCCCTGATCACCTATTCTTAAATGGATATATCCTTTTACTTTCTCTCTCAGCCCCATGTGGTTGGTGTTTATTTATTGACTGACTGACTTACTCTTCCAACCTCCCCAGCCAAACTTCGCGTCACTCCATCAGTCAGGGGCCTGCTGGTGTCTGCCGGTGCCTGCTGGTGTGTTCTTCTGCTGGTGTGTGTTCCTCCCAACATCCAGCTGCTTGTGTTTGTGCCCCCAGGGTCTTGGGGATTTTATAGACATAAGATGGGGGTGTGGCGGGCCAGGGTGGTCTTGGGAAATGCAATATTTGGGGATGAAAACAGAAATGCCTGTCCTGATTTAGGTCCGATGGCACAGGCCCAGGGGTGGAGCCCTTGCCAGGAACCCAACCCTTCTCCTCCCAGCACTTCCTTGCCCCTATCCTATATCATTGAGACATACATTGAAGTGCTATGTATCTTATCTTTAGAAGTAAAACAATGTCAATGAGATTAGAAGCTTTATATATACCTCTTCCTGACTACACCTTCTTTGGCCTTCCTCAGGAGAACTATTATGAAGAATTTAGTGTTAATCATTCCCATCCATGTCTATTTTTTTTACTACATATGTGTGTATCTCTGGACAATTTATAATTGAAAATATTTGAAAAATATTATTGCAGTCTGATATGGTTTTGATATTTGTCCCTTCCAAATCTCATGTTGAAGGGTAATCTCCATTGCTGGAGGTGAGGCCTTGTGGGAAGTATTGGATTATGGGGGCAGATATTTCATGAATGGTTTAGCACCATCCTCTTGGTAATGAGTGAATTCTTATTCTGAGTTCATGGGAGATATGGTTGTTTAGAAGACTGTGGCACCTTTCCCTCAAACCCTGCTCTCGCTTCCTCTTTCACTGTATGATGTGCTGGCTCCCCCTTCTCCTTCCACTATGATAGTAAGCTTCCTGAGGCCCTCACCAGAAGCAGATGCTGGCACTGTGCTTCGTGTACAGCCTGAAGAACTGTAAGCGAAAATAAAACCTCTTTTCTTTTTTTATTTTATTATTTTTTTTAATTTTATTATTATTATACTTTAAGTTTTAGGGTACATGTGCACAACGTGCAGGTTTGTTACATATGTATACATGTGCCATGTTGGTGTGCTGCACTCATTAACTCATCATTTAGCATTAGGTATATCTCCTAATGCTGTCCCTCCCCCCTCCCCCCACCCCACAACAGACCCCAGAGTGTGATGTTCCCCTTCCTGTGTCCATGTGTTCTCATTGTTCAATTCCCGCCGATGAATGAGAACATGTGGTGTTTGGTGTTTTGTCCTAGCGATAGTTTGCTGAGAATGATGGTTTCCAGTTTCATCCATGTCCCTACAAAGGACATGAACTCATCATTTTTTATGGCTGCATAGTATTCCATGGTGTATATGTGCCACATTTCCTTAATCTAGTCTATCGTTCTTGGACATTTAGGTTGGTTCCAAGTCTTTGCTATTGTTAATAGTGCTGCTATAAACATACATGTGCATGTGTCTTTATAGCAGCATGATTTATAGTCCTTTGGGTATATACCCAGTAATGGGATGGCTGGGTCAAATGGTATTTCTAGTTCTAGATCCCTGAGGAATCGCCACACTGACTTCCACAATGGTTGAACTAGTTTACAGTCCCACCAACAGTGTAAATGTGTTCCTATTTCTCCACATCCTCTCCAGCACCTGTTTTCTGACTTTTTAATGATGGCCATTCTAACTGGTGTGAGATGGTATCTCATTGTGGTTTTGATTTGCATTTCTCTGATGGCCAGTGATGATGAGCATTTTTTCATGTGTTTTTTGGCTGCATAAATGTCTTCTTTTGAGAAGTGTCTGTTCATATCCTTTGCCCACTTTTTGATGGGGTTGTTTGTTTTTTTCTTGTAAATTTGTTTGAGTTCATTGTAGATTCTGGATATTACCCCTTTGTCAGATGAGTAGGTTGCAAAAATTAATCTCTTTTCTTTATATATTACCCAGCTTCAGGTGTTCCTTTATAGCAACGCATGAACCAGACTAACACACACTCACTAGTTTATCAAGTCTACCTCCAAAATAGGTCTTGAACCTTTATTCTTTCTCCAAGTCAGCATTATCTCCTATTCAGTAACTTCCTATCTGTTCTTCCCACTTGTCCTCCTGTCATTTTTTTCCCATTATTCCCCATGGCATCCAGAGAGGATTTTATAAAACACATAACCAACTACATTCCTCTACTGAAAACCCTTCTGTGGTTTCCCACTAAATAAAACTCACGTTGTTTCATTTGGCCTGCAATTATTCCCTTCCTTCCTCCCCGGTGGTATCCAAAGGTCAGCCTTTCTCCTGCTCTTTGTACTGGAACACTGGTCTTCTTTTAGTTTCTGGAACATTTAAGATCTTTTCAGATTGAAAACATTTGTATATTTTTTAGGACAGCAGGGATGTTAGTTTTAAAAAAAGAAAAACATTTTTTCCTCTTTTTGCTTGGAATGAACTATTCACTCTACGTTGCTAGCTACTTCCTCTAAGAAATTTTCCTTGATCACCCGTTCTTAAATGGATACATCCTTTTCCTTTCTCTCTTAGCACCCTGTGGTTGGGGTTTATTTATTGACTTACTTTGTATTGCTTTTAAAATGCCTATTTCCCCCACCAGATTATAAATTTCTGAAAGGAAGAGCTATGTCTTTTTTGTGTGCAGCTGAATGCCTAGTATCTAACTTCACATATGGTAGACATACTCGAAGTATCTGTTGAAGGAAAATAGGAATGAAGAAGTAATGGACATAATTATTTTTATCATCTTCATTTAAATTCTACAGGCTGAAAAATAACTTTGCTCTTGAGTTTTAAGAGGAAAAAATAAGTTGTTTTAGTTTAGATATTTTAAGAAACAGAAACCTAGACATAGTAGCTCCAGTACAGTGGGGGTTTATTGTAAAGATAAAGGAAATCCAGGAGAAGTTGAGCAAGTAGACTTCAGGAAGGACAGGCACCAAAGTTAACCTAGACACTCATCTGTATTATTCTCTGTCAATCTCTATGGATCAGATTTTCTCCCCTCTTTCCTGACCTACCTCTTTGTAGCTTTGTTTTTTTTACAGGGCCTAAAAGATCTCATAAAAGTCTACATGATGTTTTAACTCTAATACCAAAGCTCCTGGTAATCTCCCTATGTGTCCTTAGATAAAATTACTGAAGGGAGAGCCTGATTGGTTTTGCACATATTTTAAAATAAAGTCTGCATAGTCATAGGTTACCTTAGGCCAGTTGTCAATCTCTCATCCATTGTGCTGTGGTCAAGGAATAGGATTTGGGTGAGTCACATTACCTACAATCCATTCAACAGGAATTGTACACGGGCAGATTTCCTGAGAAGGGTCATCGATGGATCTTATACAATAAAATATTTCTAGTGTGCGTGTAATTTAAGACTAAAATTCTGAATGTTGACTGCATTGAAAGTAGACATTTGATAAATGTAATAAGTAAAATTCTAATGCATCTCAAGACAAGCTATATATTAGCTTGGCATAGGAATTTATTTAATTAGAGTGGAGCATAGCATAATTTTAATATAGTTTAAAATATAAAATATAATTTTAATCTTTAAAATTATAATTTGGTCCTCAGGGTTGAAGTGGTAGCTGGATCCAAATCATTTTCATAGTATACATTTGCAGGTGAGGTTATAAGTAAAAGCAGTGTGCAATTTTGACCCATATAAATAATTTTAATGATTATTGGCAAAAGTATATGAAATATTTGAATGCTTCCCATTGTCTAGAAACTGTATTGGGAAGGCATCTTCTAAGTAATAAGTGTTGAAAGACCTCTATTGTAATTATTAGTAACAACATTCTTTCAATTTATAAATTGTCCATATTGTACAAAAGAGAAGAAACTCATACAGTACCAGTGGAAGTGGATTAAAAATGAGACCTTGCATTGAAGAGTAGTTATTTCCCTTTACCACTTTGTTTTATAAATATCCAACTTTAGCTGATAAACTTTCAGACTTACTGTTTAAGTCTCAAATATTTGAGGACAGAATACTGGCAGGCTTTATTGGAGAGTATTTCTGGGCCACACACTGTACTAAAAGATTTACATACCTTGTCACACTATTCTTACCTTCTCCAAACAGACTGCAGCCCTTCACACCCCTCATACAGTTGCCCAATTTAGAAATAGGTTTTTCAACTTTTTTCAATTCACATGGGCAGACACTGTGATTATCCTTGTCCTTCATATCCCTTAGCAAATAACAGATGGTCTTTGTCTCTTTTAAGACATCCTCATTATCTACTCTCATTTTAAGACAGAAGTCGTAATCAATTCCCAATATCATTTTGGGTCTTTCGGTTCAAGACTCGACTCTGTTGATCTCATATCCCAGGTACTCCTATGGTCTGGCAAGACTTCTCCATGTTAAATTCCTTCACCTGATGATCCTTGTATTCTTTTCCAGCTTCACCTTTCAGGCACAGTTTTCCATTGGTATCCACAGGGTTTAAAGATCCCCTCATCCCCCACAGATACCAAAATCTGAGGATGCTCAAGTTCCCTATACAAAATGGCATAATATTTGCATATAACCTAATACATCCTTCCATATGCTTTACATCATCTCTAGATAACTTATAATACATAATACGATGTAAATGGTATGTGAATAATTGTTGTTTTTATGTTTACGTTATTTTTATTTTTTTTATTTTAAAGATATTTTCCATCTGCAGTTTTCCATCTGTTGTTTGAATCCACATATGCAGAATCCACCGATAGGGAGGGCAAATGAACTTAATTGTCTGCATCCATTGTTTGGCATTTAGCAGTAGTAGTATTTTTAGAGACAGGGTCTTGTTATGTTGCTGAGAGTGGAGTGCAGTGACTATTCACAGACACTATCATCACAGCGGCGTGCTACAGCCTTGAACTCCTGGGCTCAGGTGAGCCTCCTACCTCAGTCTTCTGAGTAGCTGGGACTGCAGGTACGCACCACTGTACCCAGCTGTTTGGCATTTTTAACCAAAGAGTAGTTTAACCTTTTTATTATTTATCCAGGGCTTCTTAACCATATCTAAACATACAATATTTAGCTACCAGTACTAGAACTGCTGTTTGCATTTGTTAAAAAGGAGGCATAATAGGACCTTCCGGTCTCCAACTTTTTGGGTTGTCTCACCAGGGCTTTCAGAGGCTCTTATTTTTTATTTTTTTCTTTCAATACCTTTGGTATGAAAGCTGTTATTTTTTAGAAGTCCACTTGACATTTTGCTTCTTGTCCTCATCCTAGTAGTATAGCCCATTTTGCTCTTCTTAGGAATATGCCAGAAAATTTTTCATAATTGAATAGAACAATTTCCTGCTGGTCCTCTGGCTCATTGACCTATTGGATTTCAGCTTGGACCACATCATGTCTGGTAATTATTTCTTAAGGCACTTAAAGCACCTGGTAGTTTGTTTACTTACTTACTTCGTGTAGTTCTCCTAATATCCTAATGAAGTAGGTACATCCTTCTTTGTAGACTCTAAAGATTCTTGGTTATGCTCATTGACAGGCAAGAATCCATTTTGTCCATAAGAATCCTTAATACAGAGAAGAATTAGTGCATTCTTAGTGTTTATCATCTCTGTTACCTTGCAAATATATGTAAAAGATCCCTCGTTAATATTAACATATGACTTTTAGGCCAGGTGCAGTGGCTCAGGCCTGTAATCTCTGCATTTTGGGAGGCTGAGGTGGGATGATCATTTGAAGTCAGGAGGCTGAGGCCAGCCTGATCAACGTGGTGAGACCCTTTGTCTATCAAAAGTTAAAAAATTTAGCTAGGCATGGTAGGCACAACTGTACTCCCAGCTACTCAGGAGACTGAGGCAGAGGATCGCTTGAGTCCAGGAGTTTGAGGCTACAGTGAGCTATGATAGCGCCACTGTACTCCAGCCTGGGCAACAGAATGAGATCCTGTCTCAAAAACAAACAAATGTATGACTGTAAAAGAATGAAAGATAAATATCCAATAGTACTGATTAAACCTCTCGTTTAAGTGCCTTTTTTGTCCCCGTTAAATAAAATCAAAGCACATTTTATCTAATAATGTATAAGCTTTCAATCTGAAAAACAGCGTAAAATAAGTGACTAAGATTGAAACTAATATGAGTCAACCTTAAAACATGCAAAATTTTTACAAAAAACAGGTCACCTTTAGATGCCAGGTTTTACTTTGCCTATTCACCAATCTAGATGTATGATCTAATTCTTGTCTTAGACCTTATATTTTTTTCCAAAATCAGTATAGTTGCTTTCTGTTTATGTTTGGTAGTGAACTGCATGGTAACTTTACAAGTACTGCTGGTTCTATGAGAGTCTTTTTCTTACTATCAGAAGAGCATGGTGAAACAGTCCAATACTGAAAGAAAAAGGAACTACGTTAGTTAATTATACCAGTGAATCTTGAAGAACATATCAAGTAATTCTTTTCTCCAAACTTCAAACTGTTATAGTTCACACGGAACTAATCTTGGGTAGGGAAGCAGATGGGGTGGGCTTCCTCTGTCTGCTGCTTCCTGTCCCAGCTGCTCCTCAACAGTAACACCTGAGTCTTCTTAGCCATCTTTCTCAGTACCTCAGGAAACCTCTGTGAAGCTTTCTTTCTCCTTACTTATCCCTCGAGACTCTGTTGTCTTCTTCTTTTATTCTTCTGTTGTCTTTTTCTTTTATTCCTTTGCCCTGTGGTCTTCCTTCCTTTTGGGTTTTTGGTTTGAGTTTTGGTTATTCAATCTCACCTAATTTCACCTGGGAAAATTTTTGAGATCCAATCAGATTGAAGAAGAAAGGGAACGAAAACCACTTGGCACTAGTCCCTCAGGATCTACCGTATATAAGCCAAACAGACATTCTCCTCTGCCAGAATGCTTATCTGTTGGCATAACTTTGTTCCTAAGAGTCTCTACCTCACTTCTCTGCTTTGAGTTGTATTATAAAAGACCCCCTTCTATTATCCTGGATCAATAAGTGCCCAAGCTCAAAAGGAAAAGAAGGAATGTGCTGTGCCCCAAGAAAGGATGATAGAGGAAGAAAAATCTTATCCTGGCTCGTCTTATGTCTCCGTTGGATATTACCCAGTTCTTAATGTTTAATAAGCCCATTTATTTTTGAGACCCTTGGCATCATTCGTCATCATGTACTATTTTAATAATAAAATGTTCCTCCAGCTGTATCAGGCTGAGTGTAAGGATGGTGGAGACCCAAAGCGGTTTACCTGAAACCCTCCATGGGAAGGAGAGGAGAGAAAGTCAGGATGAAACTACAGCCACAGCCAGAATGGTGGACTGAAGTACCAGTGTTCCCTCAGATGGGGGAACTCCTTTATAGTGTGGTAGGTTTTCTTTTTTTTTTTGACACAGAGTTTTGCTCTTGTTGCCCAGTCTGGAGTGCAATGGTACCATCTCGGCTCACTGCAACCTCTGCTTCCCGGGTTCAAGCTATTCTCCTTCCTCAGCCTCCCGAGTAGCTGGGATTGCAGGCATGTGCCACTATGCCTGGCTATTTTTGTATTTTTAGTAGAGACGGGGTTTCTCCATGTTGGTCAGGCTGGTCTCAAACTTCTAACCTCAGGTTATCCTCCTGCCTCGGCTTCCCAAAGTGCTGGGATTACAGGCACAAGCCACTGCACCCGGCCTATAGTGTGGTAGGTTTTCTGAGGCCTTCTTTATACCAGTCTTAAAAATGAATTTTTAAAATTGTACCAGAATTAAGATTTTTTATCTATTTTTCTCCAGTAATTATTAGCTGCTTTTAAAAATATCTTTAGTAATTAAAGATAAATTTGGATTTTATTTGAAATGTACTGATAAACCTGAATTACATGTTACCTAATATATTAACTGTCTTCCTATCTTCAACCTTCAAATCTATAATAGACTTGATATCATATAGTATTTTGAACCCAGTGGAGTTTCACAACCTTTCAAGTGTAGAACTACTCAGTCAACAAGCATCTATTAAACCTTTGTAAGTTCAAGAAAAGATTATTTAATTTAATCTAGCATTTGGATAAAACCCTTGAAAAAATTGGGTGTTGGTTACACTTTTTCTACTTTTCCTTAATGGGGCTACTTAAAGATTTATTTAGGTCAGATATGGCCAACTCAGATGCACAAAAATGAGTGAAATGTGCTAGGTATAACACAATACGGAGTATTGAGGACTGGGATGAACTGTAGAGTACATATTCATGTAAAGGAACTAAAATTCAACTTTCATAAAAAGTTAAGGCCAAATAGAATATATCATCAGTCCAAATTCAGCTAAAGGCTGCAGTTTGTGACCTCTGATTTAGATAGCAAGATGAAATATTATTATTTGGTTGGGATTTTTGGAGGTGGTAGGAGTGACTCCAAATCATAATAAATTAATATATTTGTACTTTAGAAGCCCATATTGCAAGACTTGTATTTATGATGGCTATAACATATATTTATAAAAGAGTATAATTATGCCTAGAAGCATAAGACAGTATTTCTCAAAGTGTAGTTCATAGCAACTTTCACCAGAATAATTTGGGGGGGGGTGGGAGAGGGACTATTTCAAAACTTACTACAAAGTTATAGTAATCAAAACTGCATGGTAATGGCATAGGTGTAAATCTATAGATTAACAGAATGGAAATACACTCACGTATTTGTGGGCATTTGATTTTCAACAAGAATGCCAAGACAATTTAGTAAGGAAAGAATAGCCTTTTCAACAAATGTTCCTGAGATAACTGAAGATAGATAGATAGCTAGAGATAGATAGATCGATCGATAGATAGATAGATAGTTTGTTTTTTTTTTTGAGACAGTGTCTGGCTCTGTTGCCCAGGCTGGAGTGCAGTGGCACGATCTCAGCTCACTGCAACCTCTGCCTCCGGAGCTCAAGCACTCCTCCCACCTCAGCTTCCTGAGTGGCTGGGACTACAGGTGCATGCCACCATGGGCCTGGCTAATTTTCAAATTTTTTGTAGAGACAGGGTTTTGCCATGTTGCCCAGGCTGGTCTCAAACTCCTGAGCTCAAGTAATCCGCCCACTTCAGCCTCCCAGAGTACTGGGATTACAGGCTTGTGCCACCGGTCCCGGCTGGTAACTGGATATTGACTTATAAAAGAATGGAGTTGCACCCCTACTTCACAACCCTCTCTTCATATAAAAGAATGAAGTTGTACCCCTACCTCTATGGTAAATCCATAGAGATAGAAAGTATATTAGTTTCCTAGAGTTGAAGAGAGGAGGGATTGACAAGTGAGTGCTTATAGGAAAAAGTTTTCTTTTGGAGATGATGCAATGTTCAGGAATTAGATAGTGATGATGGTTGTACAGCCTTGCAAATATACTAAAAACCAACTGAACTGTACATTTTTGAAGAACAAATTTTATGGTGTTTGAATTATATCTCAATTTAACAAAATAACTTAAAGCAGGAGAGATTGCTCATTAAAGATAAAAATTCTAGAGGTCATCTTAGACTCAAGCTTCTTTGAGGATATGGCTCTAGAAATCTACAGGTTTAACAAATATACTCAGGTTTATTTCCTAATAATGACTAAGAAATACTGATTTAACAGTTGTGTATACTTGTACATTGAAATGTGTTTAGGCTAAAGGACATGTGCTTTTTGATCGTTTTAATCATCAGCAGCGAAGAGTTGTGTGGTATTACTTTCTGTCCCATATGAGAGTTATCAAATGATATAGGTGTGATGCTTTCCCTGGAGGAACAAGAAGCATGAAATGGTGTACTTTTTCATTTCTTTGAATTTGTTACTTTGGCAAATTCTGGGAAGAAAGATAATAATTCAAGGTAATGAATTCAGAGAAGCACAAAACTTAAGGGAAATATCCAGCAATGTTTCTGTGGTCGCTTTGTTTTTAGTGTTTATTTTGGGGATGAAAACCTTGGTGTGTTGATTTTTCTCAAGGCTTTCTTGGTCATATGTTACTGTGGGCCTTTCAACAAAGCCAAGTTGACAGAGAACAGATGCATATTTTAATAACTAAACTTCCTCAGCAATAGTATCTGGATCAGATTTGTTTCACAGCAGTGTTGCAGCAGGATAAATTATAATTAAAAATAGGCAGGTATTTTATTTCATGAAGATTTAGGGGAAGAACAAGATGGAACTTTTTAGAGTTAGCAGTTACCAAATAGGGGAATGAAGGTAGATCTGCAATTTCCCAATACAAAGTATTTGGGGGCTTATTCAGAGTTTTACTTTCACTGAGTTGATAAATGGTATATGATCATCAATAGTATCCTATAAATATTAAACTGTAAGTCTCTTTTGAAAATCTAAAATTACTCCTTTTTCTAAATTATCAAGGTTTTAAAACATCAAATTCACAAATACCTTTTTTAAAGAGAAAGTAGGATTTGATACTCAATTTTTTTGTTGTTGTTGAGATGGAGTCTTGCTCTGTGGCGAGGATGGAGTACAGTGGCGCCATCTCGGCTTACTGCACCCTCTGAATCCCTGGTTCAAGCGATTCTCCTGCCACAGCCTCCCTAGTAGCTGGGATTACAGGCATGCGCCACCACGTCCAGCTAATTTTTGTATTTTTATTAGAGATGAGGTTTCACCATGTTGGCCAGGATGGTCTCCATCTCCTGACCTTGTGATCCACCCGCCCCACCCACAACGTGCTGCGATTATAGGCATGAGCTACCACGCCTGGCCGATACTCAATTTTTTTATGGTTGATGCCAGTCACACTTACTTTGGCTAATCCTATTTCTTCAACAATAGAAATAGATTATTAAGCTTAAAAGATTCTACACTTACATGAATGGTATATTATATCGTTTTGTTGTATGTAAGCTGTAGGAAAAGTACTTTGTTTAATTAGGGTCTGGGAACATGAATATGACTAGCTTTTCCCATTTTTCCTTTTTTATCGCAAGCTTCTTTTTTTTCTTGAGACGGAGTTTCGCTCTTGTTGCCCAGGCTGGAGTGCAGTGGTGCGATCTCGGCTCACTGCAACCTCCGCCTCCCAGGTTGAAGCGATTCCCCTGCCTCAGCCTCCCAAGTGGCTGGGATTACAGGTGCCCACCACCACATCTAGCTAATTTTTTGTATTTTTAGTAGAGACGGAGTTTCATCATGTTATCCAGGCTAGTCGTGAGCTCCTGATCTCACTCAGGTGATCCACCTGCCTCGGCCTCTCAAAGTACTGGGATTACAGGCATGAGCCACCGCACCTGGCCTTTATCTCAAGCTTCTACCAGTAGTGATAAGTGGCTAGCAAGAATCTTCTATGCCTTAGCCTGAAGGAGATGGGTTCTGTTACCAATCTTCTTTCTTCCAAAATATAGAACTTCAGGTATTTGCCCAAGGCTGCACCCTCAGCCAATATTTTGGCTCTATTTTGGCCTCAGCCAATATATTGTGCTTTATATTAGGAAAGTCACAGTACGTGGTGGAGACACAGAACTGATAAACATTTTCAAAAGGAGGCATGTTGGGGTGATGCAATACAAATAAGATAGACAGACTCTTGCATTATGTTGACCCATAGGAATTTGATCTTTTTGTTTGTTTGTTTTTGAGATGGAGTTTTCGCTCTTTTTGCCCAGGCTGGAGTGCAATGGTGCAGTCTCGGCCCACTGCAACCTCCACCTCCTGGGTTTAAGCGATTCTCCTGCCTCAGCCTCCCGAGTAGCTGGGATTACAGGTGTCCACCACCACTCCTGGCTCATTTTTGTATTTTTAGTAGAAACGGGGTTTCAACGTGTTGGCCAGGCTGGTCTCAAACTCCTGACTTCAGGTGATCCACCCCCCTCAGCCTCCCAAAGTGCTGGGATTACAGGCATGAGCCACTGTGCCCATCCAAAATTTTTGTAAGTCAAAAATTTTTGAATATTGGCAGTTTCCTATGGTGCATCCTAATATACTGAGAGTAGTGATATGTTGGAGATAAGGTCATAAGAACAGGTAATACCTAATCTAAACTGGGAAATTAACTACTCTTCAATCCCACTATTGGGCCATAGTAGTCACTGTTTATATAATAAGTGAGTGAAGTCTTCTGTGATGTCTTTTCGACACATATATTCAGTGTGTATTATGTATCTAGTAGTCTCCCAATCTCAAAGCTTCTTTGAAGTTGCATATCATATATTTAAAATACATGTAAATTTTGCATTTTGCTGCACAATAGAGCCATAGTTGTCTTAGTACAAATATTTTTTTTCACATGTTTAAGTAAAACTTGTCCAAAGAGATATAGCATATTTGCCTTGTTTTTCCCTTTTCTTACACACAGCTCTTTGTACCTCAGGGGTTTGTTATACCACAGTTTGGGATGCGTAGTTATATAAATGGGAGGCCACTGAAAGTTTAAATCAAGGTAATGCCATGGTGAAATTGATGTGTGAGAAAAGTAATTCTGAGAGAGTCAAAATAGTTGTGTTGTGATAGCAACTGGCATATATGCATTAAAAATTGAACATTAAGGATAAATGCTGACATTGTGGATTATTTGTTGCTTTTGTAAGTTTGTCCCCTAGCACTTTTGTGGAATTTGGGGGGAGGGATCATATATATTTAAAATTTTATATTAGATTTTCTTTTATAGCCATTTACATGACGTGGCTTTTTATATTTGGAGGAAAAAAGAATTCATAGAATACATTAATATGTTACATGATGTCAGCAGATAACTAGATTTCTAAAGGTTAAGTTATTAAAGGCTTATATGGGAATCTAAAAAGACTCATGAGTAATTACTTTTAAAGGCATTGAAAGGAGTGAGAAAGTGGGTGACTATCTAATTCCAGACATGAATATGAGACAGACTAGTACTTACAGCAGTTTGGAGGATGCCAGGGAAGCCAAAAAGGGAGCAGCATATGCTTCCAAATTGTTTTGAAGTGAGGCTTTGTCTTTTCTCTAGAAAAATAGCTAATATCTCATCAATTTAACATCTGCAGGACCAGAGATATTCACTGAAAGGAATGCTTTTTATTCATTCAATTATTCATCCATTTATTAAATATTGAACACTTTAATGTGCTGACACTGAAATAGTCCTAACATAACATATGGTTAATAGAACAGATGTTGTCTTTGCATCTATAGTGCTAATACACTAATGGGCAGACAGATAATAAATACAAAAAATATATATGACTATCTATTATAATAAATGTTATGAAGGGAAACTACAAGTTACTTCAAGATTTGGTAACAAGGAAATCTATTTTAGATTAGGGTTTCAAGAATGGTCTCTCTGAGTAAGTGACATTTAAAGCTGAGATCTAAGAGATGAGTAGGAGAAATCACAGTGATGCGTAGGGGAAGTGCATGCTTGAGGCTCTTGGGTGGCAGGATCTAAAAGAAAGCCAGACTTTCTAGAACACAAGAGCAGTTGGCCAAGAGGTAGGTAGGACCCAAATTATACCAGAGCTTGGTGGCCATATTGAGGAGGACATGGGATTTCATTCTAACTGCAGGAAAAAGCCATCGAAGATCTTTAAGCCTGGAATTGGATGGACTGACTTAAGTGTTTCAGAGATGACTATGGCTGTTGTGAATGCATTGAAGGGGATAAGGAGATCAAGGAAACCAGTTAGGAGCTACTGCTCGGGTTAGAGTTGATGGTGGTTAGTTGAATGTATCAGCAATGAACTTGCAATTGAAGGTCAAAGCTAACTATAAATTAAACTCTTAAGAATATTATTGGTGGTGTGTCTCCCAAGAAAAATACCTGTCTAGGAAAATAGGAAACATCATCCCCAAAAGACTAAATACGTAGTGTAAAGGTTGAGAAAGAGGAATATATTGCAGGGAAATTTTTGGTGAGGTTTATTTGTTGTTGTTGTTTACTTCCAAAATATGGTTTCCATTTTTCTCCCCAACAAGTTTTCTATTTGGGAAAAGAGATTTAGTGGAATTATAAACTGAAAGAATTAATGTATAACTTTTGCCTCACTTTACTTTTTATTTTCATTTTTAATCTTTCACTTTTTCCTTCTATAACTTTCTTGTCTTTGAAAAAAAAGAGTGCAGGTACCTTATGTGTCCAAGAATGAAATAACCTCTGAAGTACTATCTGTTTGCTTGCTAGCTTGCTGGCTTGCTGGGTCAAAGAAAAGGAAGGGCTCGTTTATACTGTAACAGTGTTTTTATTTAGCATGCCTCTGAGTTTTTTATTGTGTTCTGGGACAGTGCTTATAACATTGGGAGTTAAAGAAAAGAATTGCAATGAGTTTGAGTGACACAAAAACAAAATTCCCATGATAATTCAATACCATGAATTATCTTTATTGAGTGAAATAAATTCTGAGGGTATAATAATTATTTTATGGTCCTTTTGTATTAGATTTATGTTTGCTTAATAATTTAGCACTTTGAATTTTCTCTTTGAATTTTTATTCTTCCAGAAATCTTTGCGGGGGTGGAGTTTTCATATTGTGACTTTTGGGCTAACATCTTTCTAGCTCTTCTTATTAGTTAATTTTCAGCAGATTTTTTTTTTCTATATTGCCCAGGCCAATCTCAAAGTCCTGAGTTTATGCAATCCTCTCTCCACAGCCTCCGAAGTAACTCATTGGGATTACAGGTGTATGCCACCATGCTCAGCCTTGGCAGACTTTTTATAAATTAGGGTACCTCTTTTTTTTTTATTTTTTCACATAATTTTGTTTTTGTTATCAGCAAGATTGAATCAAAAGTAACTTCCTTTCCTGGTGGTCTAATTGCTAAGATAAAGAGAGGGAAAAAAATAACTTCATCATTAGTGAATTATCAAAATGAGGTCTTTTAAATTATCTATTACTATTATAAGGCTAGTTAGAAAATTTAAGTCATTTTCTAAGAGATAGAAATTTTGTTAGCTTGATTTTTCTGACTTTTTGTCATTCCTTCACTGATGCATGGTGCCATCTGCTGTTTGTGGGAAGTATCTTATATTTTGAAACACTACACATAATAGAAATACAGTGTCTAAAAGAAAAATGCCAAAATAGATGAAATGAAAAAAGTAGAAGTGTGGCCCGTTTGAAACTTTGTGGTCTGTGGCTTGTTTCTTTTTATGTAAAAATTATTTTTATATCTGATTATTTTTAGTACTTACATGAATCACAAGATTTTGTACTCATCATATTCTGTCTTAATTTTGTTTTTTGCTCAGAATAGAAGTAATCGGTAAACATTTGTTGGTTGACTCATTTGGTTTGTTTTTTGTGACTACTCAGGCACCTTTCCTGTAAGCTGCTGCTTACAGTCTATGCAACCTTAGGCAAATAATTTCAGCTCTTAGCACCTCTGTTTCCTTCTCTGTAAGAAGAAGATAATAATATCAATTTCTTAAGGTTGTTGTGAGGATTAAATGAGATAACACTTGTCATATGCATAGCACAATCCTTTCCTTTCACTAAAATATTATTTCCAGGTTCAGTGAGTTTCCCTTTTACCTTATTTCAAAGACACCTTTGTTAAGAATCAGATTTCATTGCCATAGGATCATAAACTCTTTGAGCCAGAAGGAACTTCAGTAAGTGGGTCTCAAAATGTTAACATGCATTTGAATCACATGGTGATCCTATTTAAATGCTGATTTGGATTTTGTTGGTGGTTATAGGATATGGAACCTGATAGTCTGCACATCTAACTTTTACTTAAGCATTGCTGATACTGCCCCCACAGAATACCTTTTCTGTAGCAAAACTTTGGAAAACGACAAACAGAAAAACAATTAGTAAAGAAGGAGATGGATGAGAAGAGGATGACTGAAAGGTATAAAATTACAATTAGAAAGAAAGAACAAGTTCTGATATTCTGTTGCATGGTAGGGTGACTATAGTCAACAGTACGTTATTGTATATCTTAAAATGACAAGAATAAAAGGTTCTGTGTCTTCACACCACAAAAATATGACACGTTTCAGGTGATGGATATGCTGATTAGCCTGATTTTAACATTACACAATGTATATGTTTTGAAACATCACATTGTAACCAATAATATGTACAATTATTATGTGTCACTTAAAATAAATTTTT
This sequence comes from Nomascus leucogenys, assembly GCF_006542625.1. Lineage (NCBI taxonomy): Eukaryota > Metazoa > Chordata > Mammalia > Primates > Hylobatidae > Nomascus > Nomascus leucogenys. Next base: position 27,036,443 of record NC_044392.1, on the reverse strand, counting down.
TTAAAAAACAAAAGAAAAATAATCCACCAAAATCTGATTTTCTTTTTTGGGTAATCTCATGTGCCAATCATCAGAACTGTATTTCTTTGTAGAAGAGGAAGGGAATCCAGAGTCTGTCTCCAGAAGACATTCCAGACTAATTTCTTATTCTTTACTCTCAGCACTAAATTTTATTAGTCAGCAGTTACATTTTGTTATTTCTACCAATGTTATACAGCAGTAACATCACTGAGAGAGATTATTAAAGGGAATTATATTCAAAACCCAGTTATTTATTGTCCAAGCATTATGACCTACAAATACTTAATTGGGATCCATTTAAAATTCAACTACAACTTTTATTTCTATTTGTAACTTGTTGCCTAGTTCTTTCCTCTTTAAATTGTCTTTAAATTTTTAAAGCATTAAAAAATGAAAAGCTAAACAAATTAACAACTTTAGTAACGTTTCAGGTTACAAAATCAATGTACAAAAATCAGTAGCATTTGTATACACCAATAATGTTCAAGCTCAGAGCCAAATGAAGAATGCAATCCCCCTTACAATAGCCACACACACAAAATGCCTAGGAATACATCTAACCAAGGAAGTGAAAGATCTCTACAAGGGGAACCACAAAATGCTGCTAAAAGAAATCATAGATGACACAAACAAATGAAAAAACATTTCTTGTTCATGGATTGGAAGAATCAGTATCATTAATATGGCCATACTGCGCAAGGTAACCTACAGATACAATGCTATTCCTATCAAACTACCAGTGTCTTTTTTTTTTTTTTTTTTTTTTTGAGATGGAGTCTCACTGTGTTGCCCAGGCTGGAGTACGGTGGTGTGATCTCAGCTTACTGCAACCTCCCAGGCTGGAGTGCAGTGGTGCGATCTCGGCTCACTGCAACCTCTGCCTCCCAGGTTCAAGAGATTCTCCTGACTCAGCTTCCTGAGTAGCTGGGACTACAGGTGCACGCCACCATGCCCAGCTAATTTTTTATTTTTAGTAGAGATAGGGTTTCACCATGTTGGCCAAGTTGGTTTCGAACTCCTGACCTCAGGTGATCCACCCAGCTCAGCCTCCCAAAATGCTGGGATTACAGGAGTGAGCCACCGTGCCTGGCCACCAATGTCATTTTTGACAGAACTAAATAAAACTATTCAAAAAATTCGTATGGAACCAAAAGAGCCCAAATAGCCAAAGCAATCCAAAGCAAAAAGAACAAAGCTGGAGGCATCACATTACCTGACTTCAAATATACTATAAGGCTATAGTAACCAAAACAACATGGTACTGGTACAAAAATAGACACAGAGACCAAAGGAACAGAATAGAGAACCCAGAAATAAAGATGCACACCTACAACTATCTGATCTTTGACAAAGTTGACAAAAATCAGCAATGGAGAAAGGACTCCCTATTCAATAAATGATGCTGGGATAGTTGGCGAGCCATATGCAGAGGAATGAAACTGGACCCCTACCTGTCACCATATACAAAAATTAACTCAAGAAGGATTAAAGATTTAAATGTGACATCACAAACTATAAGAATCCTAGAAGAAAATCTAGGAAACACCATTCTGGACGTCAGCCTTGGGAAAGAATTTATGACTAAGTCCTCAAAAGCAATTGCAACAAAAACAAAAAATTGACAAGTGGAACCTAATTAAATTAAAGAGTCTCTGCACGGCAAAAGAAATTATCAACAGAGCAGACAACCTACAGAATGGGAGATGATATTTGCAAACCATGCATCTGACAAAAGTCTATAGACTGTAAATTCTAGAGTAATTACTTGACTCCAATAAGACCTTTTTTTGGTGAGTTGGATATACAATGCTATTCTCTTATGTTTGGATTTTCCCTGAAACTGGTTAATTATATTTAAAACTGAATACTCTTAAGTCCAGTGCACCAGTGTGGGTTCAACAGGGTAAAGTGTCTATCCACAGTATTCTCTGAGAAGGAATCCTTTAGTTTTAGCCAGAGAGTTATGGAGTTGTTCACACCTGAGGAATCATCCAGCCTAGTTACACAAGTTCAGGGTCCTAAAGGAAATTAAAAGAGGCGTAAAATGACTTCTCAGAAATGTATAGATTGACTAAAAAGTAAAAATTGTGGCCTAGAAAAAAAACTTAATGAGTAGAAAGTTTTTTCCAAGTGAAATCTTACGTATAAGGACAATACTGCCCTTTCTTCCTCCCTCCCCTGAAGTGATGGTGAGGAGTATCTTGCTATTTTAATTTTATTTTTTGAAACAGCATCTCGCTCTGTTGCCCAGGCTGGAGTACAGTGGTGTGATCTCTGCTCACTGAAACCTCTGCCTCCTGGGTTCAAGCGATCCTCCTGCCTCAGCTTCCCCAGTAGCTGGGATTACAGGTACGCACCAGCATGCCCGGCTATTTTGTATTTTTATTAGAGAAGGGGTTTCACCATGTTGGCCAGGCTGGTCTCAAACTCTGACCTCAACAGATCCACCCGCCTCGGCCTCCCAAAGTGCTGGGAATACAAGCGTGAGCCACCGTGTCCAGCCAGTATCTTGATTTTATCTAGGGTAGCCCAGTGCATTCACAAGCATTGCTGTAAGACTACACAAATGTCATGAAAGCTACTAGGATTTGTATGGACAGGTTGCACTATCATCCTATCTGGATACTTGTCATGTTTCAGATGTCTAGAAAAGGAATTTACCCAGTGTACTTTGATAACTTTTTCATGATTTTTAATTCTCTTGCTTTTACATCTGTGAAAAATAGATCATTATAATACTTTTGAGGTGTATTTTTTTCTAGTGGATAATCTGAATGCAAAATCAACAAAACAAACAAAAAACCCTGTTATACCCTGGAACTCCAACTTGAGAATTTTATTTTCCTTGCCATTCCTGGCTTCCATCTTCACTGTCATTTGTAGACTCACCCTCTCTTTAACTTTGCAAGATCTCTGGCAATTATTCCAGTCTTAAAAGGCTAGATTCTATAGGCATATACTGTAAGTGCTTCTTGGTTTTCAGACCTAGTCATGGTAATGCTGTTGCCTTCCTTGCTACATCTTCTGAGAACTAGAACTTGAGGACTTCCATGTCTATGTACACCTATTCAATCTGTTCTTGTTTTAAAATCAGAAAAAACAAGGACTATGTTTCTACTATATTCAAATCATAAAGAATCATGGGCTGGGCATGGTAATCCCAGCACTTTGGGAGGCCAAGGCAGATGGATCACAAGGTCAAGAGATTGAGACTATTGTGGCCAACATGGTGAAACCCTGTCTGTACTAAAAGTACAAAAAATTAGCTGGGTGTGTTGGCGCGCGCCTGTAGTCCCAGCTTGGGAGGCTGAGGCAGGAGAATGGCTTGGACCTGGAAGGTGGAGGTTGCAGTGAGCCGAGATTGTGCCACTGCACTCCAGCCTGGCGACAGAGCAAGACCCCATCTCAAAAAAAAATCATGGATTGTTAGACTTGAAAGGAGCTCTACAGGTAGTTTAAGCCAATACCCCTTATTTAAAAGAAGAGAACTTAAGTATGACAGTAAAAGTCATAAGAACCATGACTGATCTCAAGCTTAAAGCTGGAGTACATAGTTTAGCTTAGCATTAGGGCTTAAAGTTAATACTCTAAGTAGATTAGGTAATTCTTTAATAGTAGACTGTGGTATTTGGACCTATGCTACAGAATTCTGTCTAGCTTTATTTTTTAGATGATTTATAAGAGTCTTGAAGATAGTTTATAGGTGAACAAACGAATTTAAAATTAGTACGCATGAGAACAGATCAAAGGAATTAAGAATATTTCCTGTCCGGGAGCCAAGATGGCCGAATAGGAACAGCTCCGGTCTACAGCTCCCAGCATGAGCAACACAGAAGACAGGTAATTTCTGCATTTCCATTTAAGGTACCGGGTTCATCTCACTAGGGAGTGCCAAACAGTGGGTGCAGGACAGTCGGTGCAGCGCACTGTGCGTGAGCCGAAGCAGGGCGAGGCATTGCCTCCCTCGGGAAGCACAAGGGGTCAGGGAGTTCCCTTTCCTAGTCAAAGAAATGGGTAACAGACGGCACCTGGAAAATTGGGTCAGTCCCACCCTAATACTGCGCTTTTCCAACGGGCTTGGAAAACGGCACACCAGGAGATTCTGTCCCGCACCAGGCTTGAAGGGTCCTACGCCCATGGAGTCTCACTGATTGCTAGCACAGCAGTCTGAGATCAAACTGAAAGGTGGCAGCCAGGCTGGGGGAGGGGAGCCCGCCATTGCCCAGGCTTGCTTAGGTAAACAAAGCAGCCAGGAAGCTTGAACTGGGTGGAGCCCACCACAGCTCAAAGAGGCCTGCCTGCCTCTGTAGGCTCCACCTCTGGGGGCAGGGCACAAACAAAAAGTCAGCAGGAACCTCTGCAGACTTAAATGTCCCTGTCTGACAGCTTTGAAGAGAGTAGTGGTTCTCCCAGCACGCAGCTGGAGATCTGAGAACAGACAGACGGCCTCCTAAAGTGGGTCCCCGACCCCCGAGCAGCCTAACTGGGAGGCACCCCCCAGTAGGGACAGACTGACACCTCACTCGGCCAGGTACTCCTCTGAGACAAAACTTCCAGAGGAACTATCAGACAGCTGAATTTGCGATCTCACGAAAATCCGCTGTTCTGCAGCCACCGCTGCTGACACCCAGCAAAACAGGGTCTGGAGTGGACCTCTGGCAAACTCCAACAGACCTGCAGCTGAGGGTCCTGTCTGGTAGAAGGAAAACTAACAAACAGAAAGGACACCCACACCAAAAACCCATCTGTACATCACCATTATCAAAGACCAAAAGTAGATAAAACCACAAAGATGGGGAGAAAACAGAGCAGAAAAACTGGAAACTCTAAAAAGCAGAGCACCTCTCCTCCTCCAAAGGAACGCAGTTCCTCACCAGCAATGGAACAAAGCTGGACGGAGAATGACTTTGACGAGTTGAGAGAAGAAGGCTTCAGACGATCAAACTACTCCGAGCTACGGGAGGAAATTCAAAACAAAGGCAAAGAAGTTAAAAACTTTGAAAAAAAATTAGACGAATGGATAACTAGAATAACCAATGCAGAGAAGGGCTTAAAGGAGCTGATGGAGCTGAAAGCCAAGTTTCAAGAACTACGCGAAGATTTCAGAAGCCTCGGGAGCCGATGCGATCAACTGGAAGTAAGGGTATCAGTGATGGAAGATGAAATGAATGAAATGAAGCGACAAGGGAAGTTTAGAGAAAAAAGAATAAAAAGAAACAAACAAGATATTCTCCAGGAGAACTTCCCCAATCTAGCAAGGCAGGCCAACATTCAGATTCAGGAAATACAGAGAATGCCACAAAGATACTCCTTGAGAAGAGCAACTCCAAGACACATAATTGTCAGATTCACCAAAGTTGAAATGAAGGAAAAAATGTTAAGGGCGGCCAGAGAGAAAGGTCGGGTTACCCACAAAGGGAAGCCCATCAGACTAACAGCTGATGTCACAGCAGAAACTCTACAAGCCAGAAGAGAGTGGGGGCCGATATTCAACATTCCTAAAGGAAAGAATTTTCAATGCAGAATTTCATATCCAGCCAAACTAAGCTTCATAAGTGAAGGAGAAATAAAATACTTTACAAACAAGCAAATGCTGAGTGATTTTGTCGCCACCAGGCCTGCCCTAAAAGAGCTCCTGAAGGAAGCACTAAACGTGGAAAGGAACAACTGGTACCAGCCACTGCAAAAACATGCCAAATTGTAAAGACCATCAAGGCTAGGAAGAAACTGCATCAAATAACGAGCAAAATAACCAACTAACATCATAATGACAGGATCGAATTCACACATAACAATATTAACTTTAAATGTAAATAGGCTAAATGCTCCAATTAAAAGGCAGACTGGCAAATTGGATAAGGAGTCAAGACCTATCAGTGTGCTGTATTCAGGAAACCCATCTCACGTGCAGAGACACACATAGACTCAAAATAAAGGGATGGAGGAAGATCTACCAAGCAAATGGAAAACAAAAAAAGGCAGGGGTTGCAATCCTAGTCTCTGATAAAATAGACTTTAAACCAACAAAGATCAAAGGAGACAAAGAAAGCCATTACATAATGGTAAAGGGATCAATTCAACAAGAAGAGCTAACTATCCTAAATATATATGCACCCAACACAGGAGCACCCAGATTCATAAAGCAAGTCCTGAGTGACCTACAAAGGGACTTAAACTCCAACACAATAATAATGGGAGATTTTAACACCCCACTGTCAACATTAGACAGATCAACGAGACAGAAAGTTAACAAGGATATCCAGGAATTGAACTCAGCTCTGCACAAAGTGGACCTAATAGACATCTACAGAACTCTCCACCCCAAATCAACAGAATATACATTTTTTTCAGCACCACACAACACCTATTCCAAAATTGACCACATAGTTGGAAGTAAAGCTCTCCTCAGCAAATGTAAAAGAACAGAAATTATAACAAACTGTCTCTCAGACCACAGTGCAATGAAACTAGAACTCAGGATTAAGAAACTCACTCAAAACCGCTCAACTACATGGAAACTGAACAACCTGCTCCTGAATGACTACTGGGTACATAATGAAATGAAGGCAGAAATAAAGATGTTCTTTGAAACCAACGAGAACAAAGACACAACATACCGGAATCTCTGGGACACATTCAAACCAGTGTGTAGAAGGAAATTTATAGCACTAAATGCCCACAAGAGAAAGCAGGAAAGATCCAAAATTGACACCCTAACATCACAATTAAAAGAACTAGAAAAGCAAGAGCAAACACATTCAAAAGCTAGCAGAAGGCAAGAAATAACTAAAATCAGAGCAGAACTGAAGGAAATGGAGACACAAAAAACCCTTCAAAAAATTAATGAATCCAGGAGCTGGTTTTTTGAAAAGATCAACAAAATTGATAGACCGCTAGCAAGACTAATAAAGAAGAAAAGAGAGAAGAATCAAATAGATGCAATAAAAAATGAAAAAGGGGATATCACTACCGATCCCACAGAAATACAATCTACCATCAGAGAATACTACAAACACCTTTACGCAAATAAAGTAGAAAATCTAGGAGAAATGGATAAATTCCTTGACAAATACACCCTCCCAAGACTAAACCAGGAAGAAGTTGAATCTCTGAATAGACCAATAACAGGCTCTGAAATTGTGTCAATAATCAATAGCTTACCAACCAAAAAGAGACCGGGACCTGATGGATTCACAGCCGAATTCTACCAGAGGTACAAGAAGGAACTGGTACCATTCCTTCTGAAACTCTTCCAATCGATAGAAAAAGAGGGAATCCTCCCTAACACATTTTATGAGGTCAGCATCGTCCTGATACCAAAGCCTGGCAGAGACACAACCAAAAAAGAGAATTTCAGACCAATATCCTTGACGAACATTGATGCAAAAATCCTCAATAAAATACTGGCAAACTGAATCCAGCAGCACATCAAAAAGCTTATCCACCATGATCAAGTGGGCTTCATCCCTGGGATGCAAGGCTGGTTCAACATACGCAAATCAATAAATGTAATCCAGCATATAAACAGAACCAAAGACAAAAACCACATGATTATCTCAATAGATGCAGAAAAGGCCTTTGACAAAATTCAACAACCCTTCATGCTAAAAACTCTCAATAAATTAGGTAGTGATGGGATGTATCTCAAAATAATAAGACCTATCTATGACAAACGCACAGCCAATATCATACTTAATGGGCAAAAACTGGAAGCATTTCCTTTGAAAACTGGCACAAGACAGGGATGCCCTCTCTCACCACTCCTATTCAACATAGTGCTGGAAGTTCTGGCCAGGGCAATCAGGCAGGAGAAGGAAATAAAGGGCATTCAACTAGGAAAAGAGGAAGTCAAATTGTCCCTGTTAGCAGATGATATGATTGTATATCTAGAAAACCCCATTGTCTCAGCCCAAAATCTCCGCAAGGTGATTAGCAACTTCAGCGAAGTCTCAGGATACAAAATCAATGTACAGAAATCACAAGCATTCTTGTACACCAATAACAGACAAACAGAGAGCCAAATCATGAGTGAACTCCCATTCACAATTGCTTCAAAGAGAATAAAATACCTAGGAATCCAACTTACAAGGGATGTGAAGGACCTCTTCAAGGAGAACTACAAACCACTGCTCAATGAAATAAAAGAGGATACAAACAAATGGAAGAACATTCCATGCTCATGGGTTGGAAGAATCAATATCGTGAAAATGGCCATACTGCCCAAGGTAATTTATAGATTCAATGCCATCCCCATCAAGCTACCAATGACTTTCTTCACAGAATTGGAAAAAACTACTTTAAAGTTCATATGGAACCAAAAAAGAGCCCGCATGGCCAAGTCAATCCTAAGCCAAAAGAACAAAGCTAGAGGCATCACGCTACCTGACTTTAAACTATACTACAAGGCTACAGTAACCAAAACAGCATGGTACTGCTACCACAACAGAGACATAGATCAATGGAACAGAACAGAGCCCTCAGAAATAATGCCACCTATCTACAACTATCTGATTTTTGACAAACCTGACAAAAACAAGCAATGGGGAAAGGATTCCCTATTTAATAAATGGTGCTGGGAAAACTGGCTAGCCATATGTAGAAAGCTGAAACTGGATCCCTTCCTTACACCTTATACAAAAATTAATTCAAGATGGATTAAAGACTTACATGTTAGACCTAAAACCATAAAAACCCTAGAAGAAAACCTAGGCAGTACCACTCAGGACATAGGCATGGGCAAGGACTTCATGTCTAAAGCACCAAAAGCAATGTCAACAAAAGCCAAAATTGACAAATGGGATCTAATTAAACTAAAGAGCTTCTGGATAGCAAAAGAAACTACCATCAGAGTGAACAGGCAACCTACAGAATGGGAGAAAATTTTCGCAACCTACTCATCTGACAAAGGGCTAATATCCAGAATCTACAATGAACTCAAACAAATTTACAAGAAAAAAACAAACAACCCCATCAAAAAGTGGGCAAAGGACATGAACAGACACTTCTCAAAAGAAGACATTTATGCACCAAAAAACATATGAAAAAATGCTCATCATCACTGACCATCAGAGAAATGCAAATCAAAACCACAATGAGATACCATCTCACACCAGTTAGAATGGCCATCATTAAAAAGTCAGGAAACAACAGGTGCTGCAGAGGATGTGGAGAAATAGGAACACTTTTACACTGTTGGTGGGACTGTAAACTAGTTCAACCATTGTGGAAGTCAGTGTGGCGATTCCTCAGGGATCTAGAACTAGAAATACTATTTGACCCAGCCATCCCATTACTGGGTATATACCCAAAGGACTATAAATCATACTGCTATAAAGACACATGCACACGTATGTTTATTGCCACACTATTCACAATAGCAAAGACTTGGAACCAATCCAAATGTCCAACAACGATAGACTGGATTAGGAAAATGTGCCACATATACACCATGGAATACTATGCAGCCATAAAAAATGATGAGTTCATGTCCTTTGTAGGGACATGGATGAAACTGGAAACCATCATTCTCAGTAAACTATCGCAAGGACAAAAAACCAAACACCGCATGTTCTCACTCATAGGTGGGAATTGAACAATGAGAACACATGGACACAGGAAGGGGAACATCACACTCCGGGGACTGTTGTGGGGTGGGGGGAGGGGGGAGGGTCAGCATTAGGAGATATACCTAATGCTAAATGACGAGTTAATGGTGTAGCAAACCAACATGGCACATGGATACATATGTAACAAACCTGCACATTGTGCACGTGTACCCTAAAACCTAAAGTATAATAAAAAAAAACTCATGTTAAAAAAAAAAAAGAATATTTCCTTAAAAAGGATACCTTCAAAGGCATCTTCAGTAACATGAAAAATTCAACCAAGTGTTCTCTACTCTGTTTTTTTTTAGGATAGTACAAAAGGAAGTAAAGGCATAATATAATAAAAAGAACAGTAGCAGTTAGGTGTGAGGCAAATCCACACAATGAAGCTGGTAAACAGTAGAACAGGAGGGATGTTTGCCTTCCTGGTTATTTTCCTCAAGTTCTCTGCTTATTATCAATATCTTTTTACTGTGGTTGGGATTTAGCATCCAAACGCACGAATGGATGCACTTCCCAAGACTGTCCTGTTTAGTGATATTTCATGGTCTATTTAATAAACTGTTTGGGGGCCTTTAACATAATAATGTGTCAGGGCATATAGTGCTTAACTGTGTGTCAGACACTTTTCTAAGTGTTTTTCGTATCGTAACTCATTTAATTCTTAAAAAATCCTCTGAGGTGTCTGTAAGGAAACCGAGGTAGAGAGAATTAAAGTAACTCTTTTTTTATTTTTTATTTTTATTTTTTTTATTATTATACTTTAGGTTTTAGGGTACATGTGCACAATGTGCAGGTTTGTTACATATGTATCCATGTGCAATGTTGGTTTGCTACACCCATTAACTCGTCATTTAGCATTAGGTATATCTCCTAATGCTGTCCCTCCCCCCTCCCCCCTCCCCCCACCCCACAACAGTCCCCGGAGTGTGAAGTTCCCCTTCCTGTGTCCATGAGTTCTCATTGTTCAATTCCCACCTATGAGTGAGAACATGTGGTGTTTGGTTTTTTGTCCTTGCGATAGTTTACTGAGAATGATGTTTTCCACTTTCATCCATGTCCCTACACTTAAGTCATATAGTTAGGAGGAGATGCAAAGTTGATTCAGACCTAGGAAGGCTGACTCCGAGTCTGTCTCATAACCAGCATGCTTTATTGCCTCTCCAAAAAAGAATAAAAGGAGGAAGGGGTCAGACTTCAAGGGAAATAAAATTTCTTTTATTTTACCCAGATATCCCTAGATCGATAACAGCTGGGACCAAGATACAGCAGGCTGCAGGGGTCAAGGAGAGCCAGCAAGCAGTGAAACACCTGCCTCCCTCTCCAGCTTCATCCCTCACATGCACTTTCGTGGTCCCATCCCTCCCAGATCACAGGCAGTTCTGGCTGCTTCGTTTCTGTCTGCCTTTACAGATGCTGTGCTTTTGGTTTGCACTGCTTTCTTCCCAATACTTTAACTTGACCAATTTGTATTTATTTCTCTACCTCTTTCAGGCAAAACTGCTTTGTAAGCATCTACTGCATTGTGAAACATTTCCAAGTCTACCCAAGAAGTACTGATCTTTCTACCTTTGGGCTCCCCATGTCCCCTAAATATCCCTCCTTTTTTTGTACTTTCATCACTTATTTGACAACTATTTATTTAGCATACTATGTGCCAAGCACTATTCTGGACACTGAGGAAATCAGTCAGTCCAAATTTCTGACCTAATAAAACATAATATCTAAGTGGGGAAGAAAAGAAAGATCTGGAAGATAAATGATGGGATCTGATGTCTCTCTTAAAGGGATCACTACGGCTACTGTCATTCTAGAGAAAAGGAGTCACTCTGGAGAATAGGCTGTGGGGGGTCAAGAGCAGGAGTGAGGAGACCAGGAAACTGTTGTATTAATCCAGATCAGGAGGTGATGATGTCTTAGGTAAGAGTGGGAGCAGTGGGAGTGGTAGGAAGTAGTTGAATTTGGGATATGTTTACCAAGTAGATCCAAAAAGATTTGCTGATGGGTTAACTGTTCGTTGTGAGAGAAAGAAAGGATAATTCTATGATTTTCTACTTATGCAACTAGAGGAATGCACTTACCATTAACTGAGGTAGAAGAGATTGGAGGAAGAACAGGTTTATGGGGAAAATAAGGAATTCAGATTTTGACATGTGTTTGATTCCCATTAGGACATCCAAGTAGAGATCTTCAGACAGTTGAATATATGATTCTGGACTTCAGAGGAGATAGTGAGGCTAAAATGTTGATTTGGGAGTTATTAGTGTATGCTATGTATTTAAAGCCACAAGACTTGATGGGGTCACCTAGAAAGCTAGCTGAGGACCAGGTATGACCATAGGGAACTTGGGAGATGGTAGTATTCAGAGCAAAAGGTAGTTCAGTAAAGCTTTCAAAGCCCCAGCCAAAGGGACAGAATTTAGAGTCAGGACCTCATTTAAAAAAAAAAAAAAGGAACTGAAAAGAGTGAAATGAAAGCTTGTTCTAAACAGGCCTGGAGATTTGAGCAAGTTCTCAGGACAGCAACTAGAAGAAGGTAAGAATCCAGAACCAGAACTCAATTAGGAGACAGAAACTTGATCTTAGGAGAAAGTCAAATGCCATTTATTTTAAATGAGGCACAAGATCAGAGATAGGATGTAATCAAACATATATTGATGTTCAGCACCTTGAATGTTGGATTGTAAAACTCTTTACTTTTCCACTGGGACCATGTGCCAGATCATTCTTTACACCATGAGTCAACCAGAGCTGGAGGCAGATCATAGGTTGACCTTTGTTCATCATGTCCAGTAGAAATAGAATTATTTAAAATACAAACAATTTTTGCTTATTTATATGCCTAAAATTCTTTCACCTTTCCTACTAATTCTTCAGATTGCTTTGGGTCACATTTATGCTTATTTAGTCTTTTTTTTTTTTTAAGTGGGAAGTGTGCTCATTTAATTTGGGAAATCAGTATCTCTCTCTCTCTTTTTTTTTTTTAAGATATGGGGTCTCACTTTGTTGTCCAGACTGGAGTACAGTGGCACAATCATAGCTTACTGCCACCTCAAATTCCTGGGCTCCAGCAATCCTCCTGCCTCAGCTTCTCAAGTAGCTAGGACTACAGGCATGCACCACCACACCCAACTAATTTAAAAAACATGTTTGTTTGTTTGTTTTTTCATAGAGACAGGGTCTTGCCAGCTTGCCCAGACTGGTCTCCAAATCCTGAGTTCAATCAGTCCTTCTGCCTCAGCCTCCCAAAGTGCTGGGATTACAGGCATGAGCCACCATGCTCAGCCATCTTATTTTTTTATAATCCTTCTCATTTCCTTAAGAAACTGAAAGGCTGGAAGCTTCTCCCTTGAATAGAAAGCTTCCCAGTTTCCAGTCAGCTAGATAATAGGGTCAACTCAATTAAATTAATTCTTAAAGATGTATAAACAGGGAATAGTGGTTTTTGCATTGCTGTAAAGAAATACCTGAGACCAGGGCTGGGCGCAGTGGCTCACACCTGTAATCCCAGCACTTTCGGAGGCCAAGGCAGGAGAATCACTTGAACCCGGGAGGCAGAGGTCGCAGTGAGCCGAGATCACGCCATTGCACTCCAGCCTGGGCAACAAGAGCAAAACTCCATCTCAAAAAAAAAAAAAAGAAATACCTGAGACTGGATAATTTATAAAGAAAAGAGATTTGACTGGCTTGTGATTCTACAGGCTGTACAAGCATGACTCCAGCATCTGCTTCTGGTGAGGGCCACAGGAAACTTTCAATCATAGTGGAAGGTGAAGAGGAGCAGCATATTATATGGCAAGGGAATGGGGAGATACCACACTCTTTTAAGCAACAAGATCTCCTGTGAACCACCAGAGCCAGAATTCACTCATCACCAAGGGGATGGAGCTAAGCCCATTCATGAGGGATCCACCTCCATGATCCAAACACCTTCCACCAGGCTCCACCTCCAACATTGGGGATTACATTTCAACATGAGATTTGGAGAGAACGAATATCCAGCCCATGTCATTCTACCCCTGGCCTCTCAAACCCTCAAATCTCATGTCCTTCTCACACTGCAATATCCAACCGGCCCTTCTCAATAGTTGCCTTAAGTCTTAACTCATTCCAACATTAACTCAAAAGTCCCAAGTCCAAAGCCTCATCTGGAGATGAGATCCTTCTACCTATAAGTCTATGAGGTTAAAAACAACTTAACCATTCCAAGTTATAATGGTGGTACAGGCACTGGGTAAACATTCCCATTCCAAAAGGAAGAAATTGGCCAAAATAAAAGGGTAACAGGCCCCATGCAGTTCTGAAACCCAGCAGGGCAGACATTAAACCTTAAAGCTCTTAAATAGTCCTTTTCTCCATGTGCCACATCCTGGGCACACTGGTGCAAGTGGTATGCTCCCAAGGCCTTGGGCAGCTCTGCCTCTGGCTTTGCAGGGTACAGCCCACATGACTGCTCTCACTAGATGGAATGCCTGTGGCTTTTCCAGGCTGAGGATTCAAGCTGCCCATGGCGCTACCATACTGTGGTCTGAAGGGCAACAGCCTCTTTCCTGCAGCTTCACTAGGCAGTGCCCTGGTGGGGGACTTTGTGTGGGGGCTCCAGCCCCACATTTTTCCTCCACATTGCCTTAGTAGAGGTTCTCTGTGCAGGAGCTGCCCCTGTGGCAGTCTTCTGCCTGGGCACTCAGGCTTTCTCATACATGTCTTGAGATCTAGGGGGATTCTGCCAAGCATCCTTCATGCTTGTATTCTGTGTGCCTACAGACTTAACATGACATGGAAGCAGCCAAGGCTTATGGCTTGCACCCTCTGGAGCAGCAGACTGAACTGTACCTGGGGCACTTTGAGCCATGACTGGAGCCAGAACAGCTGGGATGGGGGAAGCAATGTTCTGAGACTGACCAGGACAATGGCGCCCCAGGCCTGGCCCCTGATACCATTCTTTCTTCCTAGGCCTCTCTTCCTATGATGGGAGGGGCTGTCTCCAAGATCTCTGAAATACGTTCAAGGCCTTTTGCCCATTGTCGTGGGTATTAGCACTTGGCTCCCTTTTAGTTATGCTACTCTCTTTAGCAAGTAGTTGCTCCATAGCCTGCTTGAATCCATCTCCTGTAAATGCTTTTTCATGCTCTGCCACATGATTAGACTGCAAACTTTCCAAACTTCTTTGTTCTGCTTCCCTTTTAAATATAAGTCCCAACTTTAAGTCATTTCCTTACTCCCATATCTGATTTAGGTTGTTAGAAGCAGCCATACTACCTCTAGAACACTTTGCTGCTTAGAAAATTTTTCCACCAGATACCCTGTTATCATTAAGTTCAAACTTCCACAAATCCCTAGGACTCAGACACGATGCAGCCAAGTTATTTGGTAGGGAATAACAAGGGTGACCTTTTCTCCAGTTCCTAATAAATTCCTCATTTTCATCTGAGACATCCTCAGCCTGGCCTTCACTGTCCATATTTCTATCAGCATTTTGGCCACAATCACCTAACAAGTCTCTAAGAAGTTCCAAACTTTCCCACATCTTCCTTTCTTCCTCTGAGCCCTCCAAATTCTTCCAACCTCAACCTATTACCCAATTCCAAAGCTGCTTCCCACATCTTCAGGTATTAATAGCAACCCCTCACTCCTTGGTACCAATTTTTATGTTATGCCATTTTTGCACATCTGTAAAGAAACACCTGAGACTTTGGGTAATTTTCAAAGAAAGGGGTTTAATTTGGCCCATGTTTCTGCAAGCTGTACAGGCATGGCACCAACATCTGTTCAACTCCTGGTGAGAACCTCAGGAAGCTTACAATCATGGCAGAAGGTGAAGGAGAACCAGCATATCACATGGCAAGAGCGGGACCAAGAGAGAGATGGGGGATGTGCCACACACTTTTAAACAACCAGATCTTGCGTGAACTACCAGAGCCAGGATTCACTCATCACCAAGGGGAAGGTGCTAAGGCATTCATGAGGGAACCACCTCCATGATCCAGACACCTCCCACCAGGTCCCCCCTTCAATGTTGGGGATTACATTTCGACATAAGATTTGGAATGGACAAACATCCCCACCATGTTTGGTGGCATCATGGGCTGACATTAATACATCTCTAATAGGATTGGAAGTTAGGAGATGTTTCAAGGAGGAGATTACCTTGAACTGAGCTGTCCTGGTCAGTTGGCCATCTGAGAGAAAGAAATGGGGTCCCTGCCACAAGGCGCCTGGGAAATTAAATCCCAGTTAGAGAAATAGGAAGACACTCAGGAAGTAATCAGAAAGACACTTCACTGGTGATTTTCCCCCCAGCAGTTTTGCTGCAATGAATTTCAGGGGCAAAAGCAGGAATGGTGGAATAAGGAATTGGAATTCAGGCCTACTTGTATAAGGCCCTCCTCGGTTGACCTATACCAGTATTTCTACATTTTTCTTAAATTTGACTTCTCTTACCTTGTAAAAGATATAGAAATCAGTGGTTTCTAGGGTCTGCAGAGTGGGGTGGGTGGCACTAAAATACAGTAGATGTTAATACCCGTCTTGGACTTACTGAATCAGAATTATCCAGGGTGGGATCCAGGAATCTGAACTTTTAACAAATCTCCTTTGTTATTCTTAACTGGTACTCCTCAATTTATTGTTTAGGAATCTTACACATGGGGGAGGTTGAGACACTTAACTAAGCTAGTTGGTGGCAGAAATGGAACTGTGATATGGATCTTCTAACTCCTGCTCTAAAGCTTTTGATTTATAGTATAGTATTAATGAACTTCTACTGTGAACTTGCAGACTGTTTAATATTAGGCTTAATATACTATGTTTAAATGGGAATGAATTTCACAGGGCTTATATAGCCTTTCCCCATAATTGTAAAATTTTTGCAGCAACCGCTATATTACTGTTGCTACAATGTTCTTTGCTAATTAGGTCGCTTTGCGTTGTAGCTCTCACTTTTAAATTGTTTTTGTTTTGTCATTTAGTAGATCTGAGAGCAATTAACTAAACTAATTCTTCCATCTTTTTTTAAATGGAGATATCGCCTCCTCACTATGGCAGGAAGATCTGTGATTTCTAGTATAACTTCTTGATGTGAGGACAGGGTTACTTAGGAAAGAACTTTCAACATGAGTGATTTAATTATCTGCCTCCATTAGATAGGTACCTTTCTCTTGCTTGGCTCCTAATAAAGGAACAAGCACTCTCATCCATTGTACGGTTTAAATAAATTTTACAGTTAAATGTGACTAGATATACTTTATAGTACCCAAAGTTGTGGATATTTTGTTCCATAAAAGCTAATTACTAATAAAAAATGGTTTGCTAGATAAATTACTTAACTGAAAATATACTAGAAGCTTATTTATGCTTTCTAAAAAAGTTGATAATTATGATTCACTAGTTAGAAGTTGTAGATTTTACATATCCCTGATGTATAGATGGATAAGTGCAAATAGGAAAACTATGCTCTTAAATTATCATGATTGCTGTGCTTTTTGCCTAAATAGGGACATCATAAAGCTATAGAAATCGGACCTTTACCGACTTATACATATTGTTAGTATTCAAGAAAAATCAATTGCTCATCAGAATAATTAGAATATTTTGTTATATTTAAGAGTTTATATCATTCGTGTTGTTTTATAAACACATTTTCAGATTATAGTAAGAAATTAGTAGTAGTTACAAAAGCTCTTCTAGTAAGGAATGTAGTTTCTGGGGAACCAAGTAATATATATATTTATGTTAAAATTTGTGGACATACTTATAATTTATGAGCAAACATTGATTTTTCAATAGAACTTTTTTATTGATATATAATATTTTACCTATATATGGAGCACATATGAGTATTTGTTACATGCATAAATAATGTGTAATGATCAAGTTAGGGTAGTTGGGGTATCCATCACCTTAAGTATGTATCTTTTCTGTGTCTGGGGACATTTCAAGTCCTCTCTTCTAGCTACTTATAGTCATACTACTCTGCTATCAAATATTAAAACTTTTATCTTCTATCTAACTGTATGTTTGTATCCATTAACCAACCTCTCTCCATTCCCCTACCCAACACCCTTCCTAGCCTCTGGTATCTATCATTCTATTCTCTCTCTCTCTTTTTTTCTTTTTGAGACAGGATCTCAGTCTGTCACCTAGGCTGGAGTGTAGTGGCATGATCATAACTCACTTCAGTCTCAACCTCCTGGGTTTAAGCAATCTCCTACCTCAGCTTCCTCAATGGCTGGGACTGCAGGTATACACCACTATGCCCAGCTAATTTTTTTTTTTTTTTTGAGCTTTCAGAGTGGTTTTATCATTAAATTAATATCTAATCACATAATTCAAAGATATAAAACTTGGAATGTAGAAGGTAGGGCAAGCCCCTCCCTCAGGACTGGAGGCCACAGCAGGGACAGAGCCGCACTGAAGCGGGTGAGTGCGCGAGAAACAGATACAGCCCAGCAGGCTGCCCCGGAACGCTCAGTCCAGGGTGGAAGCATCGCCCCGGCACCCCCCAGCCCCCAAGCCCACTGTGCAGACCACGGGAAGAGTGCAGGCTTTTCACATTTCAGAGGGCGGGGTGGGGCCGGGTGGGGTGGGGTGGGCCCCTGGCTTTGGGCTGCCCTCCAGCAGACCCTGAAGGACACAGGCGGTGGTGGTGGGAAAAAGGCCCCTTCTGCCAGGGAGGCCTCCTTGTCCTGAGCTTGGGCTGAGGTCTCTGTTCCAGTAACAGATGCTGGCCTTTTTTTTTTTTTTAAAAAAAAAAACAAGGTCTCGCTCTGTCACCCAGGCTGGAGTGCAGTGGTGCCATCAGAGCTCACTGCAACCTCTGCCTCTTGGATTCAAGCAATTCTCCTGCCTCAGCCTCCCCAGTAGCTGGGATTACAGGCGCACGCCACCACGCCCGGCTAATTTTGTATTTTTAGTGGAGACGGGGTTTCACCATGTTGGCCAGGCTGGTCTCGAACTCCTGACCTCAGGTGATCCACCTGCCTCAGCTTCCCAAAGTGCTGGATTACGGGCATGAGCCACTGCGCCCGGCAGGATGCTGGCTTTTAGTTCATTTAAATAGAAAATAAACCTGAACTCCACAGACGCCATCCAGAGTGATCACAGGTGGCATCCAAAGGTCAAAGGGCAGCCTCCACAAGGTTTCCTTCCTGGTTCTGAGACTTTCCAGGGACAGCAGAACTTCCTTGTGCTGGTCCCAAGGAAGCCCCTCTTGGCCATCCTGAGAGGTGTCCCTGTCCCCAGATGCCCAGGAGAAGCAGGGGTGTGGGGACCGGCCCTCGCCATTCCTCCTCCAAGTCCACCCACTTCCCGCCCCAGGGAGAGCCTGAGGCCAGGAGGCAGGCTGGCCCAGGAAGGCTGATGGCGGAGGGTGGTGGGGAGGGTGGGGGTGGCCCTGGACTTTCCCTCCGAATCCTGGCACCTTGCAGGTGGGGAGGGCTCTTCAGGAAGGCACAGTTGGCCTCCTGCAGAGGTGCACCTGGCCGGCAGGCATGAGGGTCTGCTGAGCCTCTCAGAAGTCCAGGAGGCTACGCCAGAGGGGGCAACAGCACAGAAGGAGGTGGTCTCCGATGAGGCAGAGCCCCTCCTGGGCCCGCGTGACAGCCACGTTCACTTGGTCGGGGTCCACAATGAAGCCCAGAAACTTCTTGAGCCAGCTCTTGGTGGGCTGCTAGTCCAGGTCGCTCTTGGCACAGGTGTGGACGGTGCTCACCAGCACATAGCACCACTAGCTCCCCTGGCTCTTGGTGATGGAGGACATGGCCACCCCGGCGATGCCGTCTTGCGGAAGGGCCTTGCTGATCTCAGAGGCCTGCGTATTGTAGGGCGTGAAGACGGCGACGTTCTGGGGCACTATGGTCCTCCCCAGGGTCAGCTGCTTGGTGATACGGACCACCTCAGTCACCTCCTCCAGGTTGGCCTTGGAGTTCTCATTCCCTTCATCCGTGGACACCAGCAGGCTCTGCTTGTGGCCCTGCACGTGGCCAAAGATGACAGGGCAGCTCTCCTTGCCAGTGTGGCCCAGGACACTGGGTGGCCTCCTCAGGCCCTGCCACGTCTTCAGCCTGCTCTTGTAGAACGCCACAGAGGGGAAGGCACAGATGCCCTTGTGCATGCGGTACTGAGTGTCCAGCATATGTGCGTCCTCGTGGTACCGCTCGAACAGAGACCGGTGCAGACCCAGGTTTTGCAGCTGCTCATTCTTGACCACAGGCCGCAGCTGCTTGTGGTCTCCGAGAAGAACTACCTTCTCGGCCTGTGGGAACTGCACCAGGGGGATGAGGGTTTCAGGTTCCGTGGCCATGCCTGCCTCCTCAACAAGGATCTGCCTCATGTCCAGGGTTTTGAGGCTGGCAGAGGCTGCGCAGGAGCAGGTGCAGAGGATGACTTCATGCCGGTCCAGCTCGAACTTCCGAGCCTCCCACAAGACCTTCTTGAACGAGACCAGGTCCTCCCTGGAGAAGAGCTCCCCTCTCTGCAGCCAGGTGTCAAAGGCCTTGATTTCCGACGAGTACGGGTTGGGGGCCTGCCGGATCCGGTGGTGCAGGGTGATGTTCCTGAGGCTCTGGTTCAGCCTCCCCTCCCGGGGGCTCTTCCTGAGCAGCTTCCTGCTGCCCAGGCGTGGCACTGGGAACTCGCTGGCCTCAGCCTGCTGGCTGTACACACGGAGGGGCTTCAGCTCCATCCTTCTCAGGAGCAGTCCTGCCAGGACATCTACCAACTTGTTGGAGGGGCCGCAGTACAAGATGCAGGGACCCCCCAGCCGCTTCTCCCCACGGAGGGGGGGCCTCCGGGCTGCACCTGCTCCTGGTTTGATTTATGAAACCAAAATACGATGTGGAGGCCGACGATCGTCTTCCCTGTACCTGGTGGACCCTGGATGACCGTGAAAGGCTTCTCCAGATCCTCCCTGACCGCCACGTTCTGGCTGGGGTTCAGCTTGTGGTGGCCTCCGGGGGTGTCGTAGGTCTGCCGCTCCAGGAACCTGCTGGGGATCACTCTGCAGAGGGGCTGCGGGACAGGCCGGCCCAGTGCGATGCTGGTGACCAACGGGGACGCCTCCTGTAGCCCACGCACGGCTTCCTCCTTGCGGAGATCAGGAAGCTGCTTGGGCAGCAGCTCAACGGTGAACAGGGTGCCCGGCCTCAGCACCTTTTCCGGTGCCTTCTCCATGCCCATGTGGTGGACGAAGAGGTGCACCCGTCTGAGAGCCTCCTGCCGGTCTGCCCGGCGCTCCTGGTCCCAGTCCTCCGTCTGCCCGTGGGCCACCCAGGTATACGTGCCGGGGTCAACACTCAGGCCAGGGCCGAGGCTGCTGGGCCTGGGGCGTGGGCTGGCTGTGGGAGCCGGCAGCCCCTCGAGCCGGATGCGGAGGTAGCAGCAGCTGAAGTTGATGTAGGCACAGTTCTCCTCGAGGAAGCCGGCCTCCAGGCGGAGAGCGCCCTGCAGTTGCCCCTGCGGCGTCCGCGACGCCTCCCAGGAAACACTCAGGTTCTGAAGTGTGACAGAGTCATTCTCGGCAACCGCGCCGGTGGCCGACTCCAGGGCGCAGAATGGCTCCCACACGCAGGCGTACTCATCCACGTCGCGGTACCGGTCCCGCGGGGCCTGGTACACATGGCCGGAGAAGCAGTCTCCGGGCCGCTCCACGTGCTCCAGGCAGAGGCTGAAGCCGAGTGCCATGGTCCAGAGCTGAGGGCTCGGTACCAGGAAGCCGTGCTGCAGGCTGGCGCCGAGCTGCACCTGCAGGGTGTCCCCGCTGCCCAGCTCCCGGGCCACCTCCAGAAAATGGCCACAGCGGCTCCGCTGCACCTGCACCAGCTCCCACCGCTGGGACGCCTCGCCCTTCTCCTGGATGAGAGCAGCCGCCTCCGGCCAGCGCTGCAGCTCCACCAGCGCCAGCAGCTGCTTCCACAGGGCCGTCTCCACGGCCCAGGTGTGTAGGTCCAGCACAGTGCCGGGCAGTGGCAAGGGCGGGCTGGATCCCTGCACTGAGTAGACACGGCGCAGCCACAGGAGCTGCAGGCCCAGCCGGCCTGCCAGGGCGTGGGGGTGCTCGGCCAGCTGCAGGGAGCCATAGGGGATGGGGCAGGGGTCAGGCAGCGTCTCCCGGTTGCTGGGGAAGAGCAGCCGGAAGCAGCGGGAGCCTGCCTCCCCGTCCACAACGAAGCCCAGCTTGTCCAGAGGCTGGGCCTTGAGCTGCACGGCCAGGTGCAGGCTGCGCGGCCGCTGCTGATAGCTCTGGGCAAGCGTGTGCTGGAGGCTGAAGCCCTGGCAGAGCCCATCGATGTCCCTGGTAGAGTAGGCGGAGCCCCCATCGCCCAGCGCCAGCAGGATCGCCGCTGCAACACCACGTCCAGGTACCTGCGGATGGGCGAGGTGGCCCATGTGTACCAGTCCACCTGCAGCGAGTAGTGGCCGCCCTGCTGCTGGTGGCCCCGGGCGCAGCGGCCGAACGCCGAGCGCTCCAGGGCCTTGCGGATGTCGCAGCCTGCAGGAGCCAGGAACGGGTGCATGTCATCCGTGGTGACTAAGTCCACCGTCTGCTCGTAGTCCTGGGTGCGGGCAGCAAACTGGACCTGCTTCCAGAGGGAGGCCAGGAGGTGCAGCCGCGTGTCAAGGGGACTGCCCCTGCTGCCGTGCAGGTGGTGGCCGAGGTGCAGTGACAGGGGCACCCGGCCGAGGTGCAGTGACAGGGGCACCCGTGCTTCTCACACATGGCCTTGAGCTGCTGGCTGCGGGGTGCTGGCTGCCACCTCAGAGGCGTGACCGTCCGCGTGCGTTCACGGCCCACCGGGAACTCAGCCACGAGCCTGTTAAACCGAATCATGTACTCCTTCACCATGATGTGGGCCGCTCGGAAGCCCAGGGTGCTGTCCTCGTCCGGCTGCTCATAGAAGCAGTCAGACTGCAGGCGGTGCCGGTGCAGCAGCCGAGAGAAGGAGCACGCGGCCACGACACAGGCGTCCATGGAGTCCAGGCGGGCCAGCAGCTCACGGCCCGCACCCGGGTGCTGCCTGATCACCTCCTTGTAGGACAGCTGGCGGTCAGAGCGGACCACGGAGGGTGCAAAGCACAGGCTCTTCAACTGGCCACTGGCCTTCTCCATGGTGAGGAACAGGGAGATGGCCAGGCAGTCCTGGCCAGGCAGGAGGCTGAGGATGTCCTGGCAGAGGCTGGCCGGCAGCATGGGCACTGGCTCCCTGCCGGGGGCATAGAACGCAGCACCCTGCCTTCAGGCCTCCACGTCCAGCACCCCGTCCCTGTGCCCAGCTAATTTTTAGAAAATTTTGGCCAGGCACGGGGTTCACACCTGTAATCCTAGCACTTTGGGAGGCCAAGATGGACAGATCACCTGAGGTCAGGAGTTCGAGACCAGCCTGGCCAACATGACAAAACCCCGTCTACACGAAAAATACAAAAATTAGCCTGGCATGGTGATGGGCGCCTGTAATCCCAGCTGCTCGGGAGGCTGAGGCAGGAGAATCACTTGAGCCTGGGAGGTGGAGGCTGCAGTGAGCCGAGATCATGCCACCGCACCCCAACCTGGGTGACAGAGCGACACTGTCTCAAAAACAAAACAAAACAAAAAATTTTTATTTTTATTAGTGTGTTGCCCAGGCTGGTCTTGAACTCCTGAAATCAAGCAATACTTCCACCTTGCCCTCCCAAAGTGCTGGGATTACAGGTGAGAGCCACCACATCCAGCCCTATCATTCTGTTGTCTGTCTCCATGAAATCAACTTTTTAACCTCCTACATATGGGTGAGAACATAATTGTGTTTCTGTGCCCGGCTTATTTCAGTTAACATAATGCCCTCCAGTTTCATCTATGTTGCCGCAAATGACATTTTATTCTTTTTTTATTGCTGAATAGTATTCCATTGTGTATATATACTACATTTTCTTTACACATCCTTCCATTAATGGACACTTAGATTGATTTCATATCTTTACTGTCATGAATAGTGCTACAATAAACATGTGAGTGCAGGTATCTTGTTAATGCACTGATTTCTTTTCCTTTGGCTAAATACCTAGTAGTAGGACAATGGAATTTTTTAACTAAACAATATTGATAGCTTGTTTTCTCTGAAATCTCTTCTGTCACCAGTTTCTTAAAATTAATCTGCTGAGTTGAATTTTTTTTTGTTTAGCTTTCATCATATGCTGGGGTTTTCTCCACCACTAATCTTTCAAAATTTTATCACATATTTATTAAGCTTAACTCATTACATTTCCTGTAGCTTTTCAAGTAGCCTGTTGTGTAACTCCCTATTAAAATGAAATGCCACCTGTATGCACATGTGTACTTACATGCACACAGACATAAATTACTGAAGACACTTCTGAAATTTGATACAAATAACCTATTTTCAACAACTTTCAAGGTGGTCACTCATCATTATTTGCTGCTGGCAAATGATCTTGAGAATATAAAGACTAGCCTGCAGTGCATCCCAACTTTAATATTTTTATTAATCATCTCTTCATAAGATGATTAGTATTCATTTTCATGATATATATTCATTTTCAAATATATAACATGTAATATTAATATTTTAGATACTTTAGGAGATTTTTTTGCATGATTCAAATAAGATCTAATATACTAGTTTACTCACTGTGGGAAACATCAATTACCTTTTCTTATTGTATTATTACCTACATGAATATTACCTGAAAGCTATTTCCTAACTATTTATTAGGGAATTTAGTATGTTACATTTTGATAATGTTCCATGATCTTCATTAACAGGTTCCAGAGAAATGTAATATCTTCATTTGCCCCACCCCAATTAAAAGAAGCCATACACTCTTCTAAGTACAGATAAATATGTCTTATTTTTAAAAATATATTAGTTCCTTCTGCTGTTATCATTTTCAGCTAGATTTTGTACCCCTTAATGAATTAATCTAAAATTCACATTATTTTTAGTGATTACACAAGTAACCTTTAGAAACATTTTAAATACTAAAACTATAAGATTTTAAGTTAAAGAATTTTTAGATGTGCTTGTTAGAGGTGTTATGCTGTGACTGCTACACCTAGCTGCGTATTAGAATCACGTGGAGAGCCTGGGCCCTCCCCAGATTAGTTAAATTAGACTTTGGAATATTATTAAAGTTTCCTGGGTGATTCTAATGAACAATTGGCTTGAAAACTTGGTAATGCTCAGTTCTCAGTCTGGTTTCATACTAGAAACTCCCAGGAAGTTCTTAAAAATACAAGTGACCGCATTCTACTCCTGAGAAATTTCTATTTATTTGATGGATCTCCTGCCTCTGTGTGTTGTAAAAGCTCCCCAGGTGATTTTAATAAGCAGCCATGGTTGAGAGCCAATGCTCTAATGGAAAGAGAACTGAATTATAATCAGGAAACTTGTCATTCCAGTCTTAATTCTGTGAACTCAGGTAAATCATCTAACATATTTAAGCTTGCATTCTAAAATGGAGGTAATTAATAATGGCCTATATGCCTGATTAATATTTTTACAGTTGAATGAAACTATATACTCAAAAGTTATTTGCAGTGAAGTGTTATACAGATGGTGGCATAGCAATTAAGATTTACTACGCAATAGCTACTGTGAAGTGGTATGTTTTGTCTTTTGTACTTCTTGGCAGAAAGATGCTAGATCCCCTGAGGCAGAAAGAAACTTAGGCTACTTAGCGATCCTCAGGGTATATCATTATGGTTCTTAAAGTTCACTCTGTATTTTTATGTGTACCAGGCTGCTAGTGTCTCTAGGTGACAGGGGGGAAAATGTAGAGGAAAGGTGGAGTTGCCCCTGCTGGTGATTTTTTTTAAACTGTGAGTTCATATAATTAGTAACATCCTTCTTACATCTTCACAGAGACATGGTTGGTAGCTGTGGAGTCGTTCATATGATTTAACTTTACAAACCCTCTCTTGTGTACTCTTTTTCGATGCTTTTCTCTTAAATCACTTCTGTCTCTGCTTTCCCTAGTGTTTAAGCTTCACTAACATTTACCTATATATAAATGGATGAGGACATAAGAGAAAGGGTCCCCAAAGATGAATATGCTCATTACTGGTTTCCCAACATGATATAAACCTAGGACTTCACCCGTTGGAGGGATGAAAGTTTACTATGCATAGCATTGCCTGGTGTGTCAGTCTCGGTAAAGCCGCTTGCTCAATTCATCAACTGTTTCCAGGCAAAATTACATACCATTTCTTGAGTGTTTTAAAGCCTCCTGACTGTATATTTGTGAGTTCTTTGATATATTGACTTCTTTTTCTTTGAGTCGATTCCCAGTAGTGGCATTACTGGGTCAAATGGTAATTATATTTTTAGTTTTTTGAGAAATCTCCATACTGTTTTCCATAGTGGCTGTACTAGTTTACATTCCCACCAACAGTGTATACGAGTTCCCTTTTCTCCACTTCCTTGTCGACATCTGTTGCTTTTTGTCAATTTTAATAATAGGGATTCTGGCTGAGGTCTGCTATCTCATTGTGGTTTTGATTGCATTTCTCCAATGATTCATGATGTTGAGCATTTTTTCATATACCTGTTGGCTGTTTGTATTTCTTCTTTTGAGAAACGACTATTCATATCCTTTGCCCAAGTATGAATGAGATTATTTGTTTTTTTCCTGTCGAGTTCCTTATCTGTTCTAGATATTAGTCCCTGTTAGATAAATAATTTGCAAATATTTTATCCCATTCTACACGTTGTCTCTTCACTCTGTTGATTTTGTTTTGTTTTGTTTTTCTGTGTGGGAGCTTTTTAGTTTAAGTCCAAATCACTTATTTTTGGTTTTGTTGCCTGATCTTTTGATGCCTTTGTCACAAATTCTTTGCCTAAACCAACGACCAGGAGAGGGTTCCCTAGATTTTTTCTTCTAATATTTCTATAGTTTCAGGTTTTACTTTTAAGTCTTTAATCTACTTTGAGTTCATTTTTGTATATGGTGAGATAATGGTCCAGTTTCATTCTTCTGCATGTGGCTATACAATTTTCCCAGCACTGTTTATTGAAGAGATTGTCCTTTCCCCAAAGTAAGTTTTTTTGTTTTTGTTTTTGTTTTGAGACAGGGTCTTGCCTTGTCACCCAGGCTGGAGTGCAGTGGCATGATCATGGCTCACTGTGGCCTCAACCTCATGGGCCCAGATGATCCTCCTGCCTCACCCTCCCAAGTAGCTCAGACTACAGGCATTCGCTGCCACACCTGACTAGTTTTTTATTTTTTGTAGAGATGGGGTCTCACTCTGTGCCTAGGCTGATTTTGAACTCCTGGGTTCAAGCAATCCTCCTGCCTCAGCCTTCCAAAGTGTTGGGATTACAGGTTTGAGCCACTGTACTCGGCCCCCAGCATAAGTTCTTGTCTGCTTTGTTGAAGATCAGTTGGCTGTAACTATGTGGCTTTATTTCTGAGTTCTGTGTTCTGTTCTACTGGTCTATGTGCCTACTTTTATACCACGTTGTGGCATTTTTAAAGTTTTTTTTTAAGTGGGGAGTTTGAGACCAGCCTGGGCAACATGGCAAAAGCCTGTTTTTACAAAAAAAAAACAAAAGAAAAGGAAAGAAAAATTAGCCAGACATGGTGGCATAAGCCTATAGACCCAACTACTTGGGAGACTGAGGTGGGAGGATTGCTTGAGCCTGGAAGGTTGAGGCTGTGGTGAGCCATCATAGCACCACTATGCTCCAGCCTGGATGACAGAGCAAGACTCTGTCTCAAAAAAAGAAGAAAAAAAGAAGAAAGAAAAGTGGGCTGGGTGTGGTGGCTCAGCTTGTAATCCCAGCACTTTAGGAGGCCAAGGCGGGTGGATCGCTTGAGGTCAGGAGTTCCAGACCAGCCTAACTAATGTGGTGAAACCCATCTCTACTAAAAATACAAAAATTAGCTGAGTGTGGTGGTGCACACCTGTAATCCCAGCTACTTGGGAGGCTGAGGCAGAAGATTTGCTTAAGCCCAGGAGGCGGGGGTTGCAGTAAGCTGAGATCATGCCACTGCACTCCAGCCTAAGCGACAGAGCAAGACTTCATCTCAGAAAAAGAAAAAGAAAGAAAGAAAAGGGGTATGAGCACAAGAACTCTAACAAAAGATTTCTGGATGGATTGGGTTAATGGAAAACTGGCAGAAGCCTGGAGGAAGGAGAAGGTCAAGATCAGCTAATGGTAATTGATAAGAAGTCCTTTGTCATTATGAAGAGTATCAAAAACATCCCTGCAGCCTGGGATGGTTGATTGATAACTGTAACTGTAAAACGATGTAATCCAATGTGTATCATGACTTAAGAGAATTTGAGAAGAACAGAAAGGTGAATGCCAGTGTTCAATGGCCAATGGAACAGGTGTATAGGGACTTTATAGCAATACTTCAGTGCTCTAATGTTCAGGTCATACCTCCCCATCATTCCCTGGGTGGTGTGTTATCTGTTTATATTTTTATCTGCTATCCTAATCTGGGAGTCCTTTGAGTGTAGGGATGACTTATCCATCTTTGTAAATGTCCTCAAAATGCTTGACATATAATGAATAAGTTACCACAACACCAGGGGTTCAGTCTAGGTCCTGCTGCTCACAGCACAGAAAGCCAATGACTAAGATGATGATTATTGCCAAGGAAGAAGGCTTTAATTGGGGGCTGCAGCAGATGAGACGAGATGGGAGCTCAGTCTCAAATCCATCTCCCTGACAAACTAAAACTAGGGATTTATATAGCAGGGAAGAGATATAACAATGTGTAAGAAACAGGAACTAGGGAGGGGCAAGGAAGCAATTATGATGAATGAGGGGCCCTCATCTCATTGTCTGGATACGGTGATCTGGTGAGTTTCATTTCTTCCATACTTTTTTTTGAGAGACCTGAAGATCCTTTGTTGAGTAAGGAATCAGATAAAGCAAGTGTTAAGGTTCAAGCTTCAAGACCAAAAACGTCAATTTCTATGTTTATCCAAAAAACTATCTTTTGGACTATTGGGTCAGTTTGAAACTCATGTTAAAACCTCTAATTTGATTTCATTATCTCATTTTGCCTGCCTTGTTTCTGAAAGTTTTATGTAATTCAGATGTCACAAACCTCTAAAATTCTTTCCCTGTTCAACAAACCCCCTATGACACAAGTTTACCTGCATAACAAACCTGAACATATACTTTGAACCTAAAATAAAAGTTTAAAATAAATGAGTAAATAAATAAATAACAGCAAAACTATGTTTTTTTAAAAAAATTCTTCTCAGAGTCACCTATGATAAAGACTTTTAGATTTTGTAGGTATTTTACTACTTAATCTGTACAAACAAGTATAAATGAAGAAAATATTTTAAAATTACTCATGACTAAACAGATGCATTCATGTTAAACTTATCTCTCATCCCTACCCATTCTTGAACTCTTTCTCATTCACTAGTCATTTATGAAAAAAAAGTATAACAAATAACTCTATAATAAAATGGAAAATATATAATTAAGCTGGAGGAAAGGAAGGGTGGGAATCATCCTTTTTTTGGTATATGTTAGTAAATTAATAGTAAAAATAAGGGAGGACTTAGCCATAAAGATTTTAAAACAGCATGTCTTAATTTGCATACAAGGCTACTATGTTGGTCTGTGAAATACTTAAAAAAAAAAAAAAAAGCGATTGATTTTCAGTGCTGCAATCCTGACCTCTAGTGGACATTCAGAACAAAAACCCAAACATCACATCGTTTTATTTAGTTACTCCATCAAGCACCGTTAGCCAAGCGAAAATATTAAACTTTCTTTCTTTGTTTTTTTTTTTTTTTTTTTTTTTTGAGACGGAGTCTCGCTCTGTCGCTCAGGCTGGAGTGCAGTGGCGCAATCTCGGCTCACTGCAAGCTCCGCCTCCCGGGTTCACGCCGTTCTCCTGCCTCAGCCTCCCAAGTAGCTGGGACTACAGGCGCCCGCCACCACGCTCGGCTAATTTTTTGTATTTTTAGTAGAGACGGGGTTTCACGGTGGTCTCGATCTCCTGACCTCGTGATCCGCCCTCCTCGGCCTCCCAAAGTGCTGGGATTACAAGCGTGAGCCACCGCGCCCGGCCTAAACTTTCAAAGAGCTTAAAACATGAGAAGCAGAATAAAGTAAAAGAATTTTTGGCTAATATTCTAAATATTCTTGCTGTAGAACCTATATTTAAGAGCAGCTAGTATTAACTTATTTCTTTTTGCATGTTAATTATCTGTCACTTTCACTACTCTCTTTGAAACAATGCATTGCTTTATAGATCATAGCAGCAAGAAATTTATCAAAGAGAAGCCAAAGGGATTTTCTTCTGATTACCTGTAATATATAACAAGCTATACGAAAACTGAGTGGCTTTAAAAGGACAATGATTTTTATAGTGAGACATATAGTGATGTTATGTAACCTCCTGATAGAATGCACTGAGAAGGGCACAGCATCAGTTCTGTGGTATTTGTGCCCAAAATATATATTCTGAATTTAACCGTAAGGAACCAGCAGACATATCGAGTTGAGGGACATTTTATAAAATAACTGGCCAATCCTCTTCCAAAGCATCAAGGTCATGAAAAATAAAGACTGAAAATGGTCCCATATGAAAGGAGACTAAGGAGACATTACAACCAAATTCAATATATAATCCAGAAATGCATTCTGGACCACAAAAAGGGCATTAGTGGAGCATTTGATAAAAATAATAGTTCTTGGTTTTGATCATTGTACTGTGGTTATGTAAGATGTTAATGTTTGGGTGAAACTGAGTGAAGGATATGTAGGACTTCTTCGAACTGTTTTTGCAAATTTTTTCTAAATTTGAAATTATTTCCAAGTGAAAAAAATAATTAAAAGCAATCATTTATTTTTTTACAATCTCATGAGTCAGAAATTTTGGAATTCAACTGCGTGGTTCATCTCTGATCCGCTTGGCATCAGCTGGACCACCTGATTCACTTCCAGATGACTTCTTTACTCACACATCTACCACCTTGGTGATTCTTGGTCTTTCTTTTTTGCTGATGAAATCTGGTCCTCCAGGCCTTCTTGTGATTGCTTGGTTCCTTAGAGAGCATGGGGGTATAAGTATAATTGCACTTCTTATATGGTAGCTGGCTTCCAAGAGTGAGTCCTCCAAGAGACTGGACATGAAAGCTGTCAATATCTGAAGGCCTGGGCACATAAACTAGCATGGCATCACTTCCACCATATTCTACTGGTAAAAGCAGTACCATAGTCTGCCCAGGTTGAAATGAGAGAACAGTGACCCTAACTCTCAATGGGAGAAGCATCAAAGAATTGTGACTCTTTAATCCATCGCAGATATCTAACAAAAGTCTCACTGAGTTAGCACTCAAGATGGAATTAGTAGAAAAGAGCATGGATTTGCTTTAGTCTGATAGACCTGAGTTATAGCCTGGCTTTACCATTTACTAACAGTGTTCTGTCTCTGAGCTTCAGTTTAGTCATCTCTAAAATGGTGGCAATAATACATATGCCATAGAGCTGTTGAGAGGATTAAGTGAAAAATATAAAATACTAGATATAATAGGCAATAAATACATGAACCTAATAATAGTTGCTAGTGTTTATCGAATATTTACCAAATACTCAGTTCACTTGATTTATGCTATCTCATTTAGTGATTATCTCTTCCTAGGGTGGTATGTTTTCCTTTGGATGGGTCAGAAAGGACAGAACCCCATTTCCTCTAGCTTTGTCTGTGAACCCGCTCCATTTACTTTGGCCATTTTTGGTTTGATAATATGGTAATTTGGTTTATTGACTTGTTGTTAGGATTTCCATTATTTCCCTTTTATTTTGATCCCTAAGAACGCAGGTGCTGATGCACATTTGGTACTTTTTGACACTACCTTTTCAGCATTTGTTCTCAGTGCTGTCAGCTTAAGTTTTTGACAGCTTCTCACACAATCTGTCAGCTCCCTCTGAACCCACGATTGCCTGCTTATCAGAGCCAGAATGTTCAGTGTCTTTGTTTCAGTGAGTGCTCTACTGTCAGCCGTTATTTTATGCAAGATTGTGGGTGCTTAATCCTTGGCCTACCCAAGAACACCATGATCTGCACTTTGGAGCAATTATTCAATTTGGGGCAATTACTTGTAGGTGTTCTTTAAAGCAAAGATGTTGCCAGAATGTAATTGAATTTTGAAATAGCAGTATCCAAATCAGTTAAAAAGCTACTTATTCATGCATGCAAGGCTGATCTCAATTCGTTGTCATTAGAGGAAGGTGGTGACCCTTTCTTCCCACAGCAAGCTGGGTTTTTGTTGCCTCATATACTGCAAGCAGTCAGCTACTTTTTATGAGTGTTTTCAATACAGAAACAAGTAATAGAATTTAGTTCTGGTAGAAGTCACTTATTTGTTATCTTTTTACTCTCTGCTCTCAGAATTTACTTGCCTTTAAATGGAAAGAATCACTTTAATCCTTTAGGAAGTAGAGGACACATTAAATAATATCCAAATAAGAGATTTATTCATTCATTCACATATTCATTGAATCATCTTCTCTAACTTAATTGTTTAGAGTATCACTTTTGGAATTAGGCTGCTTAGGTTAAAATCCTAGATCTGCACTTACTAGCTGTTGGACTTAGGAAAGTTACTTTGATTTCTCTAAATCTTGATTTCCTTGTGTATAAAATGGAATTTTAGGTGGTTGTGGGATGAAATAAGGACATGCCTTTAATGTAATTAATTCATATCTTGGCACATACAAAATACTCAGTAGATGTTGGTTATTATTTTGCATTTGGAGTTAGACCTTGTACTATAAATGGTAAGTGGCCATAACATGTTTACTTATTTTTCACTCTTAATAGTTCTCCAAACCTTTGACTCCTACTACGTACATGTTTTCCCCTTAAGAACAAACAAATTGCTGGGGATTACATATTCCTAAAAATGGGAGGCATCTTGAAAATGTATGACATATTT
Organism: Nomascus leucogenys; assembly: GCF_006542625.1. Taxonomy (NCBI): domain Eukaryota; kingdom Metazoa; phylum Chordata; class Mammalia; order Primates; family Hylobatidae; genus Nomascus; species Nomascus leucogenys. The sequence goes on along the minus strand of NC_044392.1, from coordinate 27,003,908 downwards.
TGCTTTTAAAAATACATTTCAAAGCTGAGTGTGTCGTCTCATGCCAGTAATCCCAGCATTTTGTGAGGCCAAGCCAGAAGGATCACTTGAGCCCAGGAATTGGAGACCAGCTTGGGCAACATAGGGATACCTCATCTCTATGAAAAAATTAAAAAGTAGCCAGGTATGGTGGCACACACATGTAGTCCCAGCTACTTGGAAGCTGAGTTGAGAGGACTGCTTGAGCCTGGGAGATTGAGGCTGCAGCGAGTGGTGATCACACAACTGAGCTCCAGCCTGTATGACAGAGTGAAACTCCATCTCAAAAACAAACAAAAAAAAAACCTGATAGAATAGCAAGTTCTTTTCTGAATTCCATCAACTCGGATGTCTTAAAGTGTATTTGTTTGCATCGTCTAGCCACTCTGTTCTACTTTAGTTCAAGGCTTATGAAGTCTTTACTTTTCTTTATTTTTATGGGTAATGTCTAGAGCTTCATATAAGCAGATATAGTAATACCTTATTTTTCTGAACTTGTTTAAAGAATTTACATATGTAAATTTTTCTGGTAACTGAAAGTTTCCTCTTTAGCTTCCCAAACTTCAAAACATCGTTATCTACTTTTTATTTAAAACACACACTCACCTCCCTTCTTAAGCACAGTATTATAATATGATATAAGCATTCATTAATCCTGCTGGATTATCATTATTAATAATGATAATCAACAGTAGTTAATAATGAACTATTGAAGATTATTGGCTCCCCCAAGTGGACCCAGAGAGCCATGCATTTTATCTTTTTTTTTTTAATATATGTCTTCTATTTCTGTGAGATCTAATATTTTAATTCTGACAACTGTCTCTATAGGCTATCCATCCCTGACCCCATCTGGCACATACTTTATCTTGTGGTTTGCTACTTCTAATATCTACAAGCTTCAAAATCATATCACCAAACTAACTGGAAGTATGTATAGAATAAAAAGTTGAGCAAAGTTTTCTCTTGGTGTTTGTGAGAGCTATTTTGGCTATTTAGAGATCTTTATTTATTTAATTTTTACTTGTAAGTTCTTTGTGTTTTGCACAGCTTGGTTTTCTAATTATTTGATTTTGAGATAATTGAAGAAAGGGGTTCTTACTATAATTTGATGATAATTCTGTAAACTGGTCTAGTTGGGTCCACAGGGAAATAAATCAACCCCAGAAAATTTGGGAAAGCTAGTGTAGTTTAATCATTCAGAAGCATTTACTATGCACATTATACCAGCACTGTGTGAGAATATCTCACTAGACTAGACATCAGGAGGCTTGAGGGGGTGATTCTAGCCTATTACTAAACATACATGTAAACCAAAAAGCATCTGAGATGGATTTCAATCAATTTAGAGGTTTATTTTGCCAAGTTACGGACCTTGATCCGTGACACAGCCTCAGGAGGTCCTGAGAACATGTGCCCAAGGTGATTGGGTTTCAGATTGGTTTTATATGTTTTAGGGAAACATAAGATATTAATCCATGGCCAAGCAAGTGGCTCATGCCCTTAATCCTAGCACTTTGGGAAGCTGAGGTAGAAGGGTTGCTTGAGGCCAGGAGTTCAAGAATAGCTTGGGCAATATAGTGAAACCTTCTCTACCAAAAAAAAAAAAAAATTATCTTGGTGTGGTGGCACATGCCTGTAGTTCCAGCTACTTGGGAGGCTGATGTGGAAAGATTGCTTGAGTTCAAAAGGTCAAGGCTTCACTGAGCTCTGATTGTGCCACTGCACTCCAGCCTGGGCCACAGAACGAGACTCTGTTCTTAAAATAAAAGACGTCAGGCCAGGTGCGGTGGTTCACACATGTAATCCCGGCACTTTGGGAGGCCAAGACGGGCAGAACACTTGAGGTCAAGAGTTTGAGACTAGCCTGGCCAAAATGGTGAAACCCCAGCTCTACTAAAAATACAAAAGTTAGCCAGGTGTGGTGGCAGGGCCTGTAGCCCCAGCTACGTGGGAGGCTGAGGCACAAGAATTGCCTGAACCCAGGAAGTGGAGGTTGCAGTGAGCCAAGATTGCACCACTGCACTCTAGCCTGGGTGACAGAGCAAGACTCTTGTCTCAAAAAGAAAAAAAAAAAAAAAATCAGTTAATACATGTGATGTGAAGCATACATTCATTCAGTGCAATAATAATTCAAAGCTGGGGCTTCCAGGTCATAGGTGGGTTCAAAAATGTTATCTTTTTTTTTCTTTTCTTTCTTTTTGTTTGTTTGTTTTTTGAGACAGGGTCTTGCTCTGTCATCTAGGCTGGAGTGCAATGGTGTGATCTTGGCTCACTGCAGCTCAACCTCCTCAGTTCAAGCACTCCTCCTGCCTCAGCCTCCCATGAAGCTGGGACCACAGGTGTGTACCACCACACCTGGCTAATTTTTTTTTACTTTCTTCTAGAGATGGAGTCTCACTTTGTTGCCCAGGTTGGCAAAGATTTCCTGATTGGCAATTGGTTGAAAGAGTTAAGTTATTATCTAAAAACCTGGAATCAATAGAAAGGAGTGTCTGGGTTAAGATAAGGGGTTGTAAAGACTAGGGTTCTTATTATGTATATGAAGTCTCATAGGTAACCACTCCCAGAGGCAATAAATGGCAAATGTTTCCTTTACACATCCTAAAAAGGCTCTAGACTCTCAGCCAATCTCTTCAGGATCAGAAAATGACCTGGAAAGAGAAGGGAATCCTCTATAGAATGTAAATTTTCCCCACAAGAGACAGCTTTGTAGGACCATTTCGAAATATGTTCAAGGAATCTTTTTTTTTTTTTTTTTTTTTTTTTTTTTTTTATGAGACGGAGTCTTGCTCTGTCACCCAGGCTGGAGTGCAGTGGCGCCATCTCGGCTCACTGCAAGCTCCGCCTCCCAGGTTCACGCCATTCTCCTGCTTCAGCCCCCCAAGTAGCTGGGACTACAGGCACCCGCTACCACGCCGGCTAATTTTTTGTATTTTTAGTAGAGACGGGTTTCACCGTGTTAGCCAGGATGGTCTCGATCTCCTGACCTCATGATCCGCCCACCTCGGTCTCCCAAAGTGCTTTTGGGATAAAATAGTTTGGTTTCTTTCAGGGCCCTGCTAATTGCTATGTGATGCTATACTTAGAGTCAGGTTGGAATTTGGTATCTTATTGCTACAAGGTCTTTTCTGTCTGTCTTAGGATCTCTCTTTTAATGTTAATGCTGGTCAGTTGTGTGCCTGAACTCCAAAGGGAGGAGAGTATAATGAGGCATGTGTGATTCCCCCTTCCTGTCATGGTCTGAACTATTTTTTCAGGTTTAGTTGCGTCCCTTTGGTCCTCCATTTAGTCATTTGGAGGGCTTAGAATTTTCTTTTTGGTTTTCACATGTATAATATTTGGCTAGTCACATTCATACTCTAAAAAATGAGAATCATTGTATAGGTTATTTTAAGAATCAATGAAATTTCACTATTCCTGTGAATATAAGGAATTTGGGGGGAATGTTTGACAGGGAGGTTAAGAATACAGCCAAGGTAGCTGAACATGGAGTGGAGTTTCCAAAGGCTACCATGAAACGATTTGGGAAGGAGAGGAGGAGTAGCAAACTGGCTTAGGATAAAGGACCAGAGCATTATGAAGATGAGAGAACTAGAGATGAGAGGATTTACGTTTTGAGCAGTGACTGAAAAAACAAGGACCAGAGAAACAGTGGATCAGGTTCTGATGGCAAGCTGATAAGCACTCGGGTTGTGAGAATTCACTGCTGCCTAGCGGTTGTGATGTGGTGGTGAACAGAGCTGGAGAAGAACAGGGCAGTAGGTCTTTTTTATATTGGCTTTTAAGTTTTGGCAGGTGGGCAGCAGCTAGTGGGTGAGAAGTCAAACTTTGATTCAGAAAGCAAATTTTGCTTAATTGTAACCCACATTTTAAAATCTGTAATTGTCTTTCGTTTTTCTAATTGGTAAATTTTGATCAAAAGCAGTCTAGGATAATTGCTTAGTATGGTGATGAACTGTGTTCATTTGCTTTTATCTCCTGGCGTGATTATACTTATTTCTTATTGCTTTTGGTTTCTTAAAGAATTAGCTGAGTAAACCCCAAACCAAAAATATTTGGTTTATATTTTAACCAACTGAATATTTGTGTTTATCATTCATTCCTTCCATCATTATGTCATATTTCTGGTAGCTGAATGTGAAAGGTTATGTTAGCAAATCATAACAGGAATACACTCTAAATATCTGGGCCTAATCCTTGCTTCTGGAGTTATTTCAGAGACAGAAAAAGCATGGTTTATTATAAGTTTTTTGGATAGCACATTTGGTACAGCTCCATATCCAAAAGCCAGCCAGAATGTATCAGTGACCAAGATGAAGAGGGCACATCAAATAGACCCTGGACTTAAGGGACTTATGCCAACTCATACTTGAAATATCTTTTTTCTTATGTGTGATGACTTGCATGGCAAGGAAACAGCACATTTTGTAGCAAACGTTTCTGATTGTTATCTTTATCATATAAGATTCTCTATTTTTTGAATTTAATAACTCAACATCTCTTCAGAGCAATTGGGCAGAACCCGGAGTTCAAAATTCAGTTCTAGAATAGCTTCTTAAGGAACAATTTAATTTGTTTATTTCTAAAGAAATATTGTTATGGTTTTCAGAAAAGAAAAGGAAGTCTGGCAGACCTCTAGTTATACAAATAATACTTGAAAGCAATTGCTAAAACAAATAAGAAAACAGTAAGAACAGTAGTGGAAATGCAGTGTGATACTTAAAGCCTCCGGTACACAATCTGTCCCACTTATCAGCAACACCGCCTTGTTTTTTTTTATTTTATTCTGTCTGCTACTTGCAGTTGAACTGTAACACCGAGATGTCCAGATTAGGGTTAGGAATTTCAATTAATAATTTTAGACTTCTGTATCATTATGCCAGCTTGAGCAAGAAACTTGACTTTCACAAGACTTAGGCACATGCGAATAATCCAGAAATTGACTGAAGGGAAATAACTTATTGTAAAAACAATTTTATGTGAACACTGATTAAATAGCACCTAAAATTTACAACAAGCCACTCAGGGAAAGAAAATACCTTTTAAAAAAAACTCATGGTTTAATTATTGTTTGTGAAGATGAAAGCAATTAGGAATTTTATTAAATATATATGGAAGCCTTGGGGAAATAATAAAATAGTGATATATGTGGCAGTACTAATTTTCACTTTCTTTTTCTATTTCAGGGTTTGAACATAATCTTTCACGTAGCTTTGGCTCTCCTAAAGGTAAGTCTTTTTTTTAATCTTAAGTCACCAAATTCTCTTACCTCTTTGCCCTTGGGACGAATAATTCAATTTACAATCTTTGACTCATTTTAGTTTCTCAGACACACAAAAAAAGATGACTTCTCTGAGAAACTCTGATCCTCTTCCCTCCCCTTGTCCTTTTCTGTTGTTGTTTATTTGGAGTCTTTTTTTTTTCTTATAATCCATTTATTTAATGGTACTATCATAGAGCTTTTTCCAGTAACATAAAGTATCTTTTTATCATATGAATTGGATGATATAAGAGAAAAAGTTAAAAATTGTTTTCTGTCAAAATGATGCCTGCTTTTTCTTAAAACACTTTTTACTATAACATCTCTGGAGCTACCTAAACATATAATTGAATTATCTAAAAGTTTTTATAATATACTGACTAAAAAAGAAACTGCTACATTGCAATTTGCAGTTCTTTCCATGATAATTAGAAATTTATAAAACGCTTTAGAATTCTATTGTAACTACCTTGTTGGATTTTATGTCAACATATCATACAGCTTTAATAATGTGGTAACTGCAAGACATTTGCTGCAGAGTTGATGAAGATAACCCAGCTGGTTTTTGTCCTTCAGTCAAAGAAAACATTCTGATATTAAAGGCGATAATTGCCTCAAAGGCACAGGCTTACCCTTTCCTCAGTGTGACATGGTGGTTAAAATGGCAGACCTGGACACAGATTCTCTTCTAATTTCAGCCCTACCGTATGACCTTAGGCAAATTATTCTAAGTGCTCAGAGTCTGGGTTTTGAGATAATAATAGAAATTAATTTATGGGATTGTTAAAAGACTTGAGATGATCAAAGAAGTCCTTAATGTAGTATCTAGAACATTTTACTGCCTAGTAAATGTTAGCTGTCATTATTATTGTTCTTCACAAGGTGATTCAGAATGTGTTCCTAGATCCCTTATCATTCTTCTGAATCTCTCAAAAGATAATGACATGGTATCATAGGAGGACCTCTTGATATGTTAGGAGAGCCTTAACCATACCTAACCATTAACATAACCTTGATTCTAAACAAAGGCATGAAATAGTACAGACCTTCTGCAACTCAGTAAGTGGATCTCTATTCCTCGTCTCTTATTCCTTTAAACATTTGCTCTTTGTGAAGTTCATAAAATGCACTTTTTAAAATTAAATCATTTGTGTTTATATATTTTTTATGCCAAAGCTATTTAGAAAATAGAAAAATATTTTAAATAAAATAACAGAAACATATTTGCTATGTCCTTTAATGAAGTCATGGGTTTTGACCTCTAATTTTTTTCTTTCATTAAAACAAATCCAAGCCGAAACTTTCCAACATGTCCTCTCAACAGGGCTGGAATAAGACTTTTAGAATGCCTAAGCATTGAAAGTATATGTAATTCAGACTAAAAACAATATTAAAACATAAAGTAAGTATAAGGAGGTCCAAGAAAGTTCTGATTTCTCATATTATATCTAATTTTTTAAACTCTCAGATATTATGTGTTTCCCAAAATGCCTTTCCTCATTTTTTTGGTGACTTATCTTTACTAGTGCTTTCACTGCATGCTTAATCTGTCTTTTGAGTAACCCAGGACTACCTCTCTGGATATCAGACCTATACCCTGTGTCAACTTAATACTATATACATTAGTAAATTATCTTCTTGATTGACATGTTGACTTGTTCATATTATTTTCATTTATTTTGTCCATGTTAACCCAGACAAGGCCTCTACAGAGGACATTCTCTGGCCACTGGGCAGGAAGGCTTTGCCTGTCTTCTTTAGCAATACATGGGCACTCTTCTAGCCTCATCTTAGAGAATTTTACTAGTTAGAGAAGATAAAAAGAGTCTTCGCACCACTAGTGCCCTATATTTATGTAAATTCCTTATATGAATCCTGAAGCTGACCCCCCATAGACAGAGTATATATGGGACTAAACTGAAGTGTACTTTAATGATCTATTGCCACCACTTGGAAAACAAGAATACGCAAACGTATGTGACAGTCACTGACTTTCAGCTTCTAGTGTAGTATACCAGATAAAATAATATGTATTATTTGTATCAAAATAAAAAACTTTGGAGAAGTTCAAATTGCTGGGGTTTTTGTTTTGTTTTGTTTTGTTTTGTTTTTTGCTTTTTGAGACAGGGTCTTATTCTGCTCACTCTGTTGCCTAGGCTGGAGTATAGTGGCATGGTGATAGCTTACTGCAGCCTCAAATTCCTGGGCTCAAGTGATCCTCCCTCCTCAGCCTCTTGAGGAGCTAGAATTACAGGTAGATGCCATCATGCCCAGCTAATTTTAAAAATTTTGTAGAGACAGGGGTCTCACTATGTTGCTCAGGCTGGTCTCAAACTCCTGGACTCGAGCAGTCCTCCTGCCTTGGCCTCCCAAAGCACTGGGATTATAGGTGTGAGCCAATGAGCCTGGCCCTCAAAGTGCTTATGAATTGAGCCTAAGGAATTTTCAGTATAGCTACAGAGAGACTTCAGATTTCTCTGTATTATAAGCATTTCTTGTGATGAGGGGACAGAACTAACATTTCTTGAACATTTATACTCTGTGTTAAGTACTAACAGATTATCTCATTAACATACATTAAATGTCTAGGAGTTATTTGTAGAATAGCAATGGTATTAGCCAGAGAAAACATCTAATTCTTCCCCCAGCCCCTAGTTGATAATTGAGAGATCAAAGCCCAAGATCACCTAAAGACTTTTGTCTCAGTAGCGGGAAAGTTGGATTTATAATTTTTTTGAATGGGATAGATACAGGATGAATTCTCTGTTGCTCCGTTAGGTTTTAAAGACACCTACTTTCTGAACGGGACCAGCTTCTTTTTGGTTAGTAATAGCCTATCAGGTAGCTAAAAAGCTATTGACCTAAAAGAATGATTCACAATACTAAGCAGCATCATGAAATCATTTTGTGTCCAGTAAGTCGGTCAGATATATTCCTTCAAATGTAATTTATTTACTTATATGAAACATTAGGTAGTCATAGAATACATTCAATAGATTTAATAGACTGGAGGTGATCAGTCAGAATTGATCTTAGCCACTTCATGTTGGGCACAGAAATTTTTCAGTCAGAATAGGTTTTTTGTTTGTTGTCCGTGGTTAAAAGCAAATGACAGAGTGTTTTTCTCTGGCCTTCCCAAAGTATTATATGCTCATTTCGTGTCCTACATGTGTATGTAGGCACAACAGAGATAAAGAAAGCCCAATCATAATCCTGTTCCCAGGGATAACCATAATAAAAACTTGGTATAAAACCTTTATCCCATGCTTTGGTCTATGATTATGTAAGTATGCATTACCTACCTATACACATATGTATATATGTATGTATGTATGTATGTATGTATATTTTTAATCTGAGTTTGAGATAAGATGGGAAAGTGGGAGAAAATCCAGAAGAACAGTGTGAAAGGATGCACATAAATTTATTTTCTTTCAAAAAATGCTGTTGAACAATACTCTTTTTCATTTAGTATATCGTGAATATCTTTCCATGTCGCTAAATACATGTAATGGTTAAAAGCATGTGGACATTGGAGTCAGACTACTTAAGTTCAGATTCATTCAAAACAATTTATCCAATGGTCTTAGGTAAATTACAATTTCTCCATTTTTTAAATGGGGGAATATTAGTAATACCAGTCTCATAAGATTGTTGTCAGAGTTTAATGAGTTAATATATGATTGATGCCTAGAACTCAGTACTACAGTGTACTGAGGTGCTATTGTTAGAGACAGAATTTCTCTTTTGACTGGTTTTTATCCTACTGTACGTGGCATAATTTATTTTGAGGCAGAGTCTGGTTCTGTTGCCCAGGCTGCAGAGCGGTGGCACAATCTTGGCTCACTGCAACCTCCGCCTCCCAGGTTGCAAGTGATTCTCCTGCCTCAGCCTCCCGAGTGGCTGGGATTACAAGTGCAAGCCACCAAGCCCTGCTAAATTTTGTATTTTTAGTAGAGACGGGGGTTTCACCATGTTGGCCAGGCTGATCTCGAACTCCTGACCTCAGGTGATCCACCCGCCTCAGCCTCCCAAAGTGTTGGGATTACAGGCGTGAGCCACCGTGCCCTGCCCTGTACCATATATATATATATTTTTTTTTTTTTGAAAGCCACTGACTTTATTGATCTAAAAAACTTTACAAGGACAGTGACTTTTCTGCCAAAAAAGGAGCCAAATGGTATCAAACGGACTGAAAGTGAGGGTGGGGGTGAGGGACGGGGCCAGGAATCCATTCAGGAAAGCTGGTGACTGTCCCCAGGGAAGTAGCAGGGGAAAAAGGAAGGCGGAGGCATGCAAGAGCGAGAATCCAAAAAAGTTAAAATGATTAGGAGAGAAAACTCCCAAAAGATCCTGGAGTACAATGGAGGTGAGTAGGACAATAGCAGTCTTTTCCTGTGTTGAGGACAGGGGAGGAGTCCCTGCTGGGTTGCAAACTCCAGATGAGGGCTGGGGATTGAGGGCTTCCCAGAAAGCATCACAAGAAGGCATCACACCACTCAGGAAGGCATCCGAAGCAGTCCTGGGACTGTTTAGTGTTGGTACCACCAGTGTCCCTCAGCCATTCGCGGAGGAGGTCTTCATCTTTCTTTAGCACCAGAAACTGGCCAAGGACAACATAGGCCTTGTCAAAGCCCCTTTCCTCCAGCTTCTTGTCCATAACTTCACCAATCCCGGCCAGGCTCCCTACTGGCTTTTCCCCCACGGACTCTGCCACAAAGTCTCAGTGCTTTTGGGAGGTTGTAATCTTGTTCTGGTTTAATCGTCAGCTTCAGTTCCCGTAAGGGTTCCTCCTGCCGCCCGGCTGCTCCTGCCAATACCTCAAGCCACTAGAACTTTCCCCTGTACCATAATTTATTTAACCAATTTTATATTTAGTTTTATGGACGTTTGTTTCCAGAATTTCCTGTTAAATAAAACCGTAACAAATATCCTTAAACTTGCATCTTTGCATGCTTATCTGATATCCCTGGGGTACATTTCTAGAGATGGAATTGCTAGGTCAAATTGTAACCAAATTTTAATTTTGAATACATATTACAAAATTCTTCTCTGCTAGCAATGTGAGAGTGCATTTTCCCATACTCTTGAAAAATTTCTAAACAAGCACCTTTATGGAAATCGAAAGCAAGTTATAAATATAAATATAAATATAAATATAAATATAAATATAATATATAAATATATTAAATATATAAATTTATGTATCTATACATAAGTATAATAAATATAAATATAAAACAAAGCAATTTAAAAGTAGTGATTTAGTAATTTTTTATTACTAAATCATATAAATAAAGCTCTTCAGCCAGCTTTGAAGAGTCCAGTATTTTCTTTTTTGAGGAGAATATCCAGTTTCTTTAGGGAAGCAGTGGATCATGGCTAAATTCTAGAAGACTGGACCTTCTCTTAGTTTGGAGGGGCTTATATAAAAGTTCTGACACTTTGGGGGGCCAAGGTGGGTGAATTACCTAAGGTCAAGGGTTCGAGACCAGCCTGGCCAACATGACGAAACCCTGTCTCTACTAAAAAATACAAAAAACAGCCAGGCGTGGTGGTGGGCACCTGTAATCTCAGTTACTTGGGAGGCTGAGGCACAAGAATCGCTTGAACCCGGGAGGCAGAGGTTGCAGTGAGCCAAGATCGCACCATTGTACTCCAGCCTGAGCGACAGAGCAAGACTCCATCTAAAAAAAAAAAAAAAAAAAAAAGTTCTGAAGTATATCTTTGATGTTTTTGGCTTTTCAGCCCTTTGCATTATGGTTTTTCCTTACCATTCCATTGAAGCTTTTTTAATATCTTACTTGATCCTTCAACAGTTGTCAAAACAGCATAATGACATACACAACACTTCCTTTTTTTTCCCTTTCTTTTTTTATGTTTTGGAAACATCTTCCCTTGGTTTCTGTCCTTTCTTTTATCTCCCCCTCTGCTACTTCTGTCTTTTTTTTTCTCACTCCTTTTCCCCCCTAGCCATTAGCTTGGAGTTCTACAAATCTCCAGCCTCTAGGAAGTCGCTTATTGCTTCTCCCTTGTCGATCCTATTCATTCCCCTGGTTTCATCTATAAATGTTTACTCTCATTTATTTTTATTTTTTTAATTCCTCACCACCCTCCCACCCTTTCCCCTTCTGAGTCTCCAATGTCCATTTTCTACTTTGTATGCTTTTGCATACCCATAGCTTAGCTCTCACTTAGTGAGAACATTCGGTATTTGGTTTTCCATTCCTGAGTTACTTCACTTAGGATAATGACCTTCTCTTTCAAGTTGCTACAAAAGACATTATTTCATTCTTTTTTATGGCTGAGTAGTATTCCATGGTGTATATATTAATATATCACATTTTCTCATCTACTCCTCAGGTGATGGGCACTTAGGTTGATGTTTACTCTCATTTTTATTTAATCCAAACCCACATATTTGGCTGTGGACTGAACATGTCGGCTTGGATGTTTCACAGGCACATCAAAAGTCAAAACTGAAATAATGCGCCCTCCCAAATGTACTTTTCATCTAGTAACCTCCACTTCAGTAAGGACTCTACCCAGCTGCTCAAACCAGAAACCTAGAAGTTATCCTTAACTCTCTTCTTAATATCCCATATCAGTTCAGTCACCAAGTCCTGTGGATTCTACTTCTTGAAAATTTTTAGAATCTTCCCACTTTTCTCCTATTCTTACTTTGGTAGCTTTTAGGCCACCAAATTTTCCAGGAAGATGATGGCCTCCTGGATTATTGCAGGACCTCCTGTAGTAATAAATATTGGATACCTATGAAGTGCCAGGTACTGTTCTAGACATTGGAGATAAAGTAGTAACCAGGAAAGACCCTGCTTTCATGGAACTTGCATTCCAATGAGAGAAAGATAGTAATTAAACAAAGAAACGAATATGTATGTTAGTTCATTCTTGCATTGCTATAAAGAAACATTTGAGGCTGGGTAATTTATTTAAAAAAAAAAAAAAGTTTCAGCCAGGCACATTGGCTTATGCCTGTAATCCCAGCACTTTGGGAGGCCAAGGTGGGCAGATAACTGGAGGTCAGGAGTTAGGGACCAGCCTGGCCAACATAGTGAAACCCTGTCTCTATTAAAAATATAAAAATTAGCCAGGCATGGTGGCATGCGCCTGTAGTCCCAGCTACTCAGGAGGCTGAGGCAGGAGAATCGCTTGAACCTGGGAGGCAGAGGTTGCAGTGAGCCGAAATTGCACCACTGCACTCCAGCCTGGGCAACAGAGTGAGACTCTGTCTCCAAACAACAAAAAGAAAAAAAAAGTGGTTTTATTTTGGCTTACAGTTCAACAGGTTACACAGGAAACATAGTACTGGTATCTGCTTCGGGTGAGGGCCTCAGGAAGCTTACAATCATGGCAGAAAGCAAGGGGAGCTTGACAAGAGGAGAAGCAAGAGACAGAAGGGGGAGGTCCCAGACTCTTTTACAACAGCCAGATCTCATGTGAACTCACGGAGTGAGAACGAGCTGATCAGCAAGGGGATGCCAATAAGCCATTCATGAGGGATCTACCCCTATGACCCAAACACCTCCCACTAGGCCCTACCTTCAACATTGGGGATTACACTTCAACATGAGATTTGGAGGGGACAAACATCCAAACCATATCAATATGATTAGTTTAGATCATGCGGAGGTTTATAAAAGAGGTTTGAGAAGATGGTGGCTCGGATTTGAGTGTTAGCAGTGGAACTGACAGAAGTGGGTGACTGCGCTTTCCCCATATACTCTTGACCATTGTTCAGTCCGTTGCCACACTGCCAGTAGTCTTTTTAAAGCAGATTTTTTTTTTTTTTACTTTGAATTTCAGGGTACTTGTGTAGGTCTGTTATATAGATAAATTTTGTGTCATGGGGGTTTGGTAATACAGATTATTTCTTCACCCAGGTGATAAGCATAGTACCCAACAGGTAGTTTTTGGATCCTCACCCTCCTCCACCCTCAAGTAGGCCCCATGTCTATTGTTCCCTTCTTTGTGTCCATGTGTACTCAGTGTTTAGCTCCCACTTATAAGTGACAGCATGTGGTATTTGGTTTTCTGTTCTGTGTTAGTTTGCTTAGGATGATGGCCTCCAGCTGCATCCATGCTGTTGCAAAGGACATGATCTCATTCTCCTTATGGATGCATAGTATTCTATGGTGTTTACCACATTTTATTTAACCAGTGTACTGTTGATGGGCATCTAGATTGATTCCATGTCTTTGCTATTGTGAATAGTGCTGCAATGAACATACATGTGCATGTGTCTTTATGGTAGAACAGTTTATATTCCTTTGGGCATATACAAAGTAATGGGATGGCTGGGTCAAATGGTAATTCTGTTGTAAGTTCTTTGAGAAATTGCCAAACTGCTTTCCATGGTGGCTGAACTCATTTATATTCTCACCAACAGTGTATAAGCATTCTCTTTACTCTGCACCCTCACCCAGCATCTGTTGTTTTTTGGCTTTTTAATACTATTAAAGCAGATTTTAGTCATTATTCAACAATATTTACTAAACACCTATTTAGAGACAGGTACTGTTCTATGTGCTTGAATAGAGATGAGTGAACTAAAGTAACAAAGCCACTTGCCTCTGTGGAAATTATGTTCTAGCAAGAGACAGTTGATAATTGTATTAGTTCATTTTCACACTGCTGATAAAGACATACGCAAGACTGGGCAATTTATAAAAGAAAGAGGTTTAATGGACTTACAGTTCCATGTGGCTGGGCCAGGCCTCACAATCATGAAGGAAGGCAAGGAGGAGCAAGTCACATCCAACATGGATGGCAGCAGACAAAGAGAGAGGGCTTGTGTAGGGAAACTCTTGTATTTATTTATTTATTTATTTATTTATTTATTTTAATTTAAAAGTAAACTTTAATGTCAAAAATGCAAACTTGAGGAGGCCAGAAAGATCACACACAAGACTGCCACTTCACACTTGGATGGTTGCACAGCAGCCGGGCAGAGGCGCTCCTCACTTCCCAGAGGGTGGGGCGGCCAGGCAGAGGCGCTCCTCAGTTTTCAGACGGTGCAGCCGCCAGGCGGAGGTGCTCCTCACTTCCTAGACAATGCAGGGGCCAGGCAGATGCGCTGCGCACTTCCCAGCAGAGGTGCTCCTCACTTCCCAGACGGTGAGGCTGCCTAGCAGAGGCACTCCTCACTTTTCAGAAGGTGCGGCTGCCAGGCAGAGGCGCTCCTCACTTCCCAAATGGTACGGCCACCAGGCAGAGGCGCTCCTCACTTCCCAGACGGAGACAGTGGGGGGGCCGGACAAGGGCTGAACAGAGGCGTTCCTCACTTCCCAGACGGTGGAAACTCCCGTTTTTAAAACCATCAGATCTCATGAGACTATTCACTACCAGGAGAACAGCATGGGAAAGACCCACCCCTATGATTCAATTACCTTCCACCAAGTTCCTCCCACGACACATGGGAATTGTGGGAGTTAGAATTCAAGATGAGGTTTGGGTGGGGACACAGCCAAACCATATCAACAATAAACATAATAAATATATAAATATGGTATATTAGAAGTTATAGTGTTATGGGGAAAAGGAAAAGTGCTGCAGGGTGATGGGAGTTACGGGTAGGTTGCAGTGTTAAATAGGGTAGTCAGGATAGGCCCCAACTAGAGGATGAGATTTGGACAAAGACTGCAGGTAGTGAGGGGATGCTCTGTGCTGGGAGTGTGACTGAGTGTTGAGGGACAGAAGGAAGCCAGCGAGGCTACAACAAGAGAGTGAGGGAAGGGCAGTAGGAGATGAGGTCAGAGAAGTTAATTTTTTCTTGCTTAAAGTCCTTTATTTAAAGGCCTCCATTGCTGTTAGGATAAAGTTCACAATTTTGACACAGTCCACATAGTTTTTATGATCTGGCACAACTTACCTCTCCATCCTCAACTGCCCCTTCCCTTCCTCTCATTTGCACTGTCTCAATCAAGCTATGATGAACTTCTTTCAGGTTTTCCCAATAGACCAATCTGTCTTTCACTTAAGAGCCATCACATATACTGGTTTCCTCTGCCAGGAATGCTCTGTCTCCCTCTCTTCAATAAGCTAATTTCCATTTAGCTTCACTATGTTAGGAACTTTCTGTGCCTTCTGCAAACTTAGGTTAGACAGTGAAAACACAGGCTCCCTTTGTCTTCTAGGATATCTAGTTGACAGTCCTTTGCACACCTGGGACTGATACCTGATTAAATGGTTGGTTGGTTGTTGTCTTCCTCATTGTAGTTAATCTCTATGTGGGGTCTGCCCACTAGTTTGCCTTTTTATTGGAGTTGCTGGCACATAGTAGGCACTTAAATATTTATTGACTACTGACTTAGAGTCAAATTGAGAAAGCATAGGTTTTCTTTTCCCTCACTTCCTCCTATGTGTATATGAATAAGAATTCTGCCAGGATAGGAGCTTTTTCAACCCGGGTCTCCTTTGCTTTTTTTTTTTCTTTTTTTTTTTTAAGATAGATTCTAGCTCTGTTGCTCAGGCTAAATAGTGGCTCTATCTCAGCTCAGTGGAACCTCCACCTCCCGGGTTTAAGAGGTTCTCGTGCCTCAGCCTCTGGAATAGCTAGGACTACAGGCATGCACCGCCACACCTGGCTAATTTTTGTATTTTTAGTAGAGGCAGGCTTTCACCATGTTGGCCAGGCTGGTCTCAAACTCCTGGCCTAAAGTGATCCACCCGCCTTGGCCTCCCAAAGCGCTAGGATTACAGGCATGAGCCACCGTGCCTGGCCTCCTTTGCTTTTAAAAACCTTGAAATTAATTGCTCTTGTCCCCAGTATTTAGCTTCTCTCATTTTCATTATTGAGATATATTTTATGTGTCATAAAATTCCCTTTAAAAATGTACAATTAGTGGCTGGGCATGGTGGCTCATGCCTGTAATCCCAGCACTTTGGGAGGCCGAGGCGGGTGGGTCAGAGGTCAGGAGATCAAGACCATCCTGGCTAACATGGTGAAACCCCGTCTCTACTAAAAACCAAAAAATTAGCCAGGCATGGTGGCAGGTGCCTGTAGTCCCAGCTATGCAGGAGGCTGAGGCAAGAGAATGGCGTGAACTCAGGAGGCGGAGCTTGCAGTGAGCCGAGATCGTGCCACTGCACTCCAGCCTGGGCAACAGAGCAAGACTCCATCTCAAAAAAAAAAAAAAAAGTATAATTAGTGGTTTCTAGGATTGTCACAAACTTGTGCACCCATCACCTTTATCTAATTCTAGAACATTCTTATCACCCCATAAACATAGTAGCCACTTCCCATTTCCCCATCCTATCACCACCTGACAACTTCTAATCTGTTTTCTATCTCTGTGGATTTACCTATTCTGAATATTTCATATAAATGGGATCATATAAATAAGTGGTCTTTTGTGACTGGCTTTTTTTCCTTAGCATAATGTTTTCAAGGTTTATCCATGTCGTAGCATGTATCAGTTCTTAATTCCTTTTTATTGCTAGATAATATTCCATTGTTCAAATGTACCACATTTTATTTATCCATTAATCAGTTAATAAACATTTCAGTTGTTTCCATTTTGACTGTTATGAATAATACTACTGTGAACATTTGTGTACAAGGTTTTGTGAACATACGCTTTCAGTTCTCTTGGGTATATGCCTGGAACAGAATTCTTGGATCATATGGTAATTCTGTGTTTAACTTTTTGAGGAGCTGCCAAACAGTTTTCCAAAGCAGCTGCACCATTACATCCCCCATGGCAACATATAAGTATGTTGTAAGGCCTAAAATTAAAGCCCAATATGATGTTTTGCCTCAACATCTGGCAGAAATCAGGAAGGTCTCCAGTCACCTAAGTGCAAGGTCTCCTCCTTATTTTGCTCCTGTGGATAAGGTTTCCTAGCCAAACAACCCTCCTTAGCCAAAGGATGAGGCACTTTTCTTTTCTTTGATTTTTTTTTAAGGCCTGTGGTCTCGCTCTGTTGCCCAGGTTGGAGTGCAGTGGCACAATCATAGTTCATTGTAACCTCCAATTCCTGGACTCAATCCTCCTGCCTCAGCCTCCAAAGTAGCTGAGACTGTAGGCATGAGCCACTATACCCAGTGGCACCGTTCTTTCTTAGAGTAGCAAGCTTCAGTTCCTTGCCAGCCTGTGTCATTATTCAAACAAGCCAATCACATCATCCCAGGGGAGCTAGGGGGCACCCCACTCTCTTGATACCATAAAGCCTGCCTCCCACAGCCCCTGATTGTTCACTGTTTTTTAATCCAGCCCTTCTATGATGTTTTCCTCCCTTGGGGATGTGAATACATGTTACTAATAAACTACTGTCAATCTCATCTGTCTGTGTCAGGTGTGTTTGACCATGGCTGCAATTGTAGGGCAGGAATTCCTCCCATATTAGCAGGGTGAATAGGAGACAATCAAAAAAATGAGGGTTTGATTCTTCTACATCCTTGCTAACACTTGTTATTGTCTACTTTATTTTTTATTATAGCCACCTTAGTGGGCATGAAGTGGCATCTTGTTGTGTTTTGATTTGCATTCTCCTGATGTTGAACATCTTTTCAAGTCTACAGCCATACCATCCCGAATGCGCCCGATCTCATCTGAACCTATTTTCATATGCTTATTGGCCATTTGTGTATCTTTTTTGAAGAAATGGCTGTTCAGATCCTTTGCCCACTTTCTAATTGAGTTTCCTGCACTTTTATTGTTGAGTTGTAAAAGATATATATTTTTTGAGTCAGGGTCTCATTCTGTTGCCCAGGCTGGAATGCAGTGGCATAATCATGGCTCACTGCAGTTTCAGACTCCTGGGCTCAAAGGATCCTCCTACATCAGACTCCCAAGTAGCTGGGACTACGTGTGTGCCACCATGTCCAGCAAAAATTTTTTTTTTTTTTTAGAGACAGGGTCTTACTATGTTGCCCAGGCTGAGCTGTAACAGTTCTTTATATGTGCTGGGTATTGCCTCCCATTCTGTGGACTGTCTTCATTTTCTAGATAATGTCCTTTGAAACACAAACATTTTTAATTTTAATGAAGTCCAATTTATTTTTTCTTTAGTTGTTTGTGCATTTGGTGTCATATCTAAGGTCACGAAAATTTCTTCTTCTAAGGGTTTTATAATTGTAGCTTTTACATTTAGGACTTTGATGCATTTTGAGTTAATTTTTGTATATTATGTAAGGCAGGACATTATGGCTGAATTGTGTTTTCCCCCACCCCCAAAATTCATATGTTGAAGTCGTAACCCCTAGTTACTCAGACCGTGACAGTATTTGGAAATAGGGTCTTTGAAGAGGTAATTAAGTTAAAATGAGCTTGTTAGGGTGGGCCCTATTCCAATATAACTGGTATCCTTAAGAGGACATTGGGACACAGACATGTATGGAGAGAAGACCATGCGAAGTCACAGGGAGAAGACAGCCATCTACAAGCCAAAGTGTGAGTAGCCTCAGGAGAAACAAACCCTGTGACACCTTGATCTTAGACTTCTAGCCTCCAGAACTGTGAGAAAATAAATCACTGTTGTTAAGCCACCCAGTCTGATTCCTTTTTATGGCAGCCCTAGCATACCATACACTAGGAGTACACCTTCATCCTTTAGCACATGGCTATCTACTTGTCCCCCTACCATTTGTTGAAAAGACTCTTCTTTCTCCTTTGGATGGTCTTGGCATCCTTGTCAAAAATCAGTTGACCATAGACAGTTTTATTTCTGGACTCTCTATTCCCTTATCTGTGTGTCTGTTCTTACACCAGTACCACAGTCTTGATTACTCTAGCTTTGTAATAAGTTTTGAGATAAGGAGGTGTGCGTTCTCCAGCTTTGTTCTTCTCTTTCAAGATTGTTTTGGCTATTCCAGGTCCCTTGAATTTTGATATGAATTTTAGGATCAGTTTGTCAGTTTCTGCCAAAAAGGCAATAGGATTTTAATAGGGATTGCTTTGAATCTCTGTATCCATTGAGGAGTAATGCCATCTGAATGTAAACCAAAAATGAAATCCTAAGCCCCCTGACCATCCTTTTACCTCAGCCCCTTGACAAGGGCATCTCAGAGGTAACCTGAAAAAACAAATTCAGCCCATGATGGGGGAAGGTGGGAGTCTGACATGCCTCATTATGCCATCTTCCCTTTTGGAATCACCAATAGAACAGACTTGCTAAGTCTGTTAAACATTTATAATCTATTCTTTCCAAGCCTGCTATCTGGAGGCTTCACCTGCATGATAAAACCATGGTATCCAAAACCCTTATCTTAACCCAGACATTCCTAACTAAGTCTTTAGACAACAGCTTAGCTTTTTCAACCAATTGCCAATAAGAAAATCTTTGAATCTACCTGTGACCCGGAAGCCCCCACTTCCCCGTTGTTTCACCTTTCTGGACCAAACCAATGTACATCTTCCATGTATTTGATTGATGTCTCATGTCTTCCTAAAATGTATGAAACTAAGCTGTTCTCTGACCACCTTGGGCACATGTTTTCATGATCTGAGGGCTGTGTCATGGGCCATTGGTCATTTATATTTGGCTCAGAATAAACCTCTTCAAATATTTTACAGAGCTTGACTCTTCATCGGCATTAACAATATTGAGACTTGTGATCCATGAACATGAGGTTTTTTTCACATTTATTTAGGTCTTATTTAATTTTTTTTTATGATACTTTGTGGTTTTTAGTATACAAAAGTCTTAAAGCACTTTTAAAAATTTAATTCTAACTTTTATTCTGCTTTATGCTATTGTGAATTGAATTGTTAATTTCATTTTCACTGCATCGTCATTACTGGTATCCAAAAATACAACCGACTCTCCTTTTTTTTTTTTTGAGACGGAGTCTCACCCTGTCACCCAGGCTGTAGTGCAGTGGCGCAATCTCGGCTCACTGCAAGCTCCGCCTCCCGGGTTAAATACAACCAACTTATCTATATTGATCTTATAACCTGCAACCTTGTTGAACTCATTTTCAGCTTTAATATTCATGTATGTGTATTGTGTATTTCCCAAGATTTTTGAAATACAAGATGTCATTGTATTAGTACATTTTCATGCGGCTGATAAAGACATACCCGAGCCTGGGCAATTTACAAAAGAAAGGGGTTTATTGGACTTACAGTTCCATGTGGCTGGGGAGGCCTCACAATCATGGCTGAAGGTGAAAGGCACGTCTCACGCGGCTGTGGCAAGAGAGAGAATGAGAACAAAGTGAAACAAGTTTCCCCTTATTAAAACATCAGATTTTGTGAGACTTATTCACTACCATGAGAACAGTATGGAGGAAACCACCCCCACGATTCGGTTATCTCCCACCGGGTCCCTCCCACAACACGTGGGAATTATGCGAGTACAATTCAAGATGAGATTTGGGTGGGGACACAAAGCCAAATTGTATCAGTCATCTTGTAGACATATTTTTACTTCTTCCTTTCTTATTTGGATGCATTTTCTTTCTTTTTCTTGCCTAATTCCTCTGACTAAAACCTCCAGTACTGGTAGAATAGGTAACTAGGCAGACATGAACAGGACAGGAGAGGGCCCTCCTCCCCAGGAATGTCAGGTGACCATCAGGTAATGGTCAGGCAGTTGTTAAACTATCTAACATAATGGTTGTAGCTTGCGCCAGGGAAAGGCTGTCTCCCAATAGAAAGAAAACACCTGAAGCTGGTGATCAGCAGCTTCTTAATAAGACCTCAGGATTTGGGCAAGTAGGCTCAAGCATGCCCACCAGGAGGCAAACTGGTGGAGTTTAACTGGTATATGACCCTCCTCTGGGAACACTTGACTGGTAAGGGAAAAATACCTCAAATGAACATGCACACAACTTCAGTAAACACACTGTACATGTGGCCCCGCCCAAGAGCTGGCAGGCTACTGTGCATGTGGACAGCCCACCCCAAGGGAAGAATCAGGGGAGAAGAAACACAAACCCTGGAATCATGCCAATGTATAAAACCCTAAGTTGAGGGTCAGGCAGTATACTTGAACTCTCAAGTTGCCTGCTTGGCTCTCTTCCAAGAATACTTTACTTCCTTTCATTCCTGCTCTAAAAGTTTTTAATAAATTCTCACTCCTGCTCAGAAACTTGCCTTGATCTCTCACTCTGCCTTCTGCCCTCTTGGACAAATTCTTTTTATTGAGGAGGCAAGAATCGAGTTGCTGCAGACCTGTACAGATTCACTGTTAACAGTACAATGTTGAATGGAAGTGGCAAGAGTAATTATCTTTGTCTTGTTCCTGATCTCTTTTACCTCTTTCAGAAAAGTTTTTTTTTTTTTTACTTAGAACTTCATTTCTGGATTTCTACTATCACTACCATTATCACTGTAACCACCTGACAGGTGCTTCCTGCGCACTGCACAAAAAAAATCAATTCATGGAGCATTGCAGTAAAGAAAGAGTTTAATTGATATGAGGACAGCCACACTTTGCAGGTGATGGAGTTATTACTCAAATCAATCTCATTGAAGGTTAGGGATTTTCCCAAGGTAGTTTGGAAGAAGGGGTGGAGGTGGCTAGACAATGGATACTTGCTGTTGATTGGGGGTGCAATCATAGGGGTGTGGAAAACGGTCATCTTGTGTGCTGAGTTGCTTCTGGGTGGGGCCACAGGAGCAGTTGATGGGTCCAGGTGGAGCCATTGGTGTCATGCAAAAAACCTGAAAAGATATCCCAAAAGGCAAATCTTAGGTTCTATAACAGTGATGTTATCTACAGGAGTAATTGGAGAAGTTGCATATCTTGTGACCTCCAGAATAATGGCTGACAATCATGTCCACACCATAGCAGAATTCAAGCTCCTCTATCCCCCTAGCCTGGTGGTCTCTCATTAGCTTTACAAAGTCGGTTGAGTTTTGGGAAAGGCTATTATCATTTAAACTATAAACTAAATGTTTCCCAAAGTTAGCTTGGGTTAAGCCCAGGAATAATGAATGGCAGCTTGAAGGCTAAAGGCAAGAGGGGAGTTGGCTAGATCAGATCAAAAAATTAGCCGGGCATGGTGACGGGCGCCTGTAGTCCCAGCTACTCAGGAGGCTGAGCCAGGAGAATGGTGTGAACCCAGGAGGCGGAGCTTGCAGTGAGCCGAGATCGCGCCACTGCACTCCACCCTGGGCGACAGAGCAAGACTCCGTCTCAGAAAAAAAAGAAAAGAAAAGCAAAAGACCTTGAAACTGGAAAATGGATTTCAGTTCTCCCTAGTCTTTGATGTACCAACTTGGGTTAAAAGTTCTTTTTTTTTTTTTTTTTTGAGACGGAGTCTCGCTCTGTCGCCCAGGCTGGAGTGCAGTGGCGCAATCTCGGCTCACTGCAAGCTCCGCCTCCCAGGTTCACGCCATTCTCCTGCCTCAGCCTCTCCGAGTAGCTGGGACTACAGGTGTCCGCCACCACGCCCAGCTAATTTTTTTGTATTTTTAGTAGAGACGGGGTTTCACCGTGGTCTCGATCTTCTGACCTCGTGATCCGCCCGCCTCGGCCTCCCAAAGTGCTGGGATTACAAGCGTGAGCCACCGCGCCCGGCCCAGGTTAAAAGTTCTTGTTTCTGTGTTTGAAGATAGTGACTTAAGGAAGAACTGAAGTTGGGAATGTAGTTTCTGTAGTTAATATTCATGTTACAAAAATAGAAGTCTAAACACCTGAAAAAAAAAAATGAAACAACTCATAAACGTTTTTTTTTTTGGATTTGCAATGATTTTGTACATTCCATTAGTTTTGTAACTGTCGTGAAGGAATGCCTATTGTCCTCTTGGTGGCAGTAAAACACCACTCCTGGATATGGAAATGGACTATAATGATGTAGCACTTTGAATTCTGTGACATTGACATTCCTTTATTTCAGTTTCCTCTACTAACATCATTTGTTACTTGAATATTTCATTTGTTTGTTTTTAACTTTCTCTAGTGCATCTTCAGTTTGCTGATAGGTTAGTTTCAAGATGCTATCTAGTAAATGCTAAAACAAACCAACAAACACAAATACTGGGCTTCTAATTAGGATACTCAAGGAATTTTAAAGTTTTAAAGTTTCAGAAATAATACATTTTATGAAATAGGGATCTGTATCAGGAAAAAAGTATATCATCACAGTACCATGTACGTATTATATAGTACCTTAAATTTGTTGAAGCAGTTTCTCATTACTTATTTCTCATGAAACAATCCAAAATATCAAGAAGGGAAGACAGTTGAATAAACACACCATTTCCAAGTAGTCAGTGATTAAATTGAACTTAGTGTACCCTAAGAAATACAAGCTCCCTTGACAGAACAAACAGAACAATAAAATCCAGTTTCCTCCTTGTTCTATTTTTGTGAGCAAAATAAGTACTCATTTAAGCTTCCATCTCTTTTACTTAAAAATCTCTCTCCGTCTTCTTCCTCTTCTGCTTTGCTCTTGTCTTTAATGAAGGTCTGTTCTGCCCCGGTTCCAAGGCTAACTTCCTCACTATGTCCTTGATGTCATCTTTCCTGCCTCTCTTTGGAGAAGCCTGTGATGGTTAGTTAGTTCACTTATTCAACAGCTACTCACTATTGACAGTCCCTGGGTTAGGTGTCAGGGGATACAGAGATGACATTCTGTGTCCTGAAGTTGTCACATCTAATAGGGGAGGCACACAGACAGTGAGAATTCAGTGTGATTGATCCTGGGGTTTAAAAGGGATCTTTGGGAGCCTAAAGGCAGGATGCCAAATTCATTCTGGGAAACTAGGAAACATTTTCCAAAGGTGGCATCTAACCTGAGAATAGGACATGAGAGTGAGAGTGAACAGCATGTAGAAGAGGAATGAGGAAGAATGGCTGAGGCAAGTCCTTTGCCATGGCACATTTGAGGGGGATGCGCAGGATGCGATTCTGAGGGGCTTTAATTACATTTCTGCCATCAATTTATTGTGGGATTTTAATCAAATCATCTAACCTTTTAACACTTAATTTCCTAACTTATAAAATAAAGAGACAGGGAAACATGCTCTAAATTTCCATCGTGCCAACTGTGTCAATCTGTGTTATAGGTGTGTGTATATGTGTGTATGTTTGTATGTCTTATATAACCATTTCAGTCCTTTAGTGAGTAGATAAGAATCTTTGTATAATTTGCATGTTTGTTGTTTAAGTGCCTGGCTAAATTTATCTTTGTCTCTTTTACCAAAAAAAAAAAGTGGTTACAGAACAATGTAATAAAATTAGGAGCAAAGGAATATTTTATTTGTTATATTTCAAGATGAATACCACCAAAATGTTTTCAACTGAAAAATCTCTTTATAACCGTGCTTGAATATAAACAACCCATTTGTTCTACATTAGTGAAATGTTAGTGTGTGTATTTGTGTGCGTGTAAGGGTATGTGTCTAGCACTCACACCTCTGCACTGTGATCATTCTATCAGGTATTTCTAGATATCCAAGCAATGTGTTGGATCTATGTAAAAAAAATCTGACAGGCTGGGCGCGGTGGCTCACGCTTGTAATGCCAGCACTTTGGGAGGCCGAGGCTGGCGGATCACGAGGTCAGGAGATCGAGACCACGGTGAAAACCTGTCTCTACTAAAAATACAAAAAAAAATTAGCCGGGCGTGGTGGCGGGCGCCTGTAGTCCCAGCTACTCGGAGAAGCTGAGGCAGGAGAATGGCGTGAACCCGGGAGGCGGAGCTTGCAGTGAGCCGAGATTGCGCCACTGCACTCCAGCCTGGGCGACAGAGCGAGACTGTCTAAAAAAAAAAGAAAAAAAAAATCTGACAGCTACCATCAATAACAATATAATTGTGTAGCATTTAAACAGTTTGTAATGAGCTCTCAAATGCATTTTTAAAATGTTTAATAAATAAAATTAATAGTAATACACCTATCATTTATTGAGTACTTAAAATGTATCTGATGCTGTGCTAAGCACTTTAACCTTCACGGCCGGGCATGTTGGCTCACGCCTATAATCCCAGCACTTTGGAAGGCCGAGGCAGGTGGATCACGAGGTCAGAAGTTCAACACCAGCCTGGCCAAGATGGTGAAACCCCATCTCTACTAAAAATACAACAAGTTAGCCGGGCCTGGTGGTGGGCACCTGTAATCCCAGCTACTCGGGAGGCTGAGGCAGAGAATTGCTTGAAGCCGGGAGGCAGAGGTTGCAGTGAGCTGAGATCATGCCACTGCACTACAGCCTGGACGACAGAGTGAGACTCTGTCTCAAAAACAAAACAAAACAAAACAAAAACAACTAATCTTCACTACCTTTAATTTTGTTTATTGTAGTATAATATACATAACATAAAATGTACAATTTTGGCCAGGCGCAGTGGCTCAGGCCTGTAATCCCAGCACTTTGGGAGGCCAAGGTGGGTGGATCACCTGAGGTCAGGAGTTCGAGATCACCCTGGCCAACATGGAGAAACCCCATTTCTACTAAAAATACAAAATTAGTGGGGTGTTTTGGCACACACCTGTAATCCCAGCTACTCAGGAGGCTGATACAGGAGAATCGCTTGAACCCGGTAGGCAGAGGTTGTGGTGAGCCGAGATCGCACCACTGCACTCCAGCCTGGGCAACAGAGCAAGACTCCATCTCAAAAAAAAAAAGAAAAAAGTACAGTTTTAACCATTCTTAAGTACACAGTTCAGTGACATTAGGTAAATTGACATTGTTGTGCAGCTATCACCACCATCCATCTCCAGATCTTTTTTTCATCTTGCAAAACTGAAACTCTGCACCTGTTAAATAATAACTCCCCATTCCTTTCTCCTCTTAGCCCCTGGCAGTCACCATTCTGCTTTCTGTCTCTATGAATTTGACTACTCTAGGTACCTCATGTAAGTGGAATTATATTGTATTTGTCTTATCTCTGGCATATTTCACTTAGCATAGTGTATGACCCTTAATTTTTTTACTGACATTAATTAAAAGAAATCCTAATTTTAACAATAATTCTATTACTGTTAATATTGTATTACTATTTTATCAGTGATTCTATTACTATTAATACTGTATTGACTTGTTGGTATGAATCAATACGCTCATTTTACAGATTAGGAAACTAAGACTTATAAAAAGTTAAAAAACTTGGTTAAAGTCATTCAGTTAGGCAAATGACATACCACAGTCACAACTAGGCCTGTCTTACTACAGAGGCAGTGTTCTTAACTTCTAAGCTATGGGGTGTGTGTGCGTGTTTATTTTAAACCTTACAATTGCTCTGTGAAGAAGAGATTATATCCTACTTGATACTCAAAGCCCAGGCATGGTGACACATGCCTGTAATCCTAGCTACTTGGAAGGCTAAGGTGGGAAGATCACTTGAGCCCATGAGTGCAAGACTAGCCTGAACAACATAGTGAGACCTGTTACCTAAAAAGTAATAAACAAATAAATAAATAAAAGCCAGGTGGCTCTCACTAAAAATTCCATGCCTTTTTACATTATACAGCAGGAGACCCTTAAATTATAGCTAAATCAGTCTCCATTCCACAAATCTATGTTGACATCATACTATGAGTGAAAAGAGGTTTTTTAATTCAAGTTATTTGAATTAAGCATATTCTATTGTATGTTCAAAGATAGTTGTCCCAATTTAAAAATGACCTTGGTTGAATAGGACAGAAGCAGAGCCAGAGCTACAAAGAGCCATTGCTATATCAACAAATAATTGAATTTAGGCTAATGAAAATGAACTCACTGTCAAAAATCATCATGAAATTAAAATATTCTCTGCTCTTGACTGGCTGGAATAATATTTGATTCCTGAGTTCTGCCTTTCCACTTATTCTGTCATAATCTTTGAGATATATGAAGTCATCCCTGAATACTGTTTAATGCTCTGGTTAAACTCCATTTCACTCTGACCAATCAGAGTATGTGAGCTGATCATAAGGAGCTATTATCGAGAGACTTGTCAGAGGATGTCACTGCCCAATATGTTTTTATGACCCTTTTTATCTGTAAGAGTTGCTGGTATTGCTTTTTAGAATGAAATAGACTAATTTTGTCCATTACAGTGTTGATAGTTTGATAACTCACTGTGGGAATCAATTGATCTTATCACAATAATATAACCAGTAGAGGAAATATAACTGAAGCATGTACAGTTTTATTTGATATATTGTTTATGCAGGTTGAGAAAAGGCTGAAATATGCTCCTTTTGCTGGAAATATAATAACTAAAACCCCCATAGCCTTGATGTTTTTTATCTTTTATTGCTTTTCCTTGACTAAGGGAATTTGATTTTGGTAACTAAATGAATTTAGAATAAAGTCATTTATTTGTGTCATACATAAGCTTGATTAAGAAGGTTTTTATGGCCAAGAGCCATGGCTCACGCCTGTAATCCCAGCATTTTGAGAAGCCAAGGCAGGAGGATCACATGAGTCTTGGAGTTCAAAACCAGCCTGGGCAACATAGTGAGATCTTGTCTCTACAAAAACTAAAAATAAAAAAAATAGCAAGGCATAGTGGCATGGCATTGCACTCCAGTGATCACGCCATTGCACTCCAGCCCTGGGTGACAGAGTGAGATCCTGTCTCGAAAAAACAAAGGAAGATTTTTTTTTTTTATTGTACTTTAAGTTTTAGGGTACATGTGCACAATGTGCAGGTTTGTTACATATGTATCCATGTGCCATGTTGGTGTGCTGAACCCATTGTCATTTAGCATTAGGTGTATCTCTAATGCTATCCCTCCCCCCTCCGCCTACCCCACAACAGTCCCCGGAGTGTGATGTTGCCCTTCCTGTGTCCATGAGTTCTCATTGTTCAATTCCCACCTATGAGTGAGAACATGTGGTGTTTGGTTTTTTGTCCTTGCGATAGTTTACTGAGAATGCTGATTTCCAGTTTCATCCATGTCCCTACAAAGGACATGAACTCATCATTTTTTATGGCTGCATAGTATTCCATGGTGTATATGTGCCACATTTTCTTAATCCAGTCTATCGTTGTTGGACATTTGGGTTGGTTCCAAGTCTTTGTTATTGTGAATAGTACAGAAATAAACATACATGTGCATGTGTCTTTATAGCAGCATGATTTATAGTCCTTTGGGTATATACCCAGTAATGGGATGGCTGGGTCAAATGGTATTTCTAGTTCTAGATCCCTGAGGAATCGCCACACTGCCTTCCACAATGGTTGAACTAGTTTACAGTCCCACCAACAGTGTAGAAGTGTTCCTGTATCTCCACATCCTCTCCAGCACCTGTTGTTTCCTGACTTTTTAATGATGGCCATTTTAACTGGTGTGAGATGAAAGAGAGTGCATAAAAGAGAAACCATAGGCAGGGACAGTACCTCATGCCTGTAATCTCAGCACTTTGGCAGGGCAAGGCAAGCGGATCGCTTGAGCCTAGGAGTTTGAAAGAAGCCTGTGCAACACAAAGAGACCTCATCTCTCCAAAAAATACAAAAATTAGCCAGGCACGATGGCACGTGCCTGTAGTCTCAGTTATTTGGGAGGCTGAGATGGGAGGATCACTTGGGCCTGAGGGGTTGAGGCTGCAGTGAGCCATGATTATGCACTGCACTCCAGTGTGGGCAACAGAGCAAGACCCTGTCTCAGAAAAAGAAAGAAACCATAAAAAATATAATGGCTTAAAAAAGATGGTGTATTTCTCCCACAGATATTAATCTAGAGAGAAAATGACCAGCCCCAAAAGGCAGATAGCTCAGTTACGTAAGATCATTCAAGGACTCAGATTCTATAATGAATTTGTTCAATTATCTCTTAGGATGTTGTCCTCATGTACATAGTTAAAGTCATACACATCTTTCAATTCAGAGGAAGAGGGAAATTTCAAGCAGAAGTAGAGGGAAGGCAATTTCCTTTTAAGCAAATAGTGAGGAAGTTGCATACATCACTTTTATTCACATTCCATTGACAAAAATTTTGTCCACGGCCACACTTAGCTGCAAGGGAACTAGGAAATAATTGTCTGAAATTCAGCAGCCATGTGCCGTGTTAATTATTATATCTATGGAACCAGGAGAAAACTTTATTTTTTTTTTTTGAGACTGAGTTTCGTTCTTGTTGCCCAGGCTGGAGTGCAATGGCGTGATCTCGGCTCACTACAACCTCTACCTCCAAGGTACAAGAGATTCTCCTGCCTCAGCCTCCCGAGTAGCTGGGATTACAGGCAGGCACCACCACGCCTGGCTAATTTTGTATTTTTAGTAGAGATGGGGTTTCACCATGTTGGTCAGGCTGGTCTCGAACTCCCGACCTCAGGAGATCCGCCCACCTTGGCCTCCCAAAGTACTGGGATTACAGATGTGAGCCACTGTGCCTGGCCAGGAGAAAACTTTTTAAGAAAACAATCAGCAGTCTATCATAGTCTACTCTACTGACCTTTCAGTGTCTGTGATTACCTTTATTCTCACACATAGATACTCCCTCTCTCCCAAGGGAGACATTCCAAGGCTCCCTTGGATTACTTCATCTGCTCAAAGTCAAAAATACCCGGATGATGCACATTCCTGACTTTCAGGTCGATGATGGTCTCTCACAGTTCACTAACGTGTTTTCTGTTCATCTCACATCCAGTATACAAAAGTGGTAGGAAAAATATAACTGCAATAAAAGCTGTCATTCAGAAGATGGAAGAATGGGGAACATGTCACAGTCAGTCCATAGGAATTTCCAGGATTCTTGCTATTTCAGTAGAGGAGATTTCTTGGTTAGCCTGTGTAGCTGTCCCCTGTTTCTAATTTCTAAGAACTACACCATTTTCCATTGTCCTCCATGGCCATATCTAAAGTTGGTGTTAGAGGCCAGGTGCGGTGGCTCACACCTGTAATCCCAGCACTTTGAGAGGCCAAGGCAGGCAGATAACTCGAGATCAGGAGTTCAAGATCAGCCTGGCCAACGTGGTGAAACCCCTTCTCTACTAAAAGTATAAAAAAAAATTAGCTGGGCTGGCAGGCGCCTGTATTCCCAGCTACTTGGGAGGCTGAGGCAGGAGAATCACTTGAACCCTGGAGGATGGAGGTTGCAGTGGGCTGAGATTACACCACTGCACTCCAGCCTGGACAAAACAGTGAGACTTCATCTCAAAAAAAAATAATAATAATAAAGTTGGTGTTAGAGAATAGTACATCCCCCTAGGGAGCTGCACACTTTCAAAAACTTGCTACTTGTGGAGATTTGGAAGCCCAAGAGTTGTGATAGTGGTCAAAGGACTCTTTTTTAGACCAATTTTGATTTCTTTTGGGAAATAATTCTCTGAATACTTCTGTCGACTTGTGGTTATTTTTCTTCCATTCAGTTCCTTCTGAGTAAACAGGTCTAAAGATTTCTTCTAGACTTAGTTCCTAAGTCTTCTCATTTATTTGTTTACCTGTTTGCATTTAATGGCCCATCCTTTTTCCCTCCATTTTAATGGTGGTTACCCTGAGGCTAGCTAAAATCACAAACTTGAGTCAGAAGGCAATACCATTAATGTGATCTTTGCCTCTTAGCTGGCTGTATGTTTTGGCTAAGTCTTAATGAGAGATACTTATGAAAAATGTACAGCCTTTTAAATCCTTCTGTTTGGGGACAAGTAGTTTGATTTTCTAATCCTGAATCCTTAAATTAGTGTACTTAATCAGTTTAGATTGTAGACCACTTTCTCTGAAGTGACAGGTATTATAGGCACACAGTCTACCTTCCAAGTTATCAAAAGCAATAGTTTTACTAAATATTGTGACACGACATAAAAAGGATCATTAGTTTTCCAGACTGCAATATTGGTTTTTTCACCTTGACCTTTACTCAGCCACAAAGCCAAGAAACATTGACATTTTAAGTTTTTATTTTGGCAGTATATCAATTCTGGTTACCTATCCCAAAATATAATACCTTAAATAAGAATTTTTTTTCTTTTTATGTGATGGTATGTAGAGATAGCACATGGTCCAGACCTTTATACATCTGAGCTCCGTGAGATCATTCACAGACTTGTGTTCTTTTCATCCTATTGTTCTGCAGCAGTATTTCTCATACTCAGTACTATTGGCATTTTGGGGCAGTTAATTCTTTGTTATAGGTGGCTGTCATGTGCATTACAGGATGTTCAACAGTACCCCTCATCTCTACAGGATGCCCATAGGACATTCTCAGTTGAGACAAACAACATCTGCAGACATTGCGCAATGTTCCCCTGGGGGCAAAATCACCCCGGTTGAGAATCATTGCTTTATAGTTGCCTAGGATCTCATCGTCATCTGCATGATCAAAGCAGATTTTGATCCATAATGAAGAGAAAAATCAATCATTCGAAATCACTCTAGATTTTGTAATTGGCAGACAAAGACATTAATACTGTAACTTTATTCCATATGTTCAAAAAAATAAGTAAAGAAATGCAAGATATTTAAAAAGAACCAAATTAAACTTTAAGAGATAAAAAGTACAATATCTGATAGAACTAAGAAATATATTGAATAGGAGAAGGGCAGATGGGACATTGCAGAAGAAAAGATTAGTGAACTTGAAAACATAGCAATTGAAACTATTCAAAATTCAATACAAAGAAAAAGCAAATTTAAAAAAAGACAGAAAGGAGCATCAGTGAGTTGTGAAATCCTTCCAAAGGCCTAATGAATGTGTAATTGGAGGACGTGAAGGAAAGGAGGGGAGTGAACGGTGGGCAAAAAGCACTTGAAGAAATAATGGCTGATATTTTTCCAAATTTGATGAAAATTTTTCCAAATTTGATGAAAATTATAGACCCAAGAAGTTTAGTGAATTCCAAGCAAAAGAAATATGAAGAAAACTACATCGAGGCATGTTATGATGAAATTGCTCAAAACCAGTGATAAAGGTAAAATCTTAAAAAGCATCCAAAGGAAAAAGATAATATGTGTAAAGAAACAAAGTACATCAGCAGATTTCTCCTTAGAAACAGTGCCAGCAATAAGACAGTGGGACCACATGTTAAAAATACTAAACAAAACAAAACAAAAAGCAAAACTGTCTCTCAAAAACTAAGGTGAAATGCTTTTATAGACATACAAAAGCTAAAAGAATCCATCACTAGGAGATCTGGATTACTGAAAATGTTAAAGGAAGTCCTAAGGAAGAAGAAAAATAATACTTCACTGAAATATGAATCTGCTCTATGCAAAAGAATTGGGGAGCATGGCAAATGGTACCTACCTATGTGGGTAAAAATATAATAAGAATACAATTCTGTATTCTTCAGGTCCTTTCTTTGCTTATCACTTTGGTAGGTTTCTCTTCCTCTGTAGCTTTCAACAATAAGTCCTTGAACTTTCTGCATTTTTTTTTTAAGTCAGAGTCTCACACTGTCACCCAGGCTGGAGTGTAATGGCGTGATCTCAGCTCACTGCAACCACTGCCTTCTGGGTTCAAGCAATTCTCCTGCCTCAGCCTCCCGAGTAGCTGGAGTTACAGGTGCCTGCCACCATGCCCGGCTAATTTTTTGTATTTTTAGTAGAGATAGGGTTTCACTATGTTGGCCAGGCGTGTCTCAAACTCCTGACCTTGTGATCCACCTGCCTTAGCCTTCCAAAGTGCTGGGATTACAGGCGTGAGCCACTGCACCCGGCCACCTTCTGCATTTTTATATGCATTATTGCCTTTGGAGAAGTCGTAAATACACTTTTCAAAAAAAGTAATTTCTAGTTTTTGTCCTAACCCAACTTCCAATTTAATAACTTTAGTGATTCTATATAAAATCTTCAGTGGGCCAGGCAACTTGTGTACAGCACAACTTCAGGGATTGCTGATTGCACATAGACTATGATTGCACATCTGTACATCATGTTTCTGATTATAACACTGCATTCACCTTTTCACTCTCCCATCAAAAGTATTTGAGTTGAACTTGAGTACTGTTTCCTAAAAACATCTTTATCTCATATATCATCTTCCCTTTTCTTTGTATAATACTGAGCCTTCCTAGCCCTTATGTTGTGGCTTAAGCCCCACCTTCTTTAAAGGATGGTTCTAAACTCTTTCTGCCCAAAGTGAACATCTACTGTGATTATACCACGTGTGATTCATTATGACACCAAAATGCTGTCTTGTTGTTATTTAGATGTTTCATATGTGTATGTCTTGTCTTGAATTCTTCAATTAAACTGTTTATTTTTTAAAGACAGTGTGAGGCTATTTATCCCCTAGGAGAGCAAGTGAAGTTCTGCATGTTCAGCAAGCATCCCTAATTCCAGAATTGATGCATAAAGTAGCAAAAGGCCAAAGGATTATTAACCTTATGCTTTTTTCCAGTTGTTCTATTTAAGCAAATTACACCCCATCTAAAACAGGGTTTGAAGTAGTTTGGACTTTTCCCTAAAGATTTGATTTCTGCTTGGTTTTGAAGTTTTGTATTAGAAAGAAAGCATACTAACCCTTACTTCATTTGATTAATATTTGTTAATTGTTTATATGGTAAATAAAGGTCTCTTCACATACATTATGTATACTGAACTCCTTTCTTTTGAATACAAAAGCCCCATATTTCCCAAATTTAGTTTTTATTTAAACAATCATGTCCTGGATCACCTGAGGTCAGGAGTTTGAGACCAGCCTGACCAACATGGTGTAACCCCATCTCTACTAAAAATACAAAAATTAGCTTGGTGTGGTGGGAGGCACCTGTAAAACCAGCTACTCAGGAGGCTGAGGCAGGAGAATTGCTTGAACCCAGGAGGGGGAGATTGCAGTGAGCCGAGATACTGCCACTGCATTCCAGCCTGGGAAACAAGAGTGAAACTCCATCTCACAATAAATAAATAAATAAATAAATAAGCCCTAATTAAAATTTCCCTCAGTGTTACCAGTGTTGGGTATGGCCTCACATTGTTTCCATCCTGCTTTTCCCTTATTTAATAGGCCCTCACTGACTCCAGAATATTGAAAATTGAGTTCAAATACATAGTTTATTCCTCGAAATCCTCCCTCTGTACTCTGCTCAGATGGATGATTCCAACCTCACCATGGATCTCTGCTCTACCTAAACTGGAAGTAGACTCAAGGTTAGCCACACATACCTTACGCTTGCCTGCTTTCTGTCTGGGAATAGCCTTCCTCCAGCCTTCCTAAATTTCATGTTTTTCAAGTCTAGCTCCTATGTAACCCCTGATCATCAGTTACCTTCCTCTATTTTTACATTATCATCCTAAATAGAGATAACTCACAGGGAATACTGTTGTATTATGGTTTACTTGCTAAAGTACATGCTTTCGATATATATATATTTCTTTTTTATTATACTTTAAGTTCTGGGATACATGTGCACAACGTGCAGGTTTGTTACATATGTATACATGTGCCATGTTGGTGTGCTGCACCCATTAACTCATCATTTACATTAGGTGTATCTCCTAATGCTATCCCTCCCCGCTCCCACCATCCCATGACAGGCCCCGGTGTGTGATGTTCCCCTGCCTGTGTCCAAGTGTTCTCATTGTTCAATTCCCACCTACGAGTGAGAACATGCAGTGTTTGGTTTTTTGTTCTTGCGATAGTTTGCTGAGAATGATGCTTTCCAGCTTCATCCATGTCCCTACAAAGGACATGAACTCATCCTTTTTTATGGCTGCATAGTATTCCATGGTGTATATGTGCTACATTTTCTTTTCTTTTTTTTTTTTTGAGACGGAGTCTCGCTCTGTCGCCCAGGCTGGAGTGCAGTGGCGCAATCTCGGCTCACTGCAAGCTCCGCCTCCTGGGTTCACGCCATTCTCCTGCCTCAGCCTCTCTGAGTAGCTGGGGCTACAGGCGCCCGCCACCACGCCCAGCTAATTTTTTGTATTTTTAGTAGAGACAGGGTTTCACTGTGGTCTCGATCTCCTGACCTCGTGATCTGCCCGCCTCGGCCTCCCAAAGTGCTGGGATTACAAGCGTGAGCCACCGCGCCCGGCCCACATTTTCTTAATCCAGTCTATCATTGTTAGACATTTGGGTTGGTTCCAAGTCTTTGCTATTGTGAATAGTGCCACAATAAACATACATGTGCATGTGTCTTTATAGCAGCATGATTTATATTCCTTTGGGTATATACCCAGTAATGGGATAGCTGGGTCAAATGGTATTTCTAGTTCTAGATCCCTGAGGAATCACCACACTGACTTCCACAATGGTTGAACTAGTTTACAGTCCCACCAACAGTGTAAAAGTGTTCCTATTTCTCCACATCCTCTCCAGCACCTGTTGTTTCCTGACATTTTAATGATAGCCATTCTAACTGGTGTGAGATGGTATCTCATTGTGGTTTTGATTTGCATTTCTCTGATGGCCAGTGATGATGAGCCTTTTTTCATGTGTCTGTTGGCTGCATAAATGTCTTCTTTTGCGAAGTGTCTGTTCATATCCTTTGCCCACTTTTTGATGGGGTTGTTTGTTTTTTTCTTGTAAATTTGTTTGAGTTCTTTGTAGATTCTGGATATTAGTCCTTTGTCAGATGAGTAGATTGCAAAAATTTTCTCCCATTCTGTAGGTTGCCTGTTCACTCCGATGGTAGTTTCTTTTGCTGTGCAGAAGCTCTTTAGTTTAATTAGATCCCATTTGTCAATTTTGGCTTTTGTTGCCATTGCTTTTGGTGTTTTAGACATGAAGTCCTTGCCCATGCCTATGTCCTGAATGGTATTGCCTAGGTTTTCTTCTAGGGTTTTTATGGTTTTAGGTCTAATATTTAAGTCTTTAATCCATCTTGAATTAATTTTTGTGTAAGGTGTAAGGAAGGGATCCAGTTTCAGCTTTCTACATATGGCTAGCCAGTTTTCCCAGCACCATTTGTTAAATAGGGAATCCTTTCCCCATTTCTTGTTTTTGTCAGGTTTGTGAAAGATGAGATGGTTGTAGATGTGTGGTATTATTTCTGAGGGCTCTGTTCTGTTCCATTGGTCTATATCTCTGTTTTGGTACCAGTACCAGGCTGTTTTGGTTACTGTAGCCTTGTAGTATAGTTTAAAGTCAGGTAGCGTGATGCCTCCAGCTTTGTTCTTTTGGCTTAGGATTGACTTGGCGATGCGGGCTCTTTTTTGGTTCCATATGAACTTTAAAGTAGTTTTTTCCAATTCTGTGAAGAAAGTCATTGGTAGCTTGATGGGGATGGCATTGAATCTATAAATTACCCTGGGCAGTGTGGCCATTTTCACAATATTGATTCTTCCTATCCATGAGCATGGAATATTCCTCCATTTGTTTGTGTCCTCTTTTATTTCATTGAGCAGTGGTTTGTAGTTCTCCTTGAAGAGGTCCTTCACATCCCTTGTAAGTTGGATTCCTAGGTATTTTATTCTCTTTGAAGCAATTGTGAATGGGAGTTCACTCATGATATGGCTCTCTGTTTGTCTTTTATTGGTATATAAGAATGCTTGTGATTTTTGTACATTGATTTTGTATCCTGAGACTTTGCTAAAGTTGCTTATCCGCTTAAGGAGATTTTGGGCTGAGACAATGGGGTTTTCTAGATATACAATCATGTCATCTGCAATCAGGGACCTGCTTTACTTAAATGCTATTTAAAGAATTTGGTGGATGCCCTTTGAAATTTTTCTTCCTTTGTTACTCTTCTCTGGAGCAGCTCTGCATTTCCGCATGGGATGTCACTTTGCATCACAGGAAAGAATGGACATTTTGTGGGTACAGTGGATTGAGGTAGTGATATTGAGAGACACGACTAGCTGGATTTCCTAGGCCGACTAAGAATTCCCAAGCCTAGCTGTGGACGGTGACCACACCCACCTTTAAACAGGGAGCTTGTAACTCAGCTCACACCCGACCAATCAGGTAGTAAAGAGGGCTCACTAAAATACAAATTAGGCTAAAAACAGGAGGCAAAGAAATAGTCAAATCATCTATCATCTGAGAGCACAGGGTGAAGGACAATGATTGCGGTATAAACCCCAGGCATTCCACAGCTGGGATCGGGCAACCCCCTTTGGGTCCCCTCCCATCGTATGGGAGCTCTGTTTTCACTCTATTAAATCTTACAACTGCACACTCTTCTGGTCCATGTTTGTTCCGGCTGGAGCTGAGCTTTTGCTCACCGTTCATCACTGCTGAATGCTACCATTGCAGACCCAACGTTGACTTCCACCCCTCTGGATCCGGCAGGGTGTCCGCTGCACTCCTGATCCAGTGAGGCGCCCACCGCCCCTCCCAATGGGGCTAAAGGCTTGCCATTGTTCCTGCGTGGCTAAGTGCCCAGGTTCGTCCTAATCTAGCCAAACACTAGTCGCTGGGTTCAACGGTTCTATTCCGTGACTCACGGCTTCTAATAGAGCTATGACACCGCATGGCCCAAGGTTCCATTCCTTGGAATCTGTGAGGCCAAGAACCCCAGGTCAGAGAACAAAAGGCTTCCTACCATGTTGGGAGCGGCTGTCACCATCTTAAGAACTCTAAGAACAAAGACCCACCCTGCCCCCGCCGCCCGTAACAGTATGAGGCAGTACCAGATAAGAAATCTAAATACATTCCTAGGTCTTCCTGAGCTAGTTCTTTTTGTAATGACTTCATTATTCAAGTTAATGCCTAATACATAAGAGATATTCAAATAGAATTGCAACAACTTACTCAAATCTGTATTCATCCTCAATTTGGAATTAGTACTGCCATTCTCTGTTGATAATTGAGAGGTTACTGAACATCTTTGCATCTTTGGTATGTTTTCTTCTTCTTTTTTTTTTTTTTTTTTTTTGAGACAGAGTCTCACTCTGCCGCCAGGCTGGAGTGCAGTGGCGTGATCTCAGGCCACTGCAACCTCCACCTCGCGAGTTCAAGTGATTCTCCTGCCTCAGCCTCCCTAGTGGCTGGGACTACAGGCGCAAGCCACCATGCCTAGCTAATTTTTTTTATCTTTGCTAGAGACGGGGTTTCACCGTATTGGCCAGGATGGTCTCCATCTCATGACCTCATGATCCGCCCGCCTCGGCCTCCTAGAGTGCTGAGATTACAGGCGGTGAGTTTATCTTCTTCTTCTTTTTTTTTTTTTTTTTTGAGACGGAGTCTGGCTTGTCACCCAGGTTGGAGTGCAGTGGTGCGATCTCGGCTCACTACAAGCTCCGCCTCCCGGGTTCACGCCATTCTCCTGCCTCAGCCTCCCGAGTAGCCGGGACTACAGGCGCCCGCCATCAGGCCCGGCTGATTTTTTTGTATTTTTAGTAGAGGCGGGGTTTCACCGTGTTAGCCAGGATGGTCTTGATCTCCTGACCTCATGATCCGCCCACCTCGGCCTCCCAAAGTGCTGGGATTACAGGCTTGAGCCACCGCGCCCGGACCAAGTTTTTCTTCTTTTATTTGGATAACTATAGATTTACCTGCTTATTCTCTGTTCTTCCTTCTCTTTAGTGCTCTGTTGTCAATTTATTATATTTATCTTATCTCAGATTTCTTTTCTTTCTTTTATATGACCAGTGTGCAGTCCCTCCTATATTGTGGTGGGAGGTGGGAGAGGTTTACCCCAGCAAGCGTGGGACTGGTAGTGGGAACATCTTCTACCCAGACATGGTAATGTTTTATTTTGTAAAGGTTGAGTTGAGTAGATGAACTGAAGGAGGTAACTGAGACAAGCATGGGCCATCAAGCAAGACTGGCCTGAGGGGCATGTCAGGAATCGGAGTACAAAGCCAAGAATAGACCAAACTGCAGGAAAGCAAAATCAAAATGAGCGTAAAGGAAGGCAGCCTAGAAATGGGGGTGAGGGTAGTGTGTGGAGAGCAACATGGGTGTTTACCTGGTACTAGACTTTTACGTGTTCTACAAGCCCTTGCATGGTTGAGGAAGCTCCATTCTGAAGAATCAGTATTGGAGCAGAAGCCACCAGTCAGTTTCTTCTTGATTATTCATCATAAGCAACTCCTCCTTAATTAAAAAATAATGAAAGATGGCATATTTTAAATAGGACCCATTGTATTCTCAGTAGCATTTAAATGAAAAGGTATGTTTTGGGGGTGAGAATATACTACAGTATTTCACAATACAATATTTCCATATGAGTGATTTTTTATTTTATTTTATTTTTATTTTTGAGACAGAGTTTCACTCTTGTTGCCCAGGCTGGAGTGCAATGGTGCAGTCTTGGCTCACTGCAACCTCTGCCTGCCAGGTTCAAGCAATTCTCCTGCCTCAGCCTCCTGAGTAGCTGGGATTACAGGCATGCACTGCCAATCCCAACTAATTTTGTATTTTTAGTAGAGACAGGGTTTCACTGTATTGGCCAGGCTGGTCTCAAACTCCTGACCTCAGGTGATCCAGCCACTTCAGCCTCCCAAAGTGCTGGGATTACAGGCGTGAGCCACTGCACTCACCCTGAGTGATTTTAAAATAGAGAATTGTCTTGTTCTGAGATTAGGGTTAGCTTATTGTTCAGCTACTGTTTCGGTAAAATAAATAATTCCAGTAAAGGAACAATAATTGTAGTTATCTTGGCTTGGTATATTGTGCTATGTTTAGGCAATTTTAGAGTAAAGAGAAGAAATCAAAAGCTCTTGCTTAGCACACTTGCTGCTTAGGCATTCTTGTTGGAAAATAATGCATTCTCATTTCAGAGCAAAGACAGCAAAGCTGACTCTGGTATTTGGAGAGCTAAAGGAGTGATACTTCTTTTAAGAACGGGACCATTCGAGCCCTGTAGGAGCTTTTGAGCATGTGTATTCAACTGCTCACTCTCATGTCTATAACCCACGCTGCTTCTCCACCATTATGTGCAGACCATAAGCCCTACAGTGGTGACAGCTGCTTTTAGGCCCCTTTGCCTTAAATACAGCAGAATGCTTATATATTAGACTTTTAGTTCTTGAATTTTGGCTAGGTATTTCATCTTTCATTTAAATGTTGTAGCATCCCATGATCAGAGCATTATAACCTGGAGTATCACTGATAGGAAAGAAATAGTAAAAAAAGTATGTAAATATGTAAATGTAAAAATAAATGGAAATTTGAACTCTATTATTTGACTAATGTGTGTATACCGTCTGGCTAACTCCATTTCAAACATCATATGCATTTACTTGTAGTTTTTATCTTCTCTAAATATAATAACTTGTAGAGGAAGAGTGTGGAAGAGTCTTCCATTTACCAAAGTGATTTCTATGTCATTTTCTTGAGTTTGATTTCAGTCTTGTGACTGGTAAATTCTACGTATCTGCCCTTTTGAGCAAATAAACTTGTCAATCAGATATTTTCTAACAGGGATATTTTTTGTTAATATTAGTTTAGGTTCATGTGGACATTGTTTAAAAAACTTTGGGAACTTTAACGATCGGATTTTATGATACTTTATTAGTTATAGCCAACTACGTTACTACTTCCATCAACACCCATACTCTGTTTCTTTGTGAAATGAAAAATATTGTTTTATTTGACACTCCCCTCCTTATTAATATTGTACACAGTAAAATCCAAACGGAAGCCAATAACTTCTGAACTCCAATTGTGTCCATCCTGCAAAGCATATGGGTTTGTTCACTGATTTACTTCCAGAGAACTAGATCATCATCATGAGAACCCCCACATTCCCCAAATCAAATTTACATGTTTCTGAAGGAACACCAAATGGTAGTGAGCACTTTGCTAAATAACATTGAGCTTTATTTATTTTCTTATGGATTTTATGCTGTTTTACTATGTGTCAGTATCCCTCCCTTCTTTTAGAAATCCATAAACATTGCACTTCCTTTCATTTTGAACTTTCTTCTTACTAATTTAGACATTAAAGAGACATATATGCTTATTATCCCCTAGTTTAATATATATATTTTTAAAAATTAAGCTGATATTTTAATTTTATTTCTTCATGTGAGCATCATTTATTCATTTGTCCATTTACTCAATATTTATTTAAATGATCTGTGACCACAGTGACTAAAAACTGTTGGGTACTAGAGGTGTGAAAATGAATGTGTTGTGTGCTTAATCTTAGAGTTTCACTGGGAAGTAGGGGAGACAGACAAGTATACAAATAATTGTCATAGAAGAGTTGTTATTGTAGGGTCATGAATGAGACAGGATGCAAAGCCAGAGGAGGGAGGTAATGACAGGGATGACTTGAAAGAGAAAGTGAGGCTGGATGTAGTGGCTCACACCTGTAATCCCAGCACTTTGGGAGGCCGAGGTGGGTGGATCACCCGAGGTCAGGAGTTCCAGACCAGCCTGGCCAACATGGTGAAACCCTGTCTCTACTAAAAATACAAAAATGAACTGGGCGTGGTGGTGTGTGCCTGTAATCCCAGCTACTTGGGAGGCTGAGGCAGGAGAATCACTTGAACCCGGGAGGCAGAGATTGCAGTGAGCTGACATTGCACCATTGCACTCTGGCCTGGGTAACAGAGTGAGACTCTGTGTCAAAAAAAAAAAAAAGAGAGAGAGAGTGACATTTGACTCTTGAAAGATTAGCAAGAGAAAACAAGGAATGATGTTTTAGGCAACAAGAACAATATATGTAGATAAGAAAAGCATAATTTTTAAAAAGCATATTTGGGAAATAATGAGAAGTTTCATGAGGACCTTGGGCAGGAGGGGTCAAGGTGACAGATGCAATTGGAAAGGTAGGATAGATCTAGCTTGTCTGAAGGATGTCTTGTGCTTTGAACCTGTGGACCAGAGGATATGGATACTTTCAAACAATTGCATGATCAAATATTTTGTTTTAGGAAGATAATTTGGAGGCAAAAAGACTGAAATGTGAATGTACTGGTAATACATGTGGAGAATAGTTAGGATACTATTAGAATAGTCTGGGGTAGAAATAATGAAGGCTTCTTTAACCAAGGCTGCAACAATACGGGTGTAGAGGGGCAAACTGAGCAGCATTTCCCAGGTACTGTAGGGAACTTGGGTACAGTTGGATATGTGAGACAACGAATAGTGAGTCATTACTATCCTCCACTTTTCTTTTATCTTCCTTTTAAAAACTTCCCTGTCCTGGCGTCTCTTTAATTTTCAGGAAAAGAGCTGCTAAAATGTGTGCTTTATAGAGAAAGAAGCTTACTAGACCTTACATGTTCTCACTTACGGCATTTAGTGATAACCAGGGTGTCCCTAAGCAATTGAATAGTCATACCAGACCAGCTTCTGCATGGTACAGCTTTAATGTATTATTGTTTGAACTTCATTAATAATTAGACTTGCGATGAAAGTAACCAGTTCAAGTGATCTTATAATCAACTTTCTGCCTCAGCACCCGGAACTTTGAGAGAGCCACTGTGTTCATTTATCAGGAGGCATTCTGCTTCCTCTGTGGTGTGCCATTCCCTAACTTGGTAAAGAATATTGTCTCTCTGGCAGTTTTGTATTAGTGAGTTATACAAAGGAGGTCATAGCAAACCACCTGTACTTTAGAAAGTTAACACAGAAACACTGAAGAGGTATTTCTTCTTTGTGGTACTTCTCAGGTTCAAGCCTGGCTCTATTTCCATAGCACACCAGTCCAGGCTCTCATTTTCTCACATTCGATGGACTACAAGAGCTTTCTGACTTGTCTACCTTCAGTCTCTTCCTCTCTTAAGCTGTCCTGCCCTCTGCTACTAGATTAATCTTTCTAAAAGATTATCTTCGTAGCTAGCATTCCTCACCTGCTTGTTGCCCAGTGCCCATCCTTTTGGCATTCCATTTTCATCATAATTTGGCCTCAGATGTACCTACTGGCCTTATTGGACACATTGATATGAAGTCTTGCTCTGTTGCCCAGGCTGGAGTGCAGTGGCGTGATCTCGGCTTACTGCAACCTCCACCTCCCAGGTTCCAGTGATCCTCGTGCCTCAGCCTCCTGTGTAGCTGGAACCACAGGCGTGCACCACCACAACTGGCTAATTTTTTTGTACTTTTAGTAGAGATAGGGTTTTACCATGTTGCCCAGGCTGGTCTTGAACTCCTGAGCTCAGGCCATCCTCTCTCTTCAGCCACCCAAAATGCTGGGGGTTCAGGTGTGAGCCACTGCAGTCAGCCTGTTTTATGCTTTTAATTCCTTCTCTTTCCTAAAGTAGTTGACTGTTATATAACATGTATTATCCAAAGTTCACAGGACACTCTAAATACCAATATTATGATATCTTTATTTTTAAATATAGAAACCTTTCTCCTCTTTACCAAAAACCACAGTGACTCAGCTACTTGCATGTCTAAAATGGTCTCTGCATTTTTCTGTGGCTAGTCTTTATGATGGTTATAGATCAGTAATAGCCTTTTTGGAAGCATAATATTATGTATTAATCATGGCATTCTTAAGGAATCACTGCAAGTAACCAGGTAGACCAATTTAGTTGGACTGTTGTCTGTTTTTTTAGTATGTAAAAACATGGGTTCAGGGGATAAAAACAACTCAACATTCATGAAGGATATATTTTCAGATGCTCCTACATTCCCTGATTTTTCAATACTGCTATGATTTTTTTTACAGAGTTTCTTTACTTATGAAATTGATATAAAATAACTGCCTTGTCATAAGACTGTATAATAACTGAGAAGGGCAAAGACTATTAGCTAAATTTACTCACCATCTGCTACATGGGAGTGACTCAGTTCATTGCTCAGCAAACCCACAAGTTACTGTGTTGTGTCTCTGTGGGTTCTCCTGGGGAGAACAGAAACAATAAATATTAAATCTGTAAATGTGTCAAGGGGTCACTGTGGTTGACTCTTGGTTGCTAAAGGAAACAGAGGTTCTAAGGCCCTGTAAAATTATAATATTTCAAAGTGAAAACGAATGAATTAATAGAAGAAGCTGAGACAAGGATCTTATTTTGTGTTTGTTTTCCTCTCATACCCTTGTCAATTAAGATTTTTTGAATCTCTTGCTCTTCTCCACTGTAAGCCTGCCCTGGTATTTTCTAATCAGGTACAGAGATAATATATAACTGGCCGGGTGTGGTGGCTCGTGACAGTAATCTTGGCACTTTGGGAGGCTGAGGTGGGCAGATCACTGGAGGCCAGGAGTTCAAGACCAGCCTGGCCAACATAGTGAAACCCCATCTCTACTAAAAATACAAAAAAATTAGCTGGGTGTGGTGGCTCACACCTGTGGTTCCAGCTACACAGGAGGCTGAGACATGAGGATCACTGAAACCTGGGAGGCAGAGGTTGCAGTGAGCCGAGATCACGCCACTGCACTCCAGTCTGGGAGATAGAGCAAGACTTTGTCTCAAAAAAAAAAAAAAACAAAGAGAGAGAGAATACATAACAAAGAAGTAAGAAAACAACTTCAAGCGGTGATAAATGTCATAAAAGAAATAATACAAATTTTTTACTGCCCTTCATTAGATAAAGATGGTAAGAGAGAAGGCCTCTGGGCCGGGCACGGTGGCTAATGCCTGTAATCCCAGCACTTTGGGAGGCCAAGGTGGGTGGATCACCTGAGGTCAGGAGTTCGAGACCAGCCTGACCAACATGGTGAAACCCCGTCTCTACTAAAAATACAAAATTAGCCAGGCATGGTGGCTGGCTATTTTTGAATGCCAGTAATCCCAGCTACTCAGTAGGCTGAGTCAGGAGAATCGCTTGAACCCAGGAGGCAGAGGTTGCAGTGAGCTGAGATTGCACCATTGCACTCCAGCCTGGGTGACAAGAGTGAAAAAAAAAAAAAGAAAAGAGAAAGCCTCTATGAGCAAAATGGCACTGGAATTGAATGATGCAGTAGAGCTAGCCATATGAAGATCGGCGGCAAAAACAGTGCAGAGGCCCTTCTGAAATTCTGCTGAATCCATT
This sequence comes from Nomascus leucogenys, assembly GCF_006542625.1. Classification (NCBI taxonomy): domain Eukaryota; kingdom Metazoa; phylum Chordata; class Mammalia; order Primates; family Hylobatidae; genus Nomascus; species Nomascus leucogenys. The sequence continues at coordinate 26,959,031 of NC_044392.1, read as the reverse complement.
TGAAGCCATGAGTGTGTGTGTGGTGGGGTGGGTATGTGTTTATGTATGGTGGGAGAGCTAGAGTACGAGGAGGCTGTGCAGTCTATTACCACCTTTGTTTCACAACATGGACTTGTCCATTTCAGGAAAAAAAAAATGAGGCTGGGCGTGATGGCTCACGCCTGTAATCCCAGCACTTTGAGAGGCTGAGGCGGGTGGATCACTTGAGGTCAGGAGTTCGAGACCAGCCTGGCCAACATGGTGAAACCCCATCTCTACTAAAAATACAAAAATTAGCCCGGCATGCTGGCATGTGCCTGTAATCCCAGCTACCTGGGAGGCTGAGACAGGAGAATTGCTTGAACCCAGGAGGCAGAGGTTGCAGTGAGCCAACATCGTGCCATTGCACTCCAACCTGGGTGAAGAAGAGAGACTCTATCTCAAAAAAAAAAAAAAAAAAAAGAAAAAGAAAAAAATGAATGTCCCTATCTTGACATATTAATTTTGTAGAAATAAATTCACTTGCTAATACGTGGTTGGCCCATATAACTCCTCCATTGAAAATATTATTTTTTACAGTGACAGCTGTTAAACTATACCTAACATTCTGTGTAATATGAAGATGAAGATGTTAGAGATTGCAAATTTAATAGGGAATTGGGGATGGACCATAGGAAGAAGGTAGAGACAATTCACAACTTACTAGGATTAGTACGACACCTCATTATTTTTTAACAGCAATGACAATACACACACATAAAGATAAAAAAATGCTGGTCTAGCTTGAGAGGATCAGGGAATAGTCTAGATTCTATACACGATAAATTTAATCTGATCAATTCAAAATTTAAAAACAGGCTTCTGCTAACATATGTTTATACCTTCTGCTTAAGCTTGAAAATAAATATGAGCTTTATCTGCACTGTCCAGGAAAGGGGATGAATGAACTGAGATAGCATTCCATTTTCAAGCCTTTGCCACTAACATGGCTTCAAGAAAGCAGCTCTTACAGAGACGCTGTGGCTGAGCTGCCAAGGATGTAGCTCCTTGAACTGCTCATTTGGAAAAGAGAGTGCTTATCAGTTAAAAATTGAGAAGGCAGATGTGCTTTATTATAACAACTGTGTGTTTAGAAGTGACAGTTCTCAAGGCAGACTTGTGGATACCCCTTCTCAACTCAACCTAAGAATCTTAGATTCTTTCTTACCAGATGGCAGGCTCAGGTTCCGGATCAGTTCCATGTGAATAAAGTGGTGAAGCATAATCTTTCTAATAAGATAGGTTCTTTATGGGCTACATTAATTGAAAGACCAAATTACAGTGCAGGAAATGCTAGGTTCCCTGCCGTGCATCTGTGCTCTGAAGATCTTGGCTTCCTGACTCTGCCTCTGACAAGTTTTATGATCATGAGCAGTCACTTATCTACTGCCTCAGTCTTTTCAATAGGATAAACATGTTAGACTTTGGTGTTTTCTAGGGTCTAACAAGGTTTCATTACTTTATTATTCTGTTATATCTAGAGTATCTGTTTTAGTGTGGGCAGCCCTATGAGAGATACTGTGCAAAGTGTGTTCTTTTTTTTAAATTTCTTTTTTTTTTTTTTTTTTTTTTTTTTTTTGAGACGGAGTCTTGCTCTGTCACCCAGGCTGGAGTGCAATGTCGCAATCTCGGCTCACTGCAAGCTCCGCCTCCCGGGTTCACGCCATTCTCCTGCCTCAGCCTCTCCGAGTAGCTGGGACTACAGGCGCCCGCCACCATGCCTGGCTAATTTTTTTTTGTATTTTTAGTAAAGACGGGGTTTCACCATGGTCTGGATCCCCTGACCTCGTGATCCGCCCTCCTCGGCCTCCCAAAGTGCTGGGATTACAAGCGTGAGCCACCGCGCCTGGCCCAAAGTGTGTTCTTGAAGCAGCAAACATGATTGTGAATAGTCTAGAATGGTCCAGAAACCAGCTCATAGGAGACCCAGTTAGCAGCAGGGATGATTAGCTTAGAGAAAAGAAAATTAAGACCGTCTTTGAATATTTTAATTAATGTCGCATGGAAGAAAAGAAGTAGACTTAGTCTGTGTTGCTATAAAATATTTAATTGAGGTGACTCTTATAGGAAGTGCTCTAACCACAAAAGGAAAAACAAAACAAAACAAAGGGAATAGGAGGAAATTTTTAGAGATGATGGATAAGTTTATGGCACTGATAGTGATAATAGTTTCACAAGTGTGTACTTATGGCAAAGTACATCAAATTATACATATAAAATATCTACAACTTTCTGTATGTCAGCCATACTCAATAAAGCAATTAAAACTATATATAACTGAGTCTAGTTACTAGAAGTTTCAGATGTCTGGCTTACTATGTACAGTATAGCACTTTCCTAAATGTCCAGTAATAAAATAAGCAGCCTATTGAGCTACATGTCAATAATGACATAGAAGTAGAAACAGGCCAGCGCGGTGGCTCAGGCCTGTAATCCTAGCACTTTGGGAAGCCAAGGCGGGTGGATCATCTGAGGTCAGGAGTTCGAGACCAGCCTGACCAACATGGTGAAACCCCATCTCTACAGAAAATACAAAATTAGCAGGGTGTGGTGGCAAGCGCCTGTAATCCCAGCTACTTGGGAGGCTGAGGCAGGAGAATCACTTGAACCCAGGAGGCAGAGGTTGCAGTGAGCCAAGATTATGCCACTGCACTCCAGCCTGGTTAACAAGAGCGAAACTCCATCTCCAAAAAAAAAAAAAGAAAAAGAAAAACCAAGTAGAAACAAAATGACACTCTACAGACCATAAGATATTCTTACATTAATAAAGGCATTACAGTAGAATCTGATCACAAGGATTAGCAATAGGTATTAGTGATGCTACCAAGACTATTCAGAATGTTATTAAATTGCTTTTGGTAGGGGAAAGTTCTCCTTTCTATTTAAAAACAAAAAACCTTCTTTAACAGTTATGCCTTAAATTTTACAAGGTTAGAGCATTCCTAAAAAGCTAGGTAAGTCTACAATATTTTACAGAGATGCTATAAACATGTGACCTCAACCACCCACCAAAATGTCAGGTAACTGCACAGTATCTTTTATATTGTACTCTAATTCTTTGATGTTTGAGTTCCAACTATAAAATAATGAGACTCATTTCCCTGTGATATAACTTGTAAGCTCAGTCTCATTACATTTCACTTTAGCTTTTCTTTAAGTAGCTTGAATAATCCTTAAAGTTAGAAAGCAGCATCTGATCTGTCTTTCTATATCCAGAAGCATGTAGTACAGTACTGAGCAAAATCAAGACTTTTTTTGGGGGGGGATGGATTTTCACTGTGTCACCCAGGCTTGAGTGCAGTGTCATGATCTTGGCTCACTGCAACCTCTGCCTCCCAGGTTCAAGCGATTCTCCTGCTTCAGCCTCTCCAGTAGCTGGGATTACAGGTATGCACCACCACACCCAGCTAATTTTTGTATTTTTAGTAGAGACAGGTTTATGATATGTTGTCCAGGTTGGTCTCGAACTCCTGACCTCAAGCGATCCGCCCACCTCGGCCTCCCAGAGTGCTGCGATTACAGGCGTGAGCCACCATGCCCGGCCCAGAATCAAGACTTGAATGAAAGAAAGAGTGTGATTTGTGCAGGATTTTACAGTACCACAATGGCACTACTACTCACTGTGTCATCTGTATTTTGACCTGTTTGCTGGATCTTAGGAACTTGCAAAATCATTGAAGGTTCATCTTTTTAAAAATAGTCAATCACGCAAAGAATAGCTGGAGAATTAGGTTTTGCTCTCCTAGTCAAGAAGGGCATGGATCCTTTGCTACTTATTGATGTGTCTGTGTCTTAGTGAACCGAAGAGGCAGGTGATCTGACAGGAATGTCTTTTCAGTATTTGACTAACTCTCTTTCTATTGTGAATATATCCAAAGTTCTTTTTGTCTTTCTAAACCCTAACCCAGATAAACGCAATGATTTTTACACATTTTCTTTTCTTCTACGTGACTTCCTGGAAAGAATGAAAAAAACTACTAGTTATTGAGCACCTACCATGTGCTAGGCACTACAAGAGATTCCTTTGTATGCATTAATTCATTAAATTTTCAGAGGAGCTTTGCCAGCTAGGTGATGTTGCCGTACAGAAACTCAGAGGGCTAAGTAACTTATTCATGTCATACAGCTAGTAAATGTGACTAAAAGATGATGTAATAAGCAATGCCCTGTTTTGGTCTTAGAGATATATTTAATTCTCCTTACTCTTGGATTTTTGTCTAGGCCCGTCCCAGTAGTATAAACCCACTTTTGTCTGCATCTACTGTGGACAACAAAGACATACCTACCTCATAGCACACAGTGTGTCACCCCTTTTATAGTGTCCATCACACCCTACTTTATCTTTGTATTTGGATACCTCCCTGATTTTAAGCTCCTGCAGGTCAGAAAGTGTTTCCTTTTTCATTTTTTAACTACTGAAATAACTACCTGGCATGTTTTGTTACATTCAGTTTTCTTAATTATAGGTCCATGAATTAAGTCAAATGTGCTTTTCATTTTACTATGGAAATCTATATGTGTCCTGAACATGTCTGATAACCATGACACAGTGGAGTGGTTCAGGAAGAGCATTCTCAAGTGCAAGGCTCTAATTGGGATTGCAGCACTGACCACCTACTTCCAGTACTCCAGAGAATGACACTTCTAGTCATTAGACCATGGCTTTGGGACCATCGCCTGGTTTTTTCTCTTACTCTCTCTAATTGGGTATGAAAGGATTCAGTATATGTCACCACCACCACCACCCCCGCCATATATCACTGTGGCATAAGGATTATTTTGAGGTAAAGGCGATTGAGGAAAAGCAGACACAGGATGAGCTCTCTGCCATCCCCTGTGTGCCTGAAAGTCAAACATAAATTCTTCTTGTGAAGGTGCCTCACCACTCACTTTCCATACCAGGAAAGGGATAGCAACCTTATAAATGGAGATGAGATGGCACCAAGAAAGAGTCTATACAAACAAACCTTATTAACTAGTCTTTATCTGTCATAAGTTTCCCCATTTATTTGCCTTCCTACAATTTGTCACCCTAGAAGCTCAAAGTCCTTTTCCTTTGTTTTATCACTTCTCTACAGAAGTACTGTTCCTTCTTAACATGCTAATAAACCCCAAGTCCCAAGTTTTTGTTTTTTTGAGACAGGGTCTCACTTTGTCACCAAGGCTGGAGTGTAGTGGCACAATAGTGGCTCATTGCAGCCTTGGCCTTCCAGGCTCAAGTGATCCTCCCACTTCAGCCTCCTGGTTAGCTCAGACTCCAGGTGTGTGCCACCAGGATTAATTATTATTATTATTATTATTATTATTATTATTTGTAGAGACAAGGTTTTTGCCATGTTGCTCAGGCTGGTCTTGAACTCCTGGGCTCAAGCCATCTGCCTGCCTTGGCCTCCCAAAGTCCTGGGATTATAGGTGTGAGCTACTGTGCCTGGCCTCAGCCCCAAGTACTAACCACTCCTTTGAGTTAGTTATTACTGAGTTTCTCCCACGTGTGTGCATACTACGTGTGTTAATAAAGTTCTGTTTATGTTTATCTTGCTAACCTGTATTGTCTCAGACTTATTTGCAGGGCCCCAGGCAGAGAACCTAGGAGGATAGAGGGAATAAGTTTTTCTCCTCTATAAGTGATTCATCCAAAAGAAATGTGAGAAATCATGCATTATTAACTAGTTAATTCAGAAGAGTTTCTTTTCTATTATTCCATTTTATGGACTACTTTATAACTCAGAAATGTTTTCTGTGAAGTGTTCTATTGGGTACATGCTTATAATCCCAGCTACTCAGTAGGCTGAGGTAGGAGATCCCTTGAGCCCAGGAGTTCAAGATCAGCCTGAGTAACATAGCAAGACCCCATTTCAAAAGAAGAGTGTTCTGTGATTGTTTTGTGATTTATTACTGAATCTCAACAATAAAAAAAAGTATTTGGGATTTGGGGAGGAAGAGGAGGAAAAGCTTACTGAAATGAGTGATGCTTTTAGGGCTTCAAAAATCCCTAGAATCTCTTTTTTCATTTCACCAAGTAGTGTTCTAGAAGAATCATTTTACCTGATATTGATGAACATTCTATTCTGAAAGAATATCCTGAAAAAAGGACCAGGGCAGAAATGATGGAAATTTTGAATGCAAGGATTTTTGAGGGGAAGCATAAAGGAAGCATGAGGGATTTTTGATGGGGAAACTGAAATACATGACCACTTGTTGTAGTGCCTTGTACACAGCATTTTGTTAAACGTACCTAAATGTTTTAAGTGAAACTTGGTTTGCTCATTAAGATAACATATTTTGCTGGGCACGGTGGCTCACACCTGTAATCCCAGCACTTTGGGAGGCCGAGGCAGGTAGATCATGAGGTGAGGAGTTGAAGACCAGCCTAGCCAACATGGTGAAACCCTGTCTCTACTCAAAATACAAAAGTTAGCCGGGCATGATGGCACATGCTTGTAATCCCAGCTACTCGGGGGGCTGAGGCAGGAGAATGGCTTGAACCTGGGAGGCGGAGGTTGCGATGAGCTGAGATCGCGCCACTGCATTCCAGCCTGGGCAACAGAGCGAGACTCTGTCTCAAAAAAAGAAAAATCATATATTAATTATTACATTTAATATATAGTATATTTCATTTTAACTTCTTTTTGTGAGCATCAGAGCCAAACCATACAGTTCCAAAATCATTTGATTAATTTTTACTTATTTTTACTGGAATCTTTCTGGGCAAGTCCTGTTTCTGGTTTATGTAAGAAAAAAATGCTTCAGCTAGTACTTTTCAAGGCCAAGTTAGTTGAGTGGAAACATCTTCCCTACCCTTTAAAAAGTCAACTAGAAAAAAATCCTATAACCTAAGAAGTCACTGAATTCTTCTTTCACATTTAAGAGCAATTCAGGATGTTCCCTTGTTCTTAAATGTGAAATGTCTATGGCAGTGCTGTACATAGCAGTAGCAGAGTCCTATCAAACAAAATTTAATGCAGAACACCAGTATATATGCAAGGTAAAAATGGAGCTGAGGGGGTGTGTGTGTGTCTGATGTGTGTGGTGTTGGGTGTGTGTGTGGTGTGTGGGATGTGTGTGTAGGGGGTGTGTGTGTGGTGTGTCTGTGGGTGTGTGTAGGAGGGTGTGGGGGGTGTGATGTGTGGGGGTGTATGTGGTGTTGTGTGGGTGTATAGTGTGGAGTGGGAGTGTGGGTATGTGGGTGTGTGTGGGGAGTGTGTGTGGGATGTGGGGAGGTGTGGGGGGATATGTGTGTGTGTGGGGGGTGTGCGTGTGTGTTTAGGGATAAAGTATGAAAGGTCCAGAACCTTTTCCTTCTTATGGTCTTCCTCTTCCAGCTGAACCTATCCTCATCCTAGGCAGTACATCAAACATTTACTCCAAAACTTTAGGGACCTGAAATTTATTTGTATATATGTAATATTCTATGCTTATGATCATTTTACATTAAGATCTTTACTTTGCATAGTTTTTTGATTTTGTTTTTAGAGATGGGGTTCCACTATGTTGCCCAGGCTAGAGTGTAGTGGCTGTTCACAGGCAGGAACGTAGCACATTACAGCCTGGAACTCCTGAGCTCAAAGGATCCTCCCACCTCAGCCTCTGGAGTAGCTGGGAATACAGGCACACACTACTGTGCCTAGCTCTACTTTATTTAGTTTGTTAAGAAATCATTTTGGCATTTTGGGAGGCCGAGGCAGGCGGATCACAAGATCAAGAGATCGAGACCATCCTGGCTAACACGGTGAAACCCCATCTCTACTAAAAATACAAAAAAAAATAAATAGCCAGGTGTGGTGGCAGGCACCTGTAGTCCCAGCTACTCGGGAGGCTGAGAAAGGAGAATGATATGAACCCGGGAGGCAGAGCTTGCAGCCGAGATGCTGCCACTGCACTCCAGACTGGGCGACAGAGCAACAATCCATTTCAAACAAATAAATTTTAAAAAAATCATTTTTGGAAGAAATAAAAGGCTTGACAGCAACATATAAATATTCCATGTACAATAACTTGTTAAATAATTCTTTAAATGTTAAATTTCTTAAAATTCTTGTTTTTCTAAGATTTTGGAAAAATGAAACCAAATAATATATTGTTAAGGGAGGCAGAATCTTGCTTCCTATTTCTTTAAGCTCATTTTCATAATTAATCTATTTCTTTAGGCCCACAGACATACATCAATAAATATGTTTCTATTTGGTTATTTGTAGATATGTAACTCTTATTTGTCAGAGTAGAAAACTAAGACTCACAAAATACATGCTCTGGCTCTCTTAGCCTTGTTTCTCTTTGTACCATGCTATAATTTGTATGGAGAAACCAGCCTGGTACTTAAGAGAGCAACTACAGAACCACAGAATCAAGATGCTGAATATGGATTAGTTAATTGTTAGGATAAAGTTGAGACTGTCCCTATGGTGATTTTGTCATTTTGCCTTCATTTGGCTACACCTATTTATTCACAACAAGTAAATTAATATAACATATTAGCACTAAGATTGTAAAATTTTGAACTATGGATAATTTTTATATTACTGGGGAAGGATTAATTTGACTAGAGATTTATCAGAACAATGTTTTCAACTATTAGCTGAGTGTTTATCAAGGTCTGTGGCATACAAAAGTTATTTTTGCTTTGAGAATTTCAATTCTAATAGTTCTTTCAATGTATACTCTTAATATGTGTTAGGTTTTTATTATTTATCATATTGCTTGTTTACAAAAATCTTCCTTTTAATCATGGCCAGCCTTCCCAGAATCCTGAAATGCTTCTTGTATTTGCATTGCAAAAAGTCATTATTATTGCATAAACACTTCAACTTGAGGGTGTGTCATTTCTTGGATGCTTGGTCTTTGGCTCTTCTGTCCATACTCTATCATTTTACCCTAACACCTCTCTTCTGTAGCAGTTTCAGTCATCTAATAAGGATTGGGACATCCCACTTTAAATACAAGTATAAGATCTATTCTCGTTGTTAGAAAGCAAGAGTGAATAAAGGTCAGCCGTTCAGATGACTGCCTGTCTGATTTTTTTCTGTGAGCATAATATGTTAGGAAAAGCTAGTTCATCTCTCTGTGGCTTAGGATTCAACAGCAGAAGCTGTCAGACTAACACTGATTGAAGGTAGACTGGGAGGGGGAAGCGCATCTGTCCAATGGCTCGCCATTGGCTTCTTATTACAGCATTCTCCCCTGAGACACACTGCATGCTCATTCACCTACCTCCTCCTCTTCCCTCCCCTTCCTTTCCTACCCCTTCATTACTGATTCACAGCGAGAGGCAGCAGCAGCAGCAGTAGCAGCAGCAGCAGCAACAACAGCGCTGCTTGTCACGAATCGAGGATTGCAATGAGCTCATCCTTTTCTCCTTGCAGCTTCACAACTGCCCTGGCTTCCTGGCTACTGCTGCTGCTGTCTTCTCACACATAGAGACACACACACACCCTTTCTCACACACACATACACACACTCACACATTCTCACATGCTAGACCCTTCTAAGCAGCTTGTCCGTTTTTACACATGTATCTGAACTCTCCTGCATCACTCTTGGCCATTTTCTCGCATTCGATTGCTTTTGCCGTTTTTTATTTAGATCAGTACTTGATTTCATTTTCATTTTCCAGTCTACTTTGGGGTTCTCGCAGTGGATAATTTAGCCAAAATGTTTTTCTTGTGGAGACATTAGCTGACAATTCCCACCACAGACTGGCTTGTACGTCCTCCTAGGGAGACCTAAACCTGGCTTCCCTCCCACCGCAGTTCTTAAAATTGTGGATAAGAGATCCATCTTTCTCATTCTGGATACCTACTTAGTGCTCATGGAAGAAGGGGTGCCCTGCCCAGCCCCAGCTGCTAAGCTCACACCTCCTGTCAAAAAGTCCCAGGACATGCACGACGAGAGGAGCAAGCTGGTGAATGAGTATGCGTGTCGAGTGCTGGAACTTCTGGGGATGGGGCATCGTCTGTTTGTGCCTCGGCTTCTGGCGGTGAGATTGTTTTTCATTGAACTTCATTTGTAGGGAATCTGCTATCCTCTGTGAAAATTCCTTGTATCTCTGAAAGAGGCTTGTGGTCTCTAGTTTTCTTCTTCTCTCCATTCTGCCGAGAAGGAAATGCTGAGTGGCCACTGCTGTGCAGCTCATTTGGAGCCTGGTCCACACCACCCCTTAATTGGTTAGAGGAGATCATGGCTCTTTTCTCAGAGCCCAGGGTCACATTAGTGGCATTATCTCTGTGGCAGCAAAAAAATGGCTTTCTGCCTGGCTAGGCTCAGCAATAAAGCAGAATACCCAAGTGCTTGATGTAGGCATTCTGTTATTTATATCTCCAAAGGGTTAAATTTTACAACAGACATAGCAACTTATCTAGACTGCTTGTGGTTTGCTTTCTAACCTCCCCATTTGATTGCCAATTTGATTGTTGTTTTGTTTTGTTTTGTTTTTTGATAGAGAATTTTACCACCTAAAAATACTTTGGTAGGAAATTGTAGATTTCTCTCCTAAAATGATTGAACTGTTTATCTGTGAAACAGCTTAAAGCTGCTGGCTTCTGTGCTGTGAATCTGGGAAGTCTGACTTGCTTGTTATTTGATTTCCTGAATAAGAGAAAAATCACCCTTCCTCATTTCCTACTAAGGGTTAAAATTAAATACCCACAATCGCTGTTGCAGGCTTGAGAACTATACCTAGCAACTATTCTATAAGGTAATTGGGTTACAGTAGTCCTATACCATTATGTGGTAATGGAATAAGAATAGTTTAGTCTTGTCTGTTTTATAGAATGGAGTTTAATACCATTTTAGACTATTTCCTCATTATGGTTCTCTCATATTAAAGTCTTTTCAGTACAGTATTTACATGACTGAATTTAACTCTTTTCTCTCCCATATCTCCCTTCACTATAGTTCATCTCTATTTATACTTATCTTTACAATTACTAGTTCAGTCTTTATGTATGTATTTACATGCAAATATAATCTCTTCTGTACAATCATAACAGACATGTTAGGTAGCCATGTAAATAAGAAATTTCCCATCCTAAGGAAAGTCTATTTGTCATTGCAAAACAAAGTTTGATGCAATGACTAGCATACAATTATAGGGGGGTTATTTTTGAGAAATATAGTTCCTTTGTCATTTAAAGAAGAAATAAAAAGAGCTGAAGACATGTGTTTCAATGTCCAGGTGAAGTCATTATTTCCCTGAACCCCATCTTTTTCTTAATAAAGGAGAAAACTAAGGATTCATGATTCTATTTAGAAAGGAGTTTTGTTTTTTTTTTTTTTTGTAAGTGAAATGAGAAGCATTTTATTTCAGAAGTTTTGATATTGTGAAGTGCTAAACTATATTTCAACAAATTCTCTACATCTCTGAGGAATCAGGGTTGGTCTAATATATTTCTGCATCCTAAAGACTACTTAACTTTGTGACTCAAAGGCTTCCAATGGTAACTTTCCAGTAATTTGGTGCCACCTCTCTTTGGCATTTACATTTTCAGTGTTTTGAAGGAAAACATAAATTGGTAATTAAGAATATTTTGCATATTCAACTCTGCATTAGGGATGAATTTAAACTGCCTCTAGTCTGAAAAAATTAATTAGCAATAAAATCCACAGGGAGTTGGGTTCTCAAGCTTGAGCTCTTTGGAGGTCATGTATATCTGTGTGTTGCAATTGTACCAACTCTGTTTGGTTGCCAAATTAGGCATCTGAAGTAATGCATCTCTCAGGTGGTCTTGAGTCCTTACTTAGGCTCTATCAGCTAGAGCCTAAGTAATAATGCCACTTGCATTATGTGTGAAAAGCATATGCTAGGCCAGATGCAGTGGTTCACGCCTGTATACCCAGCACTTGGGGAGGCCGAGGTGGGCAGATCACCTGAGGTCGGGAGTTTGAGACCAGCCTGACCAACATGGAGAAACCCCATCTCTACTAAAAATACAAAATTAGCCGGGCATGGTGGCGTGTGCCTGTAATCCCAGCTATTTGAGAGGCTGAGACAGGAGAATTGCTTGAATCTGGGAGGCAGAGATTGTGGTGAACTGAGATCGTGCCATTGCACTCCAGCCTGGGCAACAAGAGCTAAACTCCATCTCAAAAAGAAAAAGAAAAGCATATGCTGATTTATCTTGGGGGCACTTGAAAATCTCTGGCTTTGTTTTACACAGTTGCACTTGAAAAATTATTCGTAATACCAGGGTACTCTACATTTTGGGAAATTACAAGTTCTTTAATTAGCAATATGGCTGTGAGTTGGGATCTGCTATTCAGTAAGTTACTGCTCAAAGTTTAGCATGTATACCAGGGGGAAGTTGTTCAGCCTTGTGTTATTGAACTGGCTAATGATGTGGGATCAATGGCTAATCTGCACAGGGCACTCCTAAGAGGAATCCTGCACACGCAGTATTGCAATCTTTTCATTTCTAGTCAAGAGGAAGTACTAAAGTGTAAAACATCTCTTTACCTTTTTAGTTATGTTTCAAACACGAATGCTTGTGGCTTAAGCACATACAAGTACTTTATTTTACTTTTAAGATCCCAGTATTTTTTTTCATTATAAAAAAGTCATTTTTAAAAAAAATCAAATAAATGAAGATTTACCAAGACAGTGTTGTGGATTTGGTCTCTGAGCCTTATTAGTTATTGTTCCCTGATTCACAGAGGGATCATCAAACTATTAGAACTCTAGGCTTCTATAACCTTCAGTTAGAAGAAGGTTACTGATATAATAGAGGATGCACATTTGGAATTTTTACTTGTTACCCTTCAAAGGTACACCCAGTAAAGGGCAATTTTCCTTTAATAAATCAGGTACAAGCATGCTATTTTAGATATTACCACAAGGCCTAAATTCTATATGTAGATTCACCAAATATGTTTTTCTTTTGTGAAATTAAAATACTGAAACAGGAGATGCAAATATCCTAGACATCAGCTAAGTGGTATTTCCCTTTTCTAAAGCCTCTGCTTTCAAATGATTCTCCGACCTCCAGAAATTTTTAGCTGAATAAAAATTCTGTTAGATACCGTAACTAAAGGAAAAACAAGCCATTTAGGATAAAAATAGTGAAGATAAGAAAGAGAATCACATTTAGTTTTTTTTTCAAATAGTCCCCTAAAAGAATCAAACCTAGAATCTACTGCTTATTAGAGGCCCTTAAAGAAAGATTTATTCAAGAATAGTGAGAAGTTTGGAATAGAAGCATCTGGAACTAATACTCAAACAGTGGAAGTATTTCCACCCACCCTACCTCTTTCAAAACAAAAATCAGGCCAAGCGCAGTGGCTCACACCTGTAATCCCAGCACTTTGGGAGGCTGAGGCAGGCGGATTAGCTGAGGTCAGGAGTTCAAGACCAGCCTGGCCAACATGGCAAAACTCCATCTCTCCTAAAAATACAAAAATTAGTCAGGTGTAGGGGTGGGCACCTGTAATCCCAGCTACTCTGGGAGGCTGAGGCAGGAGAATCACTTGAACTCGGACGGCGGGTTGCACCACTGCACTCCAGCCTGGGTGACAGAATGAGATTCTGTCTTAAAAAAAAGAAAAAAAAAAATCACCTTAAAATATGATACTCTTGCACTGAATTTTTCGGTGGGAAAAACACACTGAAAATGGTATCAGCAGTGGCATGTGGCCAGAGTCCATACTCTGTAAGTGTGTGATATTTGGAGAAGGAGGAGAAACTTTGACTTTGCTCGTATTCAAAATCTCCCCTTTTCCCTCTGGATTTTTTTTTTTTTTTTGAGATAGGATCTCAGTCACCCAGGCTGGAATGCACTGGTGTGATTTTGGCTCACTGCAACCTCCGCCTCCCAGGCTCAGGCAATCCTCCCACCTCACCCTCCTGAGCAGCTGGGGACTACAGGCGCCCACCACCATGCCTGGCTAATTTTTGTATTTTTTGTAGAGCTGAGGTTTCATCTCATCTCTACAAAACTGGAAAGGCTGTTTTTCACCTGGCAAATTCTTGCCAAGGCTGATCTAAAACTCCCGAGCTCAAGCGATCTCTCCAGCGTGGACTTCCAAAGTGTTGGGATTACAGGTGTGAGCCACCGTGCCCGGCCTTCCTTGGGATTTTTAATTTTTGCTACTATATGCCATAAGAAGTTATCAGATCATTATATGTTAAAATTAGTGTTAGCTAGAGGTTGAATACAGCTACTCATTTTCCACAGTGAATTGAAGGAGGGTTGATTATACATACACAAATGATCTAGCTGTCCCTTTTCGTAGCCATTTTAAGGTTTCATTTTGATCAAATTACTTATGCTGATAAATTGCATACTAATCTTGTTTGTTTTTAACTTTGTAGACTTTCTTAAAACATTATGTTTAACGGAGGATGAAAGAGCAGAGGAGAATGTGTCTTCCCTTTTTACCTCTGTTGTTAACAGCTGCAAGGATTGCTCTTTAAAGAGAGATTACAACTTGTAACAGAAGTTAAAAACCCAAATGCAGAAGTTGCCATGTATACTTCTGATACCCCCCCAAAAAATCTAAAAGTCAATTTTTATATGAAAATAAGTCCTAAATATACTCCATAATTTCCATTGTATACATCTTGACTTTTGAATATTGGATGTGCTTGAAGTGGAGCCTTAATAAATTCATGGAACAAATTTATGTCGATATCTATTATGTGCCAGGCAATTTGCTTAATTCATATCACTGGGGTAAGTGCAGAGGATACTTACACTAACATTCTACTTGCCTTTCCCTCTGGATATTTCTTCCTACCTACTTGAAAGGAAAAAGAAGTAGGACTTGTTTAAATGACTTTACTTTTATCTTTTTATATAGTTCTATTCAAATGAAGAAAGAAGTAATGTCACCTTTGAAATGTAATTGGTAAACATGGTTCATATTATTTAAAAGGATTTGTCAGAAAGCTCAGGGAGCAAAAGATGGTTGTGTAGTAGAGCCACTAATTTCAAAAAGTTATCCTTTATTCTTATTTTATTTTATTTTTGGAGACAAAGTCTCGTTCTGTTGCCCAGGCTGGAGTGCAGTGGCATGATCTCGGCTCACTACAACCTCCACCTCCTGGGTTCATGCAATTCTCCTGCCTCAGCCTCCCAAGTAGCTGGGTCTACAGGCGCGCGCCACCACGCCCAGCTAATTTTTGTATTTTTAGTAGAGATGGGGTTTTGCCATGTTGGTCAGGCTGGTTTCGAACACCTGACCTCAAGTGATTCACTCTCCTCGGCTTCCCAAAGTGCTGGGATTACAGGTATAAGCCACTGCGCCTGGCCTATTAGTTCTTATTTAAAAGCTGGTAAGTTATTTTATTTTCCAAGGGAAGGAAACATGCCTCTGCTTATTGAAATTGTCTAAATCTTATTCGTATTATCTTCTGGCTAACATTACTTAACTAATGTTGGGAAAGGAGTTGCATTTTCATTATTTTACTCTTCCCTCGCCATTGTTCTGAAAGCAATATAGAAAAGCTCTAAGAATTTCCCAGTTGAAGAACAGCCTTTCCAGTTGAAATCAGTTTTTCTAGTCTGAAGGGATTTTGTACAGTGAGCACAGATGTATAATTGTAAACCAGAAGCCAGCACAACCTATTTTGGGTACTTGGTTTGGTTTTTGAAGTGTTAGTCTGCCTTTTAGGGGTACATTTTTAAAGCATAGATCTTATGATCGCAAGATCATTCATTAAGCCTCTTCATTGTCAGGGTAAGGGTTTAGTATTCATACAATTATAAACTCAATTATAAGCACTAATTATCTGCATAGCCAACTCATTAATAATTAGTATATGTGCAGGCCTGGTAGCTCACTTCTGTAATGTTAGCTACTAGGAAGGCTGAGGCAGGAGAATGGCTTGAGGCCAGGAGTTAAAAACCAATCTGGGCAACATAGCGAGACCCCATCTGTAAAAGAAACAAACAAAAAAACAAATTTGCCAGGTGTGGTGGTGCATGCCTGTAGTCCAAGCTACTAGGAAGGCTGAGACAGGAAGATTGCTTGAGCCCAGGAGTTTGAGGCTCCAGTGAGCTATGATTGTGCTACCGCACTCCAGACTGGATGACAGAGCAAGACCCTGCCTCTAAAAAAGTAACAACAGTAATAACAATAATTAGTGCTAAGATGGTGAGATAGTAGCACTAGGATGGTGAGAACTGGTTCTGGAGCCCTGGTTGAAGCCATGTTTTCTTTTCATAAACAGCACTACTACTTGTATTTTAGACTAATAACATTACATTAATGCTTGACATTCATAAAGCTTATTTATTTATTTATTTTGAGACAGGGTCTCACTCTGTCACCCAGGCTGGAGTGCAGTGGTGCAGTATCAGCTCACTGCAGCCTCCATGTCCCAAGTTCAAGCAATCCTCCTGCCTCAGCCTCCAGAGTATCTGGGATTACAGGTGCGTGCCACTACGCCCGGCTAATTTTTGTATTTTTAGTAGATACGGGGTTTCACCATGTTGACCAGGCTGGTCTCGAACTCCTGACCTCAAAGTGATCTGCCCACCTTGGCCTCCCAAAATGCTGGGATTACAGGCATGAGCCACCATGCCTGGCCTGTAAAGCATATATATTTAACAAAATAGTATGTATAGGATGATTCAAATTTTGTTAAATATGTGTAAGATATGTATGTAATGATGGGGGAAAGGACTATAAATAATGTAATAAAATATTAATTATGTTTATCTCTATAGTCAGACATTATGTTAGGCTTTTAAAAAATTTTTTATTTTGGGCCATGAATATGTAATCAAGAAAAAGTTTATGACCCCACCATGTAGACAATACACATACATATGTACGAATTATGATTGGAAAAGTATTCTTTTTAAAAAAAAGCCAAACAAGTTTTGATAAATTCTTAGTGAAATATCCAAATCTTTGCAGAACAAGAAAACATCCAATCTTTGCAGAACAAGAAGTGTCTATCCCTCGATTGTAGAGGGAAAAACCTCTTAGATACAGTTGTCAGCAAATGAAGAGTTATCTCTGTAAGCTTATAATCTGCTTATGGCATTACAAAGGCATTTGAGGTAATACTTAATGATTATGGAAGTCTCTCGAAGATAGAAAATTGGAGGAAAAACCCCATCAGAATCAAAGTAGGACTAACTACAGGTTGTCTTCTAGAATACTGGCAAGCAAGGTTTTTGTTTTATGTGTTTTTTTTTTACTGGCATTTTTGTTTTCATTCACAATGAAATTAGCTGTATTGCAGCCCATAAGAAAAATATAAGTTCTTCCAACTTAGACTGCCCACTTTATGGAATTAAAAATATCAGTGAGGCCAGGCACAGTGGTTCACATCTGTAATCCCAACACTTTGGGAGGCCTGGGTGGGAGGACTGCTTAAGGCCAGGAGTTTGAGACCAGCCTGTGCAACATAGTGAGACCCCCATCTCTACCAAAAACAAAACAAAACAACAACAACAACAACAAATTCTTTTTTTTTTTTTTTTTTTGAGATGGAGCCTCACTCTATTGCCCAGGCTGGAGTGCAGTGCAGTGGCGTGATCTCGGCCTACTGCAAGCTCCGCCTCCTGGGTTCATGCCATTCTCCTGCCTCAGCCTCCCCAGTAGCTGGGACTACAGGTACCCACCACCACGCCCGGCCAAAATTTTTTTTGTATTTTTAGTATAGATGGGGTTTCAGCATGCTAGCCAGGATGGTATCAATCTCCTGACCTCGTGGCTCATTTTTTTTTTTTTTTGTATTTTTAGTAGAGATGGGGTTTCACTGTGTTAGCTAGGATGGTCTCAATCTCCTGACCTCATGATCCGCCTGTCTCAGCTTCCCAAAGTGCTGGGATTACAGGCATGAGCCACCGTGCCCAGCCAAAAAAGAATTCTTAAAACGTAGCTGGCATGGTGGCACACGCATGGAGTCCTAGCTACTCGGGAGCTTAAGGTGGGAAGGTCTCTTGAGCCCAGGAGTTCGAGGCTGCAGTGAGCTATGATTGCACCATTGTACTCCAGCCTGGGCAACAAATTGAGCCCCTGTCTCAAAAAACAAAAAACAAACAAAAAAATCAGTGCGAACAAGGTACTGCTTTTAGCCACTAAGATATCTATTTTTGAGCATATTTGAGCAACATAGATACTATCACCCCTTATATTTCTTTTGGAGTTCAAAAAATGCATTCTTATGCCTTAAATTATTTCATTCTCAAATACTTGTTTTTTTGGTGTGTGTGTGTGTGTGTTTTTTTTCTTTTTTTTTTGAGACAGAGTTTCACTCTTGTTGCCCAGGCTGGAGTGCAATGGTGCAATCTCGGCTCTCTGCAACCTCCACCTCCTAGGTTCAAGCAATTCTCCTGCCTCAGCCTCCCAAGTAGCTGGGATTACAGGCATGCGCCACCATGCCTTGCTAATTTTGTTTATATTTTTAGTAGAGATGGAGTTTCACCGTGTTGGTCAGGCTGGTCTTGAACCCCTGACCTCAAGTGATCCACCTGCCTCGGCCTCCCAAAGTGCTGGGATTACAGGCATGAGCCACCAAGCATGGCCTCATTCTCAAATACTTGTGATTAAAGATATTCCCATTTTTAAAATGGGAAAACTTACATAGCACTACAAGTTTGCCAAAGTTGAAGTTAAAATGAATTTATTACATCCTTTGCAACCCTGAGTACCTTTAATGTGTCAAGTACTCCAGAGGCTGAGGTTAGCAAATTGAGTAAGATGCGGTTTTCACACCTGTGTGTACTTGAGCCTCCCTGCCCCATGGTTGCCAGATCTCCTCTCTTCTTGAGCTTAACTGAGCTGGGCAATCCATGTGATTTGCAGCAATATCAACACCAACAATGTCTAGGAAAGGACAGCCACAGGGAACTCTGGCTTCTCATGTCCAGAGACTTAACCTGAGTTGGGCTTCAGCCCCACCCTGGTGGGAACCCCATTGTTGTACCCTCCCTGAGGCTATTAGCCTCTCCTAAGCAGCATCTCTGCCTACATGGCCATCCCTGCTTGACTAGAGGTCCGGTGTGTGAGAATGTAGGATTCCTCATTCTTGATCCCAATCTATCTGCTTTTGTATGTGCTAAAATGCTGGATTTGAAATTAGGCCTTGGCGCCGGGCGCGGTGGCTCACGCTTGTAATCCCAGCACTTTGGGAGGCCGAGGCGGGTGGATCACGAGGTCAGGATATCGAGACCACGGTGAAACCCCGTCTCTACTAAAAATACAAAAAATTAGCCGGGCGTGGTGGCGGGCGCCTGTAGTCCCAGCTACTCGGAGAGGCTGAGGCAGGAGAATGGCGTGAACCCGGGAGGCGGAGCTTGCAGTGAGCCGAGATTGCGCCACTGCACTCCAGCCTGGGGGACAGAGAAAGACTCCGTCTCAAAAAAAAAAAAAAAAAAAGAAAAAAAAGAGAAGGGGAACAGATGTAAAACTGGAAAGTGAATTGGTGGCGAATGGGCTAGGAGGAAGAATTTAAGTGCTCAGAGAAGGTCTCACTCAGATCTTACATTGAGCTAAAATCTAGATTACAAGGATGTTGCTAGGATTGGACTACATGTCTTGCTAGTCATGATAATGACTTGGACCAGGGTGGTGATGACGAAAACTGAAACCCTGTTACAAGCAGGAATTTCTCTGGCTTCGTGCCTACTTTTTCAGTGCAGTCTTTAATCAGCTTTACATTTTAATTTAAATAAAGTAATATTTTGACATAGCATATAGTTATGTGATTTCTGGGTGCTTTTTTTAATTGTTGAAGTTTTTGACTATTAAGTACTGACTGTAAAACATCTAATTTGTTTTTGGTTTCTGTGTACTCATCTTCCTAAATCTATAATATGTATCACAGTGTTTGCCAAAGTTGTTTATAGCTGTTTATTAAAATATTTATTGTCTTTCTTATTATAAAAGCGTTATACAGAAAGTATAACAAAAATGTAATGAAAAAATAACCTTCAGGTTACAGTGACCCACGCCTGTAATCCCAGCACTTTGGAAGGCTGAGGTGGGAAGATACCCTGAGCCCAGGAGTTATCAGCTTGGGCAACAGAGTGAGACTCCCATCTCTATAAAAAAAAAAAATTATGAGTAGCTGGGTGTGGTGGTGTGTGCCTGTAGTTCCATCTACTCAGGAGGCTGAGGCAGGAGGATCACTTGAGCCTGGGAGGTTGAGGTTGCAGGGAGCCATGATTGCACTATGCACTCCCACCTGGGCAACAGAAGGAGACCCTGTCTCAAAAAAAAGGAAAAATAAGTAGTAACCCATGATTCCACTATACAGATAAACATTTTGTTTTCTTTTTAGTCTTTTTTCTGTGCGCAGATATATTTATTTCCAAATGGTTTTTTATTTTTTGAAGAAGTAAATTTGGTAAACAATAGTTTTCATAAGAGATCAGTAGTTAGGTGGTTTGTTTCATTTACTTTTTCATAGCATTCTTCAAGGTATGGGATCAATTTCCTATTCTTTTCACTTGAACTGCTGCTGTCATTAGTTGAAAAGCCATCTTCCCATTAGATGTTTATTGTGTAACTGATGTATTTTGGTTGCATTTTCTATGTCTTCAGCCAGCTTTTTAATAATATCCTTAAAATGTTCATTGAGCTGAAGTCACAGATTAGACCTAGAGTTCAATTTCTTTTCCTTTTTTAGCCTTATTCTTTTCTCAGAGCTATAACTTAGTAAGCTTTGCCAGGAACCATCATTCTAATTTTCAGGTAATATGAATTCAGTATGTTAGTTTGTTCATTAACTCTTAGATTGCTTCTGTGATTTATGATGATTTATTTCAGCTTATAGCAACATCATCTAAATATTGAAATGTTAGAAATATCTTCTTAAAATGTTTGGAACTAACTTAGATCTTAGCTATAAAAGTATATTCAAGAAAATATAAATTCTTTTTGAAATATATTTGTTCTCAAAGCAGGCTGAAATGTAATGACGATTCTTGATGATTATTTTGCAGACCTCAAAGGAAGACCTTCTGCAGGCTGATTTTGAAGGTGCTTTAAAGTTCTTCAGGGTTCAGCTTCCAAAGAGATACAGGGCAGAGGAAAATGCAAGAAGACTGATGGAGCAGGCTTGCAATATTAAAGTAAGAACATGAGTTTTTATATAATAAAGGTAAAATATGAGTGCAGAATAATATGGCAAATTATGAAAAAAAATTTTTATATGTTGCAAGGTTTGATTATGTTTAAGGTTAGATTGTGTATGAACTGGTTTCTCCCAGATGTGTCAGGCTAATATGTGTATAGTAGCTGTACCTTTTAGTAGGACTTAGAGTGACAGTTGGCAGGCTCAGATTATAACAATAGGAAGACAAACATTTATCTCATAGGTGGGGCTCTAGAGTGGGCTGCTGTGATAGTGGTTTCCATGGAAGCAGACTTAGTATTTAGCTTTTGCCATCTGTTTTAAGATTATTTAGGACAAAGCAAGAAAAGCTTGCTTAGGCAATGTGTTCATTTCTCTAAGTGACTTGGAAAGTTTGAGTCTTGATCTGCCCATTCCCATACCACACCTGCCAAATATCTGTGAATACATTGGTCCATGTCACATGTCTGATAAAACTAAACACATTTTATAAATCAATTTGAAAGTGAAAACTCTTCCAGAAAGTTATAGTATTAAGGTGAGAGAGCACTCTTAAAATATTTGGAACCAATTTACTGATGTTAATTCTTATACCTCTACAATATAGCAGGGTATCTTTTTACCTAACCATAACATAAATATAAATTGTTTTCCTAAACAGAGATCCTGGTCTTAGGTACTTTACATTCTTGCAGAAGGAAACAGACAATAAGCAACATAATAAATATATTATTTATTTAACATGTTAGAATGTGATAAATAGCTGTGAAAAAAAAGAGAGTAGGGGAAGATAAAGGGAGATTGGATTGGTGGGGGAGCAAAGGTTACGATTGTTATTAGATAGTCAATGTGGACCTCACTGAGTCAATGAAGGAGATGAGAGATTAGTCATGGGGATGTCCCGGGGAAAAGCTTTCTAGGCAGAGGCAATAGCCAGTTCAAAGGCCCAGAGACTGTCTCATGCCTGGGTGGGCTTCAGGAACAGGAAGGCCAGTGCAGCAGGAGTGAAGTGAATGAAATGGGAGTAGTAGGAATGCTCACAAAGAGCCAGAAAATGTAGGCCATTGTAAGCATTTAGGCTTTACTTTGAGTGAAGCAGGGAGCTCTTGCAGGGTTTTTATTGGAGCAATGATATGATCTGTCTGAGGTTTTTAAAGGATCACAACGGCTATTTTGTTAAAAACAACCATAGGAAGGTAAGAGAAGTAGGGACATCAGACAGGAGATTTTGGAATAATCCTCTTGAGAGTTGATGATAAACTGAACCAGGGTGTTAACAGTGGAGATAGAGATGGAGTGAAGATGGAGGTGGTTGGAACCTGGGTATTTTTGAAAGAGAACCAATAAGATTTCCTGATATATTAAATGTGAGTGTGAGAAGAAAAGAAGAGTTAAAATGATTGCACCGATTTTGAACTACGCAACTAGGAGATAAGAGTCACCATCAACTTATTAAGCATATTACTTAAATGTTACTTTGACACAGACTTCTTTTAGGCACCAGAGCCACTGTAACATTTTTTGGTATAACACAATCATTTTAAATTTAAATCAAATTATAAATGTTAAAAAGTACAGTTCAACACTGAAAGTAAGTAACTGGGCAGAAAAAAATTATTTTGTCTTTCAAGTGAGCTTTATATTCAAAGAGATCATTTTCCAAAGCTATCATAAGAAAGATGGATTTCTGAAGTTTTCATTCTGAAATGCAAACTCTTTAAAGCCTTCACGATTGATTGTTTTATTTGGCCAAAGTCTAAGCCACATTTATTTGTAACTTTAAAAGTATATTCTAGTGGGCATGATGCCTTTGACTGATTTTGTCGGTGGCGAGTTTGAAAGGTAGGCTTCAGCTAACTGATTGTTTCGGAGATGCCAGAGAGAAGTATTGTAAATTGGGTCAATGCTGTATTTTTTTTTTTTTTTTTTTTTTTTTTTTTTTTTTTGGACGATCTTGTCCAGTGAGGAGTATTGTAAATTGGGTCAATGCCTGTTAAGGCAACCTAATTTTTATTTATGAATAATACTGAGTAGGAAATAAAAGAGAGGTAAAAAAAAGAGAAAATAAGAGGTACAGGTAAGGTGAAAAGTTAAATGTTTTCAAGGGAAATCTCAAAGGATTGGCAAGTCACTGAGGACAAAAGAAACCCAGGAAAACAATTGAAAAACATGAAATGTATAGGGAAAAATTTTTTCTCCAATATAATTTATGAAGTTCCTGGAGGTGGCTAGTTATTATCAGTCCAGAAACATGGGATCTGAGAGATGGAGAAGCACAAAATGTTAGAAAACAAGTTCAAAATATAATCCAAATGGACTGCTCCTGGAAGGGAAGTGCTGGGTACAACCAGAATAAATTTTTTGGACATGAATAGGTAAATATGAATATTTTTAAAGCTTTTAATAAGGTTTCAATAATTTAAAAATTTTTAATAATTTAATAATTTGTAAAGTTTTAATAGTTTTTTGTGGGGTTTTCTTTGCATTATCTAAGGAGAATGCCTTTGTCTTGGATATTTAAGACAGTATCCACAGGACACCATTTCATTTATAACATATAATTGTAGAGTGAATGATTGCGAGGCAGATGTGAGGTGAAACTGAAAGAAGGAAGACATAAGTAGTCCAGTATTGGGCTGGGATTGTGCTGGGACTAGAATGTAGGTCTCCAATCCAAAGGTCTAAAATTGTTTTTAAACCAAGACCTATATTTTGGTTGCTTTTATGTCAAGACCATGACTATATGTACATACTTATATACATGCATAACTGAAGAGATACTTACCCTTACACTGAGGCACTCTGATGTTTTTTTTCTATTGTATTGTATTTCCTTTTTTTTTTTGAGATGGAGTCTCATTCTGTTGCCCAGGCTGGAGTGCAGTGGCACAATCTCTGCTCACTGCAACCTCCCAGGTTCAAGCAATTCTCCTGCCTCAGCCTCCTGAGTAGCTGGGACTACTGTCATGTGCCACCACAGCCGGCTATTTTTGTACTTTTAGTAGAGACAGGGTTTCACCATGTTTGCCAGGCTGGTCTCAAACTCCTGACCCCAAGTAATCCGTCCACCTCAGCCTCCCAAAGTGCTGGGATTACAGGTGTGAGCCACCATTGCCCAACCTATTATATTGTATTCTATTCTATTTTAAACTTCTCCCCGGATCCCAAGAAAATCCCCAAACCAAAAGGCTGACCACAACCCACTAAATCGATTTTACAATAGTTTGTAGTTTTGAAAAAACACTAAGACCTATCCCACTGTTCCTACCACCTCCCCGTTCCCCACTCTGTTCTACCACAACCCATGAGAGGCTGTAGATGACAAGGTGTTACAATGAATAATGGAAGTGCATGTGTAGGTAAGGATGTGAGTCATCATGCCATCATTACAGCAGCTTGTGCTGGCAGCTGGAAATTTTAGGAGATGATGGACCTATAGACTGAGACTTACGTGTTAGACAAAGCATTCGTGGACAAAGGTGACTGCAGGCATGGAATAGGCAAGAAAGTTTAACTCCTTATCCATAGCCTGTTTAAGATTAAAGATAAAATTTCTGCCAAAAGTAATCAAGTTTTAAAAATTTTTAAATTATTTTCAAAGTTGGTGTTGTATATAGTTGTACCTTTTTTGAATGGACATGTTCCCATTTAATTACCCCCCAAAATAATCACTTTCCTTTAATTTTAAGGAACTGTAACCAGTGATTTCAGTGAAACTGAAACTGGCTTTAAAATAGATGCAGCAGTTGCAAGCAAAAAATAACTTGTTAACTCCGTATGTGGTTTATTTCTGTGAGTGTACCAACAAGATTTGTTAATAAAGCACATTCGATTGGATAAATAATTTTATTTTTCCAAAACTTGTATGACATTAAATATCAGGAACATTTTCAATAGCTTCTAAACTGGTAATTTAACAAATGTGACTCCAAGTTATTCTAATACCCTTCTGTTCCTATGGTTTCAACTAGGCCAAAATCAGAAAACATATTGACCCATCAGGCTTTACTTTGAATAGTCATTTGGTTACTTTTAATATTGAAATCAAGACCTAAATAAAAGATGTTTAAAGTGCCTAATATAAATATCCTGTATTTTCCCAGGGAGTCAGTTTTTATTAAATATCACAATTTGATTTTTGCCTTATAGTTAAAAATGCTGCCATTGCAGAGCTTCTTAAACTTGGATTTTGGCTTCAGAGACTCTGAATTACCAGAAATTTGAATTTCTTTGTATGAACATATGAGCATTTTGTTTTTCTTAGTAACATAATATGTAGCTTTTTTTTTTTTTTTTTTTTTTTTTTTTTTGAGATAAGAGTTTTGCTCTTGTTGCCCAGGCTGGAGTGCAATGGTGCCATCTCAGCTCACTGAAACCTCCATCTCCCAGGTTCAAGCAATTCTCCTGCTTCAGCCTCCTGAGTAGCTGGGATTACAGGCATGCGTCACCACACCCGGATAATGTTGTATTTTTAGTAGAGATGGGGTTTCTCCATCAGGCCAGTCTCATACTCCCAACCTCAGGTGATCCACCCACCTTGGCCGCCCAAGGTGTTGGGATTACAGGCATGAGCTACCGCACCAGGCCTCATAATAAGTGCATATACACATAATCTTTATAATTCTTGACCTGATTACCTGTTTTTCTACATATTTTTATTCAATACCATTTATATTGTATCAGGTTGAATTGATGAAATTACCATTCCTGTTGGTCAGAAACCGTCAGGTATTTGATTGGTTGTTTATGATTCAGTATTTTATGCCTCCTTACAGCTCAGATAGGTGCATATGTAGCTTAGCTCTATGGCCATGTAAACTTTTCCTGAGAATTATTCTCCAAAGGTTAAGAAACAAGTCTTTTTTTTTTTTTTTTTTTTGAGATGGAGTCTTGCTCTGTCACCAGGCTGGAATGCAATGGCACAATCTCTGCTTCCTGCAACCTTCGCCTCCCCTGTTCAAGCAGTTCCCCTGCCCAGCCTCCCGAGTAGCTGGGACTACAGGCACGTGCCACCGTGCCTGGCTAATTTTTTGTGTTTTAGTAGAGACAGGGTTTCACCATGTTGGCCACAATAGTCTCGATCTCCTGATCTCATGATCTACCCACCTTGGCCTCCCAAAGTGCTGGGATTACAGGTGTGAGCCACTGCACTCGGTCAGTCCTTTTATTTGTTTTGTTTTGTTTTTAAGTTGATTTTTATTTGGAATAATGTTCCAAGTACCGTATTTACAATGGACTTCAGTAGTAGCAAAGTTCATAAGCACAATCATCCAAAATTTTCTGTTGGTAGAGCTTTATAATAGAGCTTTTTAAAATATGTTAGCTTATTTCACTTGTATTTTATTAGTAAAATAATTTGAGCAAAATTAAAATGCAAAATCTGACATTAACCTAAAGGAAGAAAATTAGGAAAGAAAAGTTATTTATTGAGTGCCTGTTGTGTCCCAGGGACTATGCCAAGAGGACTTTTCAGAGGAAGTAAGAGTTAAAATGAAATCTGAAAGATTATTAGGAGTTAAGGAGTGTATCAAGGCAGGGAGAAGGATGTTGCATGCAGAGAGTATGCAGAAGCCCATAGGTAAAAAAAAATATGGAGTTGCCCAAGACCTGAATGTAGGTCATGACTGGAGAGTAGCTTGCAAGGAGGGAGAGGGAGTTAGGGGAGCAGATAGAGAAAAGACTAGAGAGGTAAGCAGGAGACAGCCAGCTTGTGCAGAGCCTTGTAAACCATGGTAAGCAATTTGGATTTTATCCTGAGGGGAGTGACAAGCACTGAAAGATTTAAAATAGGAAACATAAATTATCAGGTTATTGTTAGGAAGGTCATTCTGGTTGCTGTGTGGGAATGGATTGAAAGGTTTAAGATTCGGTGTTGATGACAGACCATTTCAGGAACTGTTGCAGTCATCTAGGTGAGAAGAGACCAGAGTTTTTGTAATGGGCTGAAGAAATTATGGATGAATTCCAGAGATATTCAAGACATAAAATTAACAGATTTTAATGATTACATGTGAGCATCAGGGCAGATAAAGAGAGCCAGCGATAGCACTTAGGATTCTTACTTAAGCAACTTGGTGGAAATCACACTGAGAAAGGAAACAAACAAGAGAACAAATTATAAGCACTAAAGATAATGAGTTAAGTTTTGAATATGTTGTTTGTGGTACATATCCACAACTCATATCCAAGTAGATATAAATATCCAATAGGCAGGTGGATACTGAAGTGAGATCTGAGCTAAAAGTAGACATTTGGGAGTCATCAGCATTGAAACCATGGGAGTGGGTGAATTCTTATAGAGGAGTATACACAATGAGCAGAGAGAAGGGTGGAGGATAGATGCATTCATATGTAAAATACAGACAAGGTAATAGAAGCTGGTGAGACTAGAAGGCAGGAAGAAACCCAGAAGAGTATGAATGTGAACACTAAGGGAAAAGGTGTTTGTTTTCAAGAAGGAAGGAGTTGAACAAGTGTCAGTGGTACCTAGAGGTCATGTATAAGGTACTGAGAAGTGGAAAGTGGCTATTGTGCAATATTTAACGAAAAGACATCCTTAATGGTCTTAATGAAAGTAGTTTCAGTTAAGTTATGACAAATAAAAGCCAATGATTCAAGGAATAAATAGCAGGTGAGTAAATGGAGAAATGAAGATGAGACTGTTTTTCTAAGAAGGTTACTATGGGGAGAGGATGGAAAATGGAAGAGATAGCCAGTAATTGGACTGAGCATGGTGGCTCACACCTGTAATCCCAACACTTTGGGAGGCCGAGGTAGGAGGATCACTTGAAGTCAGGAGTTTGAGAGCAGCCTGGGCAACAAAGTGAGACCCCATCTCTACAAAATATTTGAAAAGGCCGGGTGTGATGGCTCACACCTGTAATCCCAGCACTTTGGGAGGCTGAGACAGGTGGATCACTTGAGCCCAGGAGTTTAAGACCAGCCTGGGCAACATGGCGAAACCCTGTCTCTACCAGAAAAAAAAAAAAAAAAAATTAGCCAGGCATGGTGACATGTGTCTAGTTTCAGCTACTCAGGAGGCTGAGATGGGAGGATTTTTTGAGCTTGGGAGGCATGGGTTGCAGTGAGCTAAGATCATGCCACTGCACTCCAGCCTGGGTGACAAGAGTGAGACCCTGTCTCAAAAAAACCCCAAAAATTATCTGGGCATGGTGGCACATGCCTGGAGTCCTAGCTACTGGAGTGGCTGAGGTGGAAGGATGGCTTGAGCCCAGGAGTTGGAGGCTGCAGCGAGCTATGACAGTGTCATTGCTTTCCAGTCCAGGTGACAGAGCAAGACCCTGCCTGTCTCTGAAAAAAAAAAAAAGAGATAGCAAGCCTGAGAGTAAGTATGAGAGAGAGAGAGATGAGTAAGTACAAGAGAGAGAGATAAGAGGATGTTGAGACTAAGATGGATTTTTGGAGGATGAGAAAGATGATTCTTTAATGTTAAAAAATTTTCAATGAATCTTAATTTCTTCTTTGAGCACCTACTATATGCCAGGCATTGTACCAGATAGACCCAGGGAATATGAGATTGAGCAAAACTCATATGCTCTCAGAGCTCATGGAATTCACGGTGTTAATTTAATCACCTTAATAAATGTATACTTACAGAGTGAGATAAATATTCAGAAGAGATATAATAAAGATATATGAGAGCAAAGGAACCTGACTTTGACTCAATGATCTAGGAAAAGCGTTCTTGAACTGAGATTACAAGGTATTCTAGACTGAAAAGCAGCATATGCAAAGCCTGTGAAGAGGGAGAGAATACAGTAAGTTGTAGAAACTAGGAGAAGGCCAGTGTGACTGTAGTTCAGAGAATGATGACGGTTGATATCCAGGGACCAAACCACTTCATCTACCAATAAGAAGGAAAAGCCCACAGAGAGAGAAAAGTTAAAGATTAAATAAAGAAAGGGAAATATATTAACAGGAAAAGGACTAAGGAGGTAAGGGATTAATCTCAAAAGAATGGACCTTTCATTACAAGCTGGAGGGAATAGGCAAGGGAAGGATGGGGAAAATGGTAAATGTGTAGTTTGGTGAGGAAGAAATTGAGGATATTTCATGTGAAGTTTTCTGTTGTTTCTGTTAAACAGGATCTAGGATGAAGGGAATGCAGTAAAGTGGCAGCTTTGAGAAACATGGAAGAGCTTTTAGACTGGAAAAACTCAAAAGAACAGCTACTCTATATTGTTGTAGACTATGAGTTCATAGTGGCAAAAATCTGCAGTGTTTTGTAATTTTCTCTAGAAACATTTAGTAATCCAAATGTATATATGAAGAAGACAGACAGTTATTTTAACCACAGTTGAGGTTTGCCAATATGAGGCAAAGGAAGGACATGGGGCCAGGCAGTGTCGTGCTAATAAACCGTATATTGGGTTGGGGAGTAAGAGGTAGTAGAGAAAGAGGTATCCCTGATTTGTAGCATTTGCCCATTTCCATGGTATGAATACTCCCACCATGGCCAAATTTCAAGCTACCAATGACTTAACCGCCCCACTCAATTTCTGAATATTAAGAGTCACTTTTGAGCTGGTAGTTTCTGACACTGGTACACCACAGGGTTGAGGAGATGAGGCTAATAGCAGGAGAGTGGTTGACATGATGGGAAATGGAGTCTAATTAATAGAAAAGAGAGTGAAGATAGATGGGACTGAAAGACTACAAGAAAAGGGCCTGGGAGAAGGGAACAAAGAATTATTGGACTCAGGGCCGGGTGCAGTGGCTCACGCTTGTAATCCCAGCACTTTGGGAGGCCGAGGCGGGCGGATTACGAGGTCAGGAGATCGAGACCACGGTGAAACCCCGTCTCTACTAAAAATACAAAAAATTAGCCGGGCCTGGTGGCGGGCGCCTGTAGTCCCAGCTACTCGGAGAGGCTGAGGCAGGAGAATGGCGTGAACCCGGGAAGCGGAGCTTGCAGTGAGCCGAGATTGCGCCACTGCACTCCAGCCTGGGTGACAGAGCGAGACTCCGTCTCAAAAAAAAAAAAAAAAAGAATTATTGGACTCAGGAAGAATGGTGGAAGAGGAGATTAATTCACTTATTGGTGTTTGCCCAAGATAAAAAGCATCTTTTTCTCAAAAATTCATATATTTTAAAGAGAGCTTTCTGATACTAGAAAGTAATATTGCCCTGGGCTCGCGCCTGTAATCTTAGCACCTTGGGAGGCTGAGGCGGGCAGATCGCCTGAGCTCAGGAGTTCAAGACCAGCCTGGCCAACATGGTGAAACCCCGTATCTACTAAAATACAAAAATTTCCCTAGGCATGGTGGCACGTGCCTATAATCCTAGCTACTCAGGAGGCTGAGGCATGGGAATTGCTGGAGCCTGGGAGGCGGAGGTTGCAGTGAACTGACATTGCACCACTGCACTCCAGCCTGGGCGACAGAGTGAGACTCCATCTCAAAAAAAAAAAAACAAAAAAAACTGCCCTGTGCTCATAATTTCCAGTGATCGCAGCAAAACCATGCCAATTACTATTTTGGCCTATTTTGGCATTCATGGCCACCTCCTATGATTTGCTTCTCTTTGTCCTAATAATTCTGCTACCATCACTACCATTTTACTCTGATCACATGATTAAGGGTTGGAAATGCATTGTGGGAGGAATAGACAAAGATGGCAGAGGCAGTGCAGTAGGGGGAATGAGGGAATGAGGAAGGGCACTCATGGTTAAAAACAGAATCCTGACCCAGCATCTTCTCACACACCAAAATTGTCTTCCTACTCCATGCTAGAGAGGTAGCTACCAGTGATAAGATGTTACTTATCACCTACTTGCCTCAGAAAATTCTAAGCTCTGCTCCAGCTCAATTACCTATATATTGTGCTGGACTATTTTCTACTCTTCCAAAGTTGCAAATACAATTTGTTCTTACCCCTCACAAATCATGTTTTTAATGAGACAGTGGTAGATTCCTTTATGTAGAATTTAATTTTTTTTCTTCTAAGACCTCCATATTCGTAACTGGATTTGAATGTTTTTGAAAATAACTTTCACAGTAGAGCAAAACTGTAAAGAACAATTGCATTAAAAGCAATTTACCTCTAATTTCTTCATGCTGTTTGCTATTTATTCCTGGCTGTTGTTGCTGTACGTGAACAAGAATGTACTCTCTGAAATAGAGGCTTTCTTTGAATTAGCACTGAGGTCCTGCAGAAGTTTTTGTCAACTTCATGGATCTAAAATGTGTGCTTTTATGTACACCATTGAAAAGATTCACTTTTGATTAAAACACATCTTGTGTTCCTTTTCTATAAAGACCTCTATATGTTGACAACCACATTTGAGTTGTTAGGTTTAGTGTCATAATCTTATGCTGGAGAAATGTTGTCATGTTATAGGATACAGATGTGATAATTAACACATTGATAATAAAGCTGGGTGCGGTGGCTCACGCCTGTAATCCCAGCACTTTAGGAGGCTGAGGCGGGTGGATCATGAGGTCAGGAGCTGGAGACCAGCCTGGCCAACACAGTGAAACCCTGTCTCTACTAAAAATACACATTAGCCGGGCATGGTGGTGCACGCCTGTAGTCCCAGCTACTTGAGAGGCTGAGGCAGGAGAATCACTTGAACCCGGGAGGCGGAAGTTGTGGTGAGCGGAGATTGCACTGCTGCACTCCAGCCTGGGCAACGGAACAAGACTGTGTCTCAAAAAAAAAAAAAAAAAAAAAATTGATAATAAAGTAGTTTCTATATCAAAGCATTTGCCACTGTTTGCCTTTGAGACTTCTATTAACACTCATAGTCTTCAGTGCACCTTAGATTGGGGTATTGTTTTGTTTTATTCCCAGTGAGCAGGGAACATGTTAATGTTGGACACGTTCTGAAACAGTTGATAACAGGCAGAGGAAACAGGTCAGAGCTCCAGATGCTTAGGCATCAGGCACCTTCCACATTTAAAAAACTCAGCTTTTGTGGCCCTTCCTAATCAGCTAGAACAGTGGTCTCCAACCTTTTTGGCACCAGGGATCATTTTCATGGAAGACAATTTTTCCATGGTGGAGGGGGAGGGCATTAGATTCTCATAGACGGAGCAGCCTAGATCCCTAGAACTTGCGTGTGCAGTTCACAATAGGGTTCACGCTCCTATGAGAATCTAATGCTACTGCTGATCAGACAGGAGGCAGAGCCTAGGCGGTAATGCTTGCTCTCCCATGAGGCACCTCTTTCTGTGTGGCCCGGTTCCTAATGACCGGTACTGGTCCACTGGCCTGGTGGTAGGGACCCCAGAGCTAGAACACATTTGTCTCCTTTATTTGCTTCTGCCATTTTATTTCTACCCTATACCTACTTCTGCCAGTCATTTTCTGGCAGTTCATTAAAAAGAAAGCCATGCATACATTTTAAAATTAACTTTATGGGTAAACTAATGGATATAAAAATTGATTTATATTTGGGCAACTCTTTTCTTAGAAAACGAAATAGTAAACCATAGGAATAGAGCATTATGCCTTTATAGACGTTCCAAAATTGGAACTATGTGCATTCTATGCATAATTAACAACAAAAAGAACATCAGAATTGCTATCTCACCTAGTAGTTTATTTTTCTTCAAAAACTTTGTTTTCTTTTTTCCCTGCACCTAATTCACACCCAGCAGTCTTCTAATGGATCAAAACCTAATGATTATGCTCTTAAATAAGAGTTTCCATATTTTGTTTACCTTTCTGAAGTGTTTTGCCAATTACCTTTTATCCAGTAGTTGTGATTTATATTTATCAGAGTTGACCATAACATTAGAACTTGTCTTCACTATTGGGAACAGCAGTAATCAATAATTTTCACGCAACTATTTACCGTGATTCCACATTTCTTTGAATTATTTTATTTATTTATTATCACTTGAATTCATATTAAGATTATGTTTAAAGTGTGCTTCATGATTTGTGTTTGGGGATCTGATTTACAGAAGAAAACATTCCTCTGAACCCTTGTTGCTTCTCCCTGGAAATAATTTAATTTCATTCCTTTTTTTTTTTTTGAGACGGAGTCTCGCTCTGTTGCCCAGGCTGGAGTGCAGTGGCGCAATCTCGGCTCACTGCAAGCTCCGCCTCCCGGGTTCACGCCATTCTCCTGCCTCAGCCTCTCCGAGTAGCTGGGACTACAGGCGCCCGCCACTATGCCCGGCTAATTTTTTTGTATTTTCAGTAGAGACGGGGTTTCACCGTGGTCTCCATCTCCTGACCTCATGATCCGCCCGCCTCGGCCTCCCAAAGTGCTGGGATTACAAGCATGAGCCACCGCACCCGGCCTTAATTTCATTCTTTTAGGCAACAATAAAAATAAATGAAGAGAGGTTGGTTAATGGGCACACAAACATACACTTTGATGGAAGGAATAAGTTATAGTATTCAGTAGCACATCAGGGTGACTATAGTTAATAATTTATTGTGTACTTCAAAATAGAAGATTCAAAAGGTTCCCAACAAAAAGAATTGATACATGTTTGAGGTGATCGATATCCTAAGTACTCTGATGTAACCATTACACATTGCATTCGTGGAGCAAAATATCACATGTACCCCATAAATATGTACAATTATTATGTATCAGTAAAAATAAATTAGAAATTGGCTGGGTACAGTGGCTCATGCCTGTAATACTTGCCTTTGCCTCCCAATACTTTGGGATACTTTGCCGATCACTTGAGGTCGGGAATTTGAAACCAGCCTTACCAACATGGTGAAACCCTGTCTCTACTAAAAATACAAAATTTAGGCCAGGTGCAATGGCTTACACCTGTAATCATAGCACTTCGGGAAGCCAAGGTGGGTGGATCACCTAAGGTCAGGAGTTTGAGACCAGCCTGGCCAACAGGGTGAAACCCCGTCTCTACTAAAAATACAAAAATTAGCCAGGTGTGGTGGCACGTGCCTGTAATCCCAGCTACTAGGGAGGCTGGGGCAGGAGAATCTCTTGAACCTGGAAGGCAGAGGTTGCAGTGAGCTGAGGTCGCTCCACTTCGCTCCAGCCTGGGTGAAAGAGTGAAAGAAGCTCCGTCTCAAAAAATATATATATATAGATATATACATATCTACATATATATGTACAAAAATTAGCTGGGCATGGTGGCACATGCCTATAGTCCCAGCTACTTGGGAGGCTGAGGCAGGAGAGTCACTTGAACCCAGGATGGGAGGTTTCAGTGAGCTGAGATCGTGCCACTGCACTCCAGCCGGGGCGACAGAGCAAGACTCCGTCTCTAAATAAATAAGAAATAAACTTAAATGTCTTAGGTGTTTCAAATAAGTTACATTAGGAAGGCTGGGGCATTGGATCCTGAGGGTTTAGTATATTCTAAACACTTAAAGCACAACTGTTTCAGATACCAATGCCTCTATTCTGGGGAATATAAAATGTAATTATATTAGATTTGCTGAGTAATTATTCATATTTTCATTTCTCCAACTCGGATCCATTTACCTTGCAAATAACTAAATCTAATTAATATTCTAGAGAAATTGCTTATTTTACTCTTGGGCCTTTTTCTCTCCTCCTCTCTCCCCTACTGTTCCTAAAAAAATTTTTTTTTTGAAATGGTGGAAGCAACATGTAAATGACCATAGCAACCAAAAAAAAGCGAAATATTTTAAATGTTGTTCACATATCTCCAACTGTTGTTTGTCAAGCCTTCTGAAGTTCCACTTAAAGACAAACTACTAAGGAGGAAATTATATTCCTTGCTGTAGTTAATAGTTGTGATTAAATGGGCATTCTTTTCTCATTGCCAAACCCTCTGACTTGGGGATTTTGTTACTTCAACCTGTGAGAGGAACAGAGCTATTTCTTTCATCTAGAACATCTACCTTTTGCCTTTTTTCTCAGCCTGAGGCACTTCCTACCCAAATCATTACTGCATATGTAGTTAATATAGTCTCTTTTAAATACTCATTATTGGTTTTGCTTTTTTGGTGTTTATAATGTGAGGGAATCTTGGAGTACAAACGATATAAAGAGGTGGTAAAACATAGTGTTCTGTTAGTAATTTAGGCTAGGAGAAGCGTCACGTTCTCATTGTGGCACAAGTTCAACAGATTTATCAGTGTGTTAGCCTTTCCAGGCACTGCCTTATCCCGTTATCCCTAACCCGTAGGGTCACCATACTTCCTACTAACTCTTGCTACTTTTTTTTTTTTTTTTTTTTTTGAGACGGAGTCTCGCTCTGTCACCCAGGCTGGAGTGCAGTGGCGCAATCTCGGCTCACTGCAAGCTCCGCCTCCCGGGTTCACACCATTCTCCTGCCTCAGCCTCTCCGAGTAGCTGGGACTACAGGCGCCCGCCACCACGCCCGGCTAATTTTTTTTTGTATTTTTAGTAGAGACGGGGTTTCAATCTCAATCTCCTGACCTCATGATCCGCCCGCCTCGGCCTCCCAAAGTGCTGGGATTACAAGCGTGAGCCACCGCGCCCAGCCAACTCTTGCTATTTTTATCCTGAAAAATTTTAGCTGAAGTTTCTTACAAAGTTGGTTCGTGAAGAGGCCATACTTTTGTTTCTGTTTCTCATGTCTGCTGTTTTACATCTGCATTCATTTTCTAGGGATGCCCTAACAAAATAAATACACACTGGAAGGATTCTTTACTCAACTTTTATTTTAGAATCGAGGGTATGGCCAGGCGTGGTGGCTCACACCTGTAATCCCAGCACTTTGGAGGCCAAGGTGGTGGATCACTTGAGGCCAGGAGTTTAAGACCAGCCTAGCCAAAATGGCAAAACCCCATCTCTACTAAAGATACAAAATTAGCCGGGTGTGGTGGCGCATGCCTGTAATCCCAGCTGTAATCCCAACTCGGGAGGCTGAGGCAGGAGAATCGCTTGAACCCAGGAGGCAGAGGTTACAGTGACTGGAGATGGCACCGCTGCTCTCCAGCCTGGGCGCCAGAGCAAAACTCTGTCTCAAAAAAAAAAAAAAAGAATCAAGGGTACAGGTGCAGGTTTGTCACATGAGTGTATTGCGAGATGCTGAGGCTCGGAATACAAAGGAATCTCTCACCCAGATAGTGAGCTTGGTGCACAACAGGTAGTTTTTCAGCTCTTGGCCACTTCCTGCCTCCCTCAAGTAGTCCCGAGTATCTGTTGTTCCCATCTCTATGTCCATGTGTACTCAATGTTTAGCTCCCACTTATAAGTAAAGCATGTAGTATTTGGTTTTCTGTTTGTGCATTAGTTTGTTTAGGATAATGACCTCCAGTTGCATCCACGTTGCTGCAGAAAACGTGATTTCAGTTTTATTTTTTTCTTTTTTTGGAGACAGAGTTTCACTCTCATTGCCCAGGCTGGAGTGCAATGGTGCAATCTTGGCTCACGCCTCTCGGGTTCAAGTGATTCTTCTGCCTCAGCCACCTGAGTAGCTGGGAATACAGGTGTGTGCCACCATCCTCAGCTAATTTTTGTATTATTAGTAGAGATGGGGTTTCACCATGTTGGCCAGGCTGGTCTCGAACTCTTGACCTCAGGTAATCCACCTGCCTCGGCCTCTCAAAGTGCTGAGATTACAAGCGTGAGCTACCACGCCTGGCCACCACATTTTCTTTATCCAGTCCACCGTTGATAGGCACCTGCTTGATTCTAAGTCTTTGCTGTTATGAATAGCTCTGTGGTGAACTCAATACAGGTACGTGTGTCTTTTTGGTAGAACAATTTATTTTCCTCTGGGTGTATACCCAGTAATGGGATTGCTGGTTCAAATGGTAATTCAACGTTTCTTTGATAAATCTCTAAACTGTTCACCGCAGTGGCTAGAGTAATTTACATTCCCATCAACAATGTATAAGCATTCCCTTTTCTCTGAGGCCTCGCCAACATGTTATTTTTTGACATTTTAACAAAAGCCATTCTGACTGGTGTGACATGGTATCTCATTGTGGTTTTGATTTGCATTTCTCTGATGATTAGTGATGATGAGCATTTCTTCATATGTGTTTAGGCTGGTTGGATGCATAGACTGGGAGGCTTAAACAACAGAAATTTGCTTTCTCACAGTTCTGAAGGTTAGAAGTCCAAGATCAAGATGTTGGCAGGGTTGATTTCTTTTGGGGCCTCTTTTCTTGGTTTCCACATGGGATGGTCACCATCTCATTGTATCCTCACATGATTATTCCTCTGTCTATATTATCTGTGTCCTAATCTCTCTCTCTCTTTGTTTTTTTTTTAAGAGATGGTGTCTCAACATGTTGCCCAGGCTGGTGTGCAGTGGCTAGTCACAGGTGTGATCATAGCTCACTGCAATCTTGAACTACTGGGCTCAAACGATCCTCATGGCTTAGCCTCCTACTGAGTAGCAAGGACTATAGGCATGTGCCACTGTGCCCAGCTCTAATCTCTTTTTATAAGGACCCCAGTCATATTGGATTAGAGCCCACCCTAAGGACCCATTTTAACTTAATTGTCTCTTTAAAGGCCTTATCTCCCAATACAGATACTGGAGGTACTGGGAGTTAGGATTTCCACATATTAACTGGGGGGGCACACAATTCGCCCCATAACAGTGTTGTTCTCATAGTAACTGAGTGCACATTTCTTCTCAATTTCTCTGAAAACATTCTCTTCTGAACGTGAATCTTGCTTGGCAGCTCTGAGCTATACCTCCAATATCTTATAACACATGACAGTTTCCTATTTTTGTCAGCATACCCAACATCACCCATTTTCTCTAAACTCTCAGATGATCTAAAAGATCCTATTTTTTTTACAGCTCCACCCTCCACTTCTATCAGCCCACTTGGTTGGCAAGGAATTTTCTCTGGCATGCATGATAGCTTGTTAGAAGTTCTAATTTACCTTATATACCCTGTTCTAGTATGGTCTTGTTGCATTAACTTTCTTATAATCCTGCTTTTATATTGTATCCTATCTTATGCCGACCACAACCTCCCTTATTCCTCTCTTTTCCTAAAAGAGAGGCAGTGAATTGTGCAAGTAAGTTATATCTTTGCACAATGTCCAGTGGTAGAAGAAAGTCTATGTTGTATTATAATAGAGTATTTTAAGCAACAACATATGTTGAATACTATATAGGACACAGGGACTTAGTTTACTTTCTAGAATTATTTACATAAAAACTTTTATCCCTAAATTTTGACCAAATTTTAGGATGGCCATTATTTAAGAAGCCAGATGGCAGACATTGCTTCTGTGAAGGAAACAGTTTGAAGATTGTCTGACATAGTAGGATCTTCTTAGAGCCATCAGAATTTGTAATTTCAGGTTCCTGACATTGCTTGTCTGGAGTGCCATTAACTGTCTCATAACTGGTCTCTCTGGCTTTAGTTTCTGTCCCCTCTAGTTTCCTCTGCAGACTACCATTTGAGTTGTCTGTCTGGAAAACTAACCTCATTTTATCACTCCTCAGAGGACACTGAAGCTCCCTGTTACCTGCAAGACAATCCCACACACCTCAGGTTGGCACACTTCCCTTTCACTCATACCAATATGCCATGGCCTTGTCACATCCTGTTTCTTCTGCCTAGGTTGCTTTCTGTCTGTGGAGTGCCTGGAGAAGGCAGAGGCTTTGGGAGTGGACAAGTCTAGGTTTGAATTCTGGCTCCAGTTCTTACTGAGTGATCCTGAGAAAGTTACTTGATCTCCTTGAGTATGAGCTTCCTCATCGTGAAAAGCTAACACCTACTGCACAGAGATGTTGTAAGAATTAATTAAATTAAACACATGTGTGAAGCATTGGCTAAATTAATTCCTTGTTGTAGCCATGTAGTCAAGCAAACTCCTATTTACCCTTTAGGATGCAGGTCAAACATCACCCACTCTGGAAACCTAGGCTGTTATTTATTCTGACTCTGGCAATTCCTACACTAGAGCACCACTGTTGGCGTTAAGAACGTGGTTTTCTGAAGCCACATTGTTGGAGTTTAAATTTAGCCTTTTCCGATTAATTAGTAGCTCTTTAATCTCTGGCACGTTACTTACTGTACCTCAGTTATCTCTTCTGTAAAATGGAGTTCCTATTTTCTATGAAATAGGATTGCTATCAAGATTATAAATAGGATAATATGAATAAGAAACTTGGCACAATGCAGTCCATAATTAGTGTACAACCAAGTTAGTCATTATGACTCTAGTTTCTCTCATTGTGAGGTCCTCAAGGCTGTGACTCTTCCTTGCCCCTCCCTAGATGCCTGAACCAACACCTAGCATAGTAGATGAATCAAAGAGTCCATCTACTATTTATTTGTATTTATTGAGGTAGCAAACCCTGTTTACAGAAGATGAAGAATATTGGGCTTTTCATTTTCCCTGAAAATACTTCTGGTAATAAACAGGAAAATCCTCAAGTGTTACACTGAGTGGTATTCCAGGCTTATTCCTATAGAAAAATGAAATAAAAAGTGAAATCTGTCTGAATTTTGCTTTTAAGAGTGGTGTTTATTATACTGTGTAGCTTAGAGGGATCATGCAATATAAATTTGTGAATTTTCCACCATTCCAGACTGTTAAGACTTAGATAGAAGGTCATCATTCTTCCTTGATGTTGTGGATAACCAGATGCCCTTCCTCATCCCTACTAGATTTTTTTGGATTATTATACAGTGATTTTAGGATACTAAAAGTTTTTTCAAGTTTCATTTGCATTTAGTCGTGTGTGATCAAAATAACTGTGTTGAAAGAATTGAGGCTAAGATGTATATGCCACAGACTTTAAAACAGAGTAGAATATCAGATTAAAAGAGTTTATAATCAAAAGATTACTAATATTACTAATGTAATATGATTACTAATAGATCACAAATGATAGACTAGTTAGTTCCGTCTTTATGTATGAAGTTATAATCACATTTTATATTTTGATGTACAATTTCTTTTATGCATTTCATAATTATCCATTTATTTTCTTCATAAATTCAAAGACTGTCATGAGTATATCTGCGTATTTATGGTTGCACATTGTATCAATTATCTATTGCTGTATAACAAACCATCCCAAAACTTACAGGTTTAAAACAGTATTCTTCATGATTCTTTGAGTTGGCTAGGTGGTTCTTCTGTTGGTATCTCCTGGATTCCCTCATGTGGTAGCATTCAACTGTTGGAACAGCTTAGAACAGGGCCCCTCTTTCCCCATGCTTATTCATGCTCAGTGTCTTTACAATACTGTGATCCATGTTCTCAAGAAGGCAAGACCCAGTGCACAAACACTTATCAAGCTGTTTCAAACACACCACAAGGGAAAGGGATACCAGGAGTCATGACTGATTAGAAGCCATTCCTGCAACAATCTGCCACATTCATGCATGGAAAATTTGTGTTTCAGCACAAAAAAAAAATTAACTTAGTTTCTGAGGAGAGAGCTGAAAGTCTGGTGTGGAAAGGAGACTTCCTTGCCATTCAATAAAATTCACTTTTACTCGTTAATACTTTTTATTTAATTTAATCTATTTATTTTTATTTATAATGTGATTTAATAATTTCCTTTTATATAATTTGAATTTTTTTTGCCATGAGGTGTTATTTTTCTTTTTTTTCTTTTGAGACAGAGTCTCAGTCTGTCTCCCAGGCTGGAGTGCAGTGGCACGATCTCGGCTCACTGCAACCTCTGCCTCCCAGGTTCAAGCGATTCTCCTTCCTTAGCCTCCCAACTAGCTGGGACTACAGGCATGTGCCACCATGCCTCACCAATTTTTGTATTTTTAGTAGAGACAGGGTTTCATCGTGTTGGCCAGGCTGGTCTCGAACTCCTGACCTCAGGTGATCTGCCCACCGCGGCATCCCAAAGTGCTGAGATTACAGGCATGAGCTACCGCACCTGGTGAGCTGTTATTTTTCAAACAAAACAAAAATACTTCACAAAACCAATGAATGAGTGAACCTGGCATCAGTTTAGGGTCTCTGATAGCAGAAACAGTAGATGATTATGAATTGGTAATAACATTTGAGTAGAGATACTCTGATTACAAGGAACATCTAACCTATGATACTGATTCTATCATACATCAGAAAGGTGGGTTTCCAGAGTTCAGAGAAGGCTCAAAGTTGTTTAAGTTGTCTATCTCATGGTTATTAATAATTTATAGGAGATTTGAGGGAAATTTTCAATTTTGTTTATTTAACTTTATTTTAATTTGACAATACTTTGGTATCTTTTGGTTGTGCTGGTTCATTGTTCTATTGAACAATGCTAACTCTAAAAAGAATGTTTTAGACAACATAAATCAATGGAGGAAGAGAGTACATTTGCCAAAATGAACATGAACACTTTCTTAAGAAAATAGCACTTGAGAGGGCCGGGCGCGGTGGCTCACGCCTGTAATCCCAGCACTTTGGGAGGCCGAGGCGGGCGGATCACAAGGTCAGGAGATCGAGACCATCCTGGCTAACACGGTGAAACCCCGTCTCTACTAAAAATACAGAAAAATTAGCCGGGCGTAGTGGCGGGCGCCTGTAGTCCCAGCTACTTGGGAGGCTGAGGCAAGAGAATGGCATGAACCTGGGAGGCGGAGCTTGCAGTGAGCCAAGATTGCGCCACTGCACTCCAGCCTGGGCGACAGAGCGAGACTCCATCTCAAAAAAAAAAAAAAGAAAATAGCACTTGAGAATATTGCAATCAAAGACTGAGAGTACTCTGAGTCTCCCAAAGTACCTACATCTTAGCCAAGATAGAGCAGCAGCTGACCTTTAAATTCATATATTCCAATTTAAATAGGAAGTTAAAGTTGAATATTGCAATTGGTTTTTCAGGGTAAATGTTTCCCTTTTTCTCCTGAGGATGAGTCCACCTTGTCTTAAAGAAAGGACAACTGGAAATTCTTTCTCTGACACTGACCAATTGAAAATATGAGAGAACCAAATAAAAGCTTTCCATATAATATCAACCTAACTATTCAGTGTTTTGCTATAGACAGACTCTGATTGGCCCTAGTTAATCTGTTCTTGTTTTAATTCATCTCAAGGTTCAGTATTAGTCATTTTATGCCAACAGATATAACCTTAGATTCTTTCTATGGATAATACATTTAGACTCATCTTAATGTAAATTTTTCATGAAGGTTAACAGGTAGAACCTCTAGGTGACTAAAAAAGAACTAGGTTTATATCTAGACAAAAGGCTACCACTTTGTTCCTTATAAAATAATCAGACCTGTATAGTCAATGAAATATCACAAGATCCAAATTCTAGTGACTTAACTTTAGATTTATCTAAGACCTAAGGTAGGAGAGTGGAGTTGGGGGTAAGCACAGGAGAGGAGATCATGTAATACATTCTCAGTATTTGGAGAAAAATGCGGTGGAAACAAGAAGGAATACAAAAGAAAATTCAAAAGATCTAGTATTTTGTCTTGAAAAATAAGATCCAGGCCAGGTGCGGTGGCTCATGCCTATAATCCTAGCACTTTGGTAGGCCAAGGCAGACGGATCACCTGAGGCCAGGAGTTCGAGACTAGCCTGGCCATCATAGTGAAACCCTGTCTCTATAAAAAATGCAAAAATTAGCCAGGTGTGGTGTCAGGCACCTGTAATCCCAGCTACTCAGGAGGTTGAGGCAGGAGAATCGCTTGAACCTGAGAGGTGGAAGTTGCAGTGAGCCGAGATCATGCCACTGCACTCCAGCCTGGGCAATAGAGCAATACTCTGTCTCAAAAAAGAAAAAAAAGAAAAAGAAAAAAGAGATCCATGAGTAGAGTACTGCATTTGTCAGGAAAACTACTACCTTAGACAAAACTTGCCTTTAATGCCCAGAGATACTTGCTGCTGTCAAAAGGTGCACAACTTCATTTTGTCTCTTTGGCTGATGTTCCCCACTATTCTAGATGAACTGCGCCCAAAAAGAGATCCAAAGATATCCTTCCCCACAGAGAGTTGGTGATGGATCTTAGGAACTAAGTGCTATGAGCATGTTGCAAAAGGAGATCACAGACCCATTTCAGGCTCCCTCCAGCAGCCCCTTCTCCTCTGACCTCTATGTCAGTTACATCCATGTGCTGGCACACCCACAGCCACTACAGGCTACCTTCCTCCTGGCTGTCTCTGTGTGTTCATGACTTTTGCTGGCACATCTGTAACCCAAGGTCCCTTTCTCCAGTTTGCCACTCCTACATATTTTTCCCTTATGATTCTACGCTGTTTGCCATTTTTGTTTGAAAGCAGTGCGTTGGTTAACAATAACTTTGTAATGATAGCAACCACCATAGCAATTATGTCCTGCTTCCTTGTATGCCTGGCATGTTTATCATTTAATCATCACAACACCATGAAGTAAATACTCTTATTGACCCAATTCTATAGATCAGAAAACGGGCCTAGAATGTGTAAGTCCCTAATGAAGGTTACTTGGCTAATAAATGACAAAGCGAAATTTTGAATCCAGGCAGTATGGTTTCAGAGTCTTTGCTTTACTACCTCTTTTACTCACTATTTTTGTACTAATCTTACACTTTACTAAAT
The DNA here is from genome assembly GCF_006542625.1 of Nomascus leucogenys. Taxonomy (NCBI): domain Eukaryota; kingdom Metazoa; phylum Chordata; class Mammalia; order Primates; family Hylobatidae; genus Nomascus; species Nomascus leucogenys. Next base: position 26,915,577 of record NC_044392.1, on the reverse strand, counting down.
ATTTTCTGAAGGCAATCAAAATTTAAAAGTGGATTATTACTGCCAGTATTTATCAGTCGCATAATGTATTTATTTTTATTTTCTGAGACAGGGTGTCACTCCATCACCTAGGCTAGAGTGTAGTGGTGTGATCACAGCTCACTACGGCCTCAACCTCCTAGGTTCAAGAGATCCTCTTACCACAGCCACTGGAGTAGCTGGGACTACAGGCGCATGCCATCACAACCAGCTAATTTGCGTGTGTGTGTGCGTGTGTGTATGTGTATATATATATATATATATATATATATATATATATATATATATATAGTAGAGACAGGGTTCTGTCATGTTGCCCAGGCTGTTCTCGAACTCCTGGGCTCAAGTGATCCACCTGCCTCAGCCTCCCAAAGTGCTAGGATTACAGGCGTGAGCCATCACGCTCAGCCCAGTAACAGAATTTAAAACTGCTCTAATGCAGTATCATCATTTACATGGCATCCACTCATTCTTTCACTTAATTTTTACCACTTATTGTGTACCCACTAGGTCCTAGTACTGCAGTAGGCACTCCATTCAGTTATGATCACAACAGAAAATATTCCTATCCTCCTGAAGCTTTCAGGATAATGGAAGGGACAGATAACACAAAAATAATATAAAATCGCAAGTTGTGATAAATGTTACAAAAGGAAACAGAAAGTTATTATAAGATAGAAAATAGTGGGATGCTAACTTAGATTGAGGAATGATGATCAAGGAGAACTTTTCTGAGGAAGTGACATTTTAAGTTGAGGCCCTAACAGACCAATAGGAGCTAACCAGCTGAAGAGGAATAATTAAGTATGCTTTTAGAGGAGCTTTTATTTCTGGAAAAATAGTAGACTTGGTGTCAATATAAGTTCTGCCTAAAATAATTAAAAATTTTTCGTGTGTGGCTTAGTAGGAAAATAAGGAATATTTTTAGAAGCCAGGAATTATGAGAAAGTCTGAATCCTGATATAGAAGTAAATTCTAGGCCGGGCACGGTGGCTCACACCTGTAGTCCCGGCACTTTGGGAGGCCAAGGCAGGCAGATCACCTGAGGTTGGGAGTTTGAGACCAGCCTGACCAACATGGAGAAACCCTGTCTCTACTAAAAATACAAAATTAGCAGGGTGTGGTGGCATACGCATGTAATCCCAGCTACTTGGGAGGCTGAGGCAGGAGAATCGCTTGAACCTGGGAGGCGGAGGTTGCAATGAGCCAAGATGGCACCATTGCACTCCAGCCTGGGCAACAAGAGTGAAACTGTCTCAAAAAAATAAAAAAATAAAAAATAAAAAAAAAGAAGTAAATTCTAAATCTGTTTTTTTTTTTCTCTGGGCATTTGTCAATCCCTGGTGGCCAAAACCATGGGTTTTAATAGATCTTGTGCAGGGGACAAAAGGCAAAGCCAGGACTCTCAAAGACTTCTCTGTCAATAGGTGAACTAGGAGAAAAAAGCCCATCCCCTCCATAAACCTGTTCTTCCCACAGACATGCTGTTGGGATAATTGCCTGTCTTGGCCTTAGTGCTTGAATGGGTGGGAGTCATATATATCAGTTATATTTTTATTTGCAAGTACATTTCATCATAAAAAGAAAAGCATAAAACTCTCTAGACAAGCAATACTGTATTGCAAGGCCCTCAGTAAGAAAGGTATTTAGCCTTTTCCAAAAAAATAAAAGGCTGGTACACATAGAACAAAATAAGTGCTGGAAAATGAGGTTGGAGATGAAGCCAGGGACCAGATTCATGCAGGTCCTCAAAGGCCTTGGTTAAGAGTTTGAATTGTGGCCGGGCACAGTGGCTCACGTCTGTAATCCCAGCACTTTGGGAGGCCGAAGCGGGCAAATCACGAGGTCAGGAGATCGAGACCACGGTGAAACCCCATCTCTACTAAAAATACAAAAAATTAGCCGGGTGTGGTGGCGGGCGCCTGTAGTCCCAGCTACTCGGAGAGGCTGAGGCAGGAGAATGGCGTGAACCCAGGAGGCGGAGCTTGCAGTGAGCCGAGATTGCGCCACTGCACTCCAGCCTGGGTGACAGAGCGAGACTCCGTCTCAAAAAAAAAAAAAAAAAAAAGAGTTTGAATTGTATCCTGCAAATCTTTTGAAGGGTTCTTCTCTAAAGATGGAAGGAGAGAGGAAACTGTAGCAGTAATCCAGGTGAGAGGGAGATCTGACTTGGATTAGAGGAAACTGGAAGAAATGAATGGATTAAAGATACATTTTGAAGGTAAAATATATCTAACCTGCTGATAAATTAGATGAAAGACTTGAGAGTGAGTAAAATATAAAGGGTTATTCCTAAGCACCTGACTTGAAAAACTGCTTGTCCAGAAGTCGTTTTTTCTGAGCTGAGGAAGTCAGGAGGAAATTTGGAGGGGGGAATGATCAAGAGTTCAGTTTTAGAAATATTAAGTTTGATAAATAAAGAATGCTAATGGAGATAGTACCACTGTTTGATATAATAGAACTAAAGAGGTTTTTAAAATATTCTTAGTTGAACTCATAATCGAACAAGTCAGGATGTAATGATAATGAAAACTTCCCTTTTATAGGCAATTCAATTTATAGTAAATTTCACTGAGAGGCAAATTTTTAAGTAGTAGAATTTCAGTGCAATAAATACACCATTTATTTAAATTGACATTCCTAGGACAGAAGAGCTGGATGAATTTGCAGATAAAGTAAAATATTCGGAGAGAGACACTGTGGCAGAGATTGGCTAACTGTTCACCAAATCTATTTTCTTTTCTTTCTGCTGACACAGCTGGACTATATTTCCAAGCCTCCTCTGGCTACTAAAATTATTTTCTTTTCTGTTTTATAAGATGATAATAAAACCTGTTTTCATAGGGATTGTGATGAGCAAGCTAAAATCAGTTCTGAATTGTCAAAAGTGAAATAAAAATTCATTTTTATTAGTATAGGCATGTGACTGAGACTGGGCCAAGGAATGGGAATAAAAGTGATGTACATTTCTTCCTTTGGTCTGGTTATGTAAAAAAAAAAAAAATTTCTTATGCAGCTGTCATGCTCTCTATCCCTTATGTCAACTGGATATTGGCACCCAAAGTGACCTCGGAAGCCACACATTGAGGGTGGCAGAACCACCTTCAGTTGAAATTCCTAAAATGACTGCATGGTTCAGAATCCCCATGCCTACTTTTCTGCCATCTTAACTTTGCATGAACAAAAAAAAAACTATTATTTTAAATCATTCAGATTCTGTAATTCAACTGCTTCAGCAGCTAGCATATATTAAAAGATGTTAATTTTATTTCAAGGTGGTATCAAGAACATAATTTTATTCCCATTTATTTCTTTTCTTTCTCTTTTTTTTCAACATATATTTTCTGTCATGCATGACCAGGCAACTTGAGTAGATTAGGATGTTAGGAGGTTTGTACAGGGAGTGAGGGAAGCTAAGATGTTTGAGATATGAGAGAGGAGTTGAAGGATATACTTTCTTTCTATGCTCCATATCAGATAATCTGTTTTTCTCTCTCCCTCTGTCTGACCCAGTAATTCATTTCAAAGATGTATTCTTCTATAGCTATTTCTTTCCACCTGCTAATAGCACCCTCATTGTAAAACAGAGACTTGATGACAATCTTGATCTCTCTCTTCTTGCCCAGTTTAATAATCAAGTTTTTACACTGGGATACAAAATAATCATAAATCAAAGATGAGAAATATGTTTTCTTCCTTTGTACATCTGATAGTAGATTTCATAATATCTCTTGAGGTAAACGCTTTTGAGATTATGAAAAGTGTGACATATCTCTGATAGGACATGCTGAAGCCAGAATGTGCCCTCTGCATCTTTGGCCAATGGATTAGCTGGTTAAACATACTCTGACATTGTTCTCTGTTATATTTACTTACCAGTATTTTTGCATTGTTGGCTTCATCGCTCCTTCTCTTGAGGAAAGGTATGAGGTACATTCAGTTCCATATGCTGAACACCCAGCATGATTGCTGGCAAAATGATATTATAAGTGCTCTGTAACTCCTTGGATGAAAACCAAATGAATGCTGAAAGTAGTGTGGTATGTATCTGACTAATAAAAATAATGTTCCAGGTGGGGCACAGTGGCTCATGACTATAATCCCAGCACTTTGGGAGGCCAAGGTGGGCAAATCACCTGAGGTCAGGAGTTCAAGACCAGCCTGGCCAACATGGTGAAACCCCGTCTCTACTGAAAATACAAAAATTAGCTGGGCGTGGTGGTGCATGCCTGTAATTCCAGTTACTTGAGGGGCTGAGGTAGGAGAATCGCTTGAACCCAGAAGGCAGAGGTTGCAGTGAGCCGAGGTCGTGCCATTGCACTCCAGTCTGGGCAACAAGAGCAAAACTCGGTCTCAAAAAAAAAAAAAAAAAGTTCCTTGTAGAATGAATTTTCTGTATTATTCACTATAAAGAATTTATTTTTAACCACATCAATATATGTCTATAAGATATAGGTCATTACCTGGAAATTGAAAATAATTTTATGAGAAACTTCTCATTATGATATTTATTGTGTAAGGATCTTAAGTTTTTATCACCTTTGTTTGATGAATGTATCTTCAACTTGTGTACTCTAAAAAATTATCAGATTATTTTTATGATTGGTAGAGTTTATAGTTTTACAAGAATTGGGCAAATCTCACACACAGGGACAGGTGGAAGAGCATGCCCCCACGGGAGCTTTAAAGGAATACATTCTGGCCCTGTGGAGAATTGCCTCCTCTTCAATTCCAGTGGCATATGGTTAGATTTGGGCAAACAAATGCTATGCCAAATATGGCATTTATTGCCTCAGTTCAGATGCCAAGCCAGGCTGAAATTTACAGCTGTGTCCTGGTTGAAATTCTAAAACAATAGGAGTTTATTCTCTTAATCTAGTGTACCCCTAATCTAGAATGATGGCATTGTTAGCATCTAGAATTATTTTCTTTCCCATTTTATAGGATGATAATAAAAGCTATTCTCATAGGGATTGTTATGAGCAGACCTAAATTCAGTGCTGATTTGTCAAAAGTGAAATAAAAAATCTTTTGTCTGTGTGGTCTTAGGTGGCAGAAATGTAATTATAAGTAAGCCCTAATTTATTCTAGGTATACTAGTGCTTGAGCCTAGTGAATGGATAGTCTCTTTATAGAAGTAGATATATTAATCCCTTTAACCCCTTGAAAACTAGCAGTAGTAGCTATTTGATATAGCTCTTTCCAAAAAGTTTCTAGCTGGCCAGGCTAAGTTCTCATGCCTTTGTGGTATAGCATATGGACATTTATCTTGGCAGTGATTATGTGTAAATATAAAAGAAATACTTAAAATGCAATAAAATGAGCATATCTGTTTCAAGACTAATGTTTCTTGCTAATCATAGAGAACCTAGGATAAAATGCATAATGTTGGTCATCAGAACTGAGGAAAGCTTAACAATTGTACTATATTGGATAGGCGAAATCTAAGAGTATCTGTATACCCAGAGTCCTTTCCTAAGGGGTCCTACCTGTAGCCTCTTGCTAAGGATACCAACTCTAGCTAGATACATATAGATGGCCATGTTCTATATTGCATGACATTACCATCTTGACCACATCTCAGAACATTTGATCTAAAGCACTCAGGTAGCTTGAAGGCTGACAGATTTAACGACCTAGTACAAGTGTTTTATCTAAGTGATGATAGTGACATAGTGGACTGATCAGATGTTCTTTCTTAGGAAATTTTTAATTTGAAATAGTATTATTTGATAGGAGCAAACACCAATTGCTTAACTAGAAAAAGAGGCAGACAAGAATGACATGAGTCAGTACAAGCCATGAGTAAGCAAGAGTGGCAAGTAAGTAGGAGCTAAGTCATGAACTTTTTTACGTGTGTGTGTGTGTGTGTGTGTGTGTATGTTGGTAGGGATTGGGGTAGATACGTATATTTAAATTGTATCAGTGGGGGAAGAGGATGGTCAACAAATTATTGCTGCCAAGGGAATAAAGAACTAATTACATCATTACTTATCTATTGGATTCTGAACAACTTGAAATTACAACTTGAAATTCTCCATCTATGTTCCTATACTTTTCATGAGACCTGGTTAAACTACTTTCCATGAGTTCCCATAAGGCCTAGCCACAAAACATACCTTTGTTCCTTATTTTCATATGAAACCTTACAGTAACTGTTCCCAGTTACCCCTCTCACATACACATCCACACACAGATACTTGAGACAACTTTACTGAGTCTCTATTCTTTGTGGTCAAAGGATCCTAATTTGTATAACTGCTCTATGAGTTCAATGTTTATTATTTTAGCTCTGTTACCAGGGCAAGGACTGATGAACAATAGCAGTTTTGTGGCCACCCAAGAACATATTGACCTTGAATAGCAAAAAGCAATGTATGTAATCCTAATTGTTTAAGACAGGTGACTACAGAAAATATAAAGAATAATAGTTACATAGTAGTGATAAGAATGTTTATTCACTTCTCTTAGTTCATAAGAGATCAAGTGGACAACAACTAAGAGAAAGAAAACCTGAATAAAATAATGAAGTAAATATCTGAGATTTGTCAAGCTTTGTATCCTGAAAACTAAGAATGTCAAATTAAACATTCACAAAAATAGACCGTAAAGAAAATTTCAAAGAATTTCAAAAGGCAAAGTAAATATATACAGCATTCTGTGATCTCATTGCAATAAAACTAGAACTTAGGAAAAAGAATATCATCACCTGGACATTTTAAAATTTCTACTAACATAATTCTTAGATCAGAAGAAACAAAACAAGTTATAGAAAATCTAAAACAAAAGCATAATGAAAACACTACATATCAGAACTTGTGGGATGGAGCTAAAATAGAGTTCAGAGGCACTTATCTTAATGAAGAAAGAAAATAACTCCATTAAATATCTACCTCAAAGTTAGAAAAATTATCAATAAACATAAAAAAGCAAAAGAAGGGAATAAAAGTTAATAAATTAGACAAAAATTGATCAGCTAAATAAAAGAGCTGATTATGTTTTTAAATAGGATATTAAGTTTATAAAATGAAAAAATAGACAGGAAAGAGTATAAACCAAGAAATAATGGGGAAATGATAAAAATAGAAGAGAATCCTAAGAAAATATTTTGCTCGGCTGGGCGCGGTGGCTCACGCTTGTAATCCCAGCACTTTGGGAGGCCGAGGCGGGCGGATCACGAGGTCAGGAGATCGAGACCGCGGTGAAACCCTGTCTCTACTAAAAACACAAAAAATTAGCCGGGCTTGGTGGCGGGCGCCTGTAGTCCCAGCTACTCGGAGAGGCTGAGGCAGGAGAATGGCGTGAACCCGGGAGGCGGAGCTTGCAGTGAGCTGAGATTGCACCACTGCACTCCAGCCTGGGCGACCCTGGGCGACAGAGCGAGACTCCGTCTCAAAAAAAAAAAAAAAAAAAAAGAAAACATTTTGCTGAATCCTGTGCAAATTAATTTGAGAACCTAGAAGAAATGGATGATTTTCTAGGAAAATTGAAAAAATCAGTACTAACTTTAGATAACTAGAAAATCTAAACTATTATCACCGAATAACTTTCTTTCTTTTTTTTTTTTTTTTGATATAGGAAGTCCTTTATTTTGTCATGTGAAACCATATAACAGCTGCCTAACCACAATGTAGATACCAATAGGAGATGGCTCAGAAATAGCACTAGTGACCCAAATAGTGACCATTATGATAAAAGGAATAAAGTTTTGACTGATTTATACGAGTTTTAAAATGCATTTTATATTGAGTAGTTATTTCATGTTTTCTCAAAAGAATTATTATGTTAAACCAAAAATAAACTAGGTATATAATTTGTTCACATAACAAATCTACATTCAAAACATGCTTACAAATTTTCCACTTAGTCCATTTTCCTATTCTTAGCATTACTACAAATGCCTCCTTCCGTCATCATGTTGAATTCTTCAGCATCTTCTATATCATTTCCAGGGGCATCTCTGGGAAGTAGTGATGCCTGTCTTCCCTCAGAAGCACTGATAACCCCAGTATACCCACAGTTCACACCTTTTCCCTCTCCTGAGGTGTGCTACTTTTTGGCACAACAGAAAAAACACACTACTAGGATTTGAAAACCTAAATTCTGAGACTGGTTAGGTCATAAACTACAGAACTGTAGATCATATATTCTCCCCAGGTGCCTGTTTCTCCACTGCATAAATAATTCATATTTGCTTGGCCCTTTGTAGTCCTTTACTGTTTCATTTATCTTCATGATAACCCTTAAATTTAAGTAAGGTAGCAGTATGCTCATTTTATAGAAGAAATTCAATCTCAAAGAGGATACACAGTCTCCCAAAGATCCCACAATAGTAATATATTAGGCAGAGCTAAACTCACACAATCTCACTCAAGATCCTAGTGCTAGTACATGGTGTGCTCATAAGTTTGCTAAAATGGATGAAGCAGCAGTTTTTCAGGTCCCTTCCAATGATCCTGTTCTCTGCTTCTACTTGATGTTTTTTCTCTCTTCTCTCAACTAGCATTAACATCCAAAACTATATATAATCACTAAATTTCATTTACCGTGGTTTTCTTATTTAATTATTCTTTAAATTTTTCTATTTCCATGTTAAATCCAGAGAAGTGTTACTTTTTCCAAAGTTTCTGCTGCTGCCTGCCTCTCTGAAGGCCATGGGACTTACCTATTTGTTTGTCAAAGCAAAAATTCCCAACATTTTGTAAACACCACTAATTACTTTTTACAACTGTAAAAACAATTATTCCATACTTAAAACCAATTCAAAATAAAATAAATCCTTGATACTTCTTATTCCCTGGAGTAGTAATTTTAATCAGATTCTATTGATTCGTAATTTTTTCCTGTGTGCCTTTATTTGGGAAATACTGTTAGTCTACCTCACTATCAAGTATCTTTCCCTAACAAGAAAATGTCACAGTCTTAAGAGTCAGGAAAGCTTTTACTTTCACTATCATATATGAAGAATGAACTAAACTCCTAAACTGGAAGTAAAACTTGAATGAGGGATTCAGGATATTTCCCAAGGGACCATATGACCAATTTAAAAGTTGGTATGATGTGCCTAAAATAACATGCTAACTCTTTTACTTATAATAAAGGTACAGATGTACTGATTAGTCATGCTGACATGTACATATAAAATATGCCTATGCCAAATTAAAAGAAAACAAAATACATTCTATGGCAATCCTGAAAAGTCAGGGAGCTCAATAAATATTAAGAGTATGCTCTCACAATTAGCATTAAACATATGGTAATTAACATAACTTAATATGTGAAAAATGAGAAAATATACAGGATGAGAAGTACACATAGGAAATTGTTGTGATTTTCTTCATTTTGATTGTATTGTTTTCTTGTCTTCAGGAGGGAAGATTTTGACTTCTGAATTCACATCTTTCTGTTCTAAATGGTATTCTTGGGCTATTTTCTCAGCAGTTCATGTTTCTGGATAAAGTTTATGATTATTGAGAAGTGTCAATGCTTCTACAATGGAAATTTTGCCTTTGGGAATGATCTTAATATTTCTCATATTAAAGTAATGGCCGAAAGGCAGTCTGAATTCTTTCGGCTCTTGACGTGTTTCAGCAGCTTTTACCTGCATGGAAGACACAGGATCTTTGGAATCAACATACATATCTTTTAGAAATGACAGCAGCTTGTCATCTTTATGAGCAATCTCTCCCTTAATTTCTGGATAGAGACTAATCTGCTCTCGCAGGAGGCTATTGGTAGAGGGGTGTCTGGGAGCGGGAGAGGGCTTCATCTTGTTGATTTCCCATTCCGCTCAGTTCTCTAGGTTGAAATTCCTGATCCTGCGAGTCACCGCAGCCCCCATCTCCTCATAACATGATGCCCTCAGTTCACGCCACACGTGGGAACACCAGCGCAGGAAACCTCCGGGGTACCCTAGAATAACTTTCTTCTACTGAGGCCTTGGTGATTTAGCAGGGGAATTCTACCAAACCTTTCAGGAATAAATCAACCCAGTCCTCCCAAATACACATGCTTTAATAAATGTTGATATCTCTGGAAGGACACATGAGAAACTAGTAAACAGTTATTATTCCCAGGGAACAGAACTGGGGCTGAAGGACATTATTAGAAAGAAGTCTTGCTTTTTCCTGTATATCTTTTATACCTTTTGTATTTTGTACCATTTGCATATGGTACTCATCCAAGTATGAGGAATTTAGAACATCTTTGTTTTACATTTGAACAAGTTGACAACACTATTTGGCTTTTGTTATTATGTTTACCTTAAATTTTCAGTAAATGTAGTAGGCATAATTTCTTAAATACCTCCCTTCCCCAAAGATGTCCCACCATAATTCCTGGAATCATGATGAATATGATGCTCTATTACTGATTCTGTGATTATGTTTTGCCATATGGCACGGTTGACCTTAAAATGGGGAATTTAAGCCTAGATTATCTGAGTGGGCCTAATCAAATCATATGAGCCTTGAAAGCAGAGAGCTTTCTTTGGCTAATGGCAGGAGGGAAAGTCAAAGAGATTGGAAGTATGAGAAGGATTCAATGTGCAATAGCTGCTTTGAAAGTGGAGGAGACCACTTGAGAAAGAAGGCAAGTAGTTTTGAGGAGCTGAGGGCAGCTCCCAGCTGACAGCTAGCAAGGGAACTGGCCAAATCCTTGCAACCTCAAGGAACTACTAGCTCTGTCAAAAACCTGAAAGAGGTTGAGAGTGGATTCTTCCCCAGTCTTCAGATAAGAGTCCAGCCCAACAGGCTTCTTGATTTCAGCTTTGTGATACCCTGAGCAGAGCCCAGTTGGGACTCCTGACCTACAGAGATGTGAGATAATAAATGGATATTGTTTTCAGCTGCTTAATTTGTTATATAGGAATAGAAACTAATAGAGCAAAATTACGTTCTAAAACTTTAATACATGTGGGCTTTCAGAGGCTTTAGAGATGGGAGCCATATTCCCTCCAGTCTGGGTGTGATGGGTAGTGTCAAAGCAAGCAGCTGCAGAGCCCGTGGAATGGTGTCATGTGTCAGCCAGAGGCTGCATCGTTTCCACTGGTGACATAAGTAGAATATGCTCTGCTCCCTTTTCATTACTTACTCCAATTGTGTAGAGAATGAATTTTTTATACCTGTCTCTGTCTCCCTCTTTCAGATTATAGTCTTAGAAGCAATTTTTTGGCATTTCTGTTTTAAATAATCTTGTATTTTCAATGAAGAAGTTGCCATTTCTTTTTTGTTTGTTTTTTTGAGACAGGGCCTTGCTCTGTTGCACATGCTGGAGTACAGTCACCACTTACTGCAACCTTGACCTTCCAAGCTCAAGCAATCTTCCCATCTCAGTCTCCTGAGTAGCTTGGACTACAGACGTACACCACCATGCACAGCCTTTTTTTTTTTTTTTTTTTTTTTTGATAGAGACAGAGTCTCTCTGTGATTGCCCAGGCTGGTCTTGAACTCCTGGGCTCTAACAGTCCTCCCACCTCGGCTTCCCAGAGTGTTGGGATTACAATGTGTGCCACCACACCTGGCCTTTTCTTTGGATGTCTTAGGAAATTAACTCCTACCTTTCTAAAAATTCCTGGGTTTATGTGACCTGGATTTAAATGGTCATGAGAGAAATTTCTGATATGATAGTGCAATCAAGTAACACTGGAATTCTTTGACTACTTTAGTTTTTCTAGAGTTTCACTTAAATTAACCCAATTTTGTTCCATTGGCAATTTTATCCAAGACTGAATAAAGGTAGTTTACCTTTTAAGTTGCTGTACACTAGAACTTACCTTTCAATTAATTCTTTTAATTTAATGGTGTGGAAAGCTGTTATTTACTTTTTATTTAATTGATTGTACTTTTGTAAACTTTTACCTGGAAAAAGTAACTTTGAGAACCACAGAGAAGAAACATATTGGTTAAGGTCTCTGAAGAGTGTCAGAGGATTCAAGAGTGTGGGGAATTGTTTCTGTGATTCCCATCACTTCACATTCTGAGTAGAAAAGCACACAACAGAAATGCTGCAAGTCAGCATCAGGAGTCCATAGCACCCATCATCAAGTGCAATAAGACTGTGACTCTCTGTTACTGAGTTTTGATGCTTTTTCTTTTTGCCAGTAAGTTACATGGTCCAGTTTTTTCTTTCTTAGATGACTTCAGGGACTTGTAAGCCTGCTGAGCTCAAGGAATGCTTCTGCCTTATGTACAGTGTATTATAAAAAGATTTATCTGTGATAAAAATGGAACCCGGCTAGGCATGGTGGCTCACACCTGTAATCCCAGCAATTTGGGAGGCTGAGGCGGGCTGATCACTTGAGGCCAGGAGTTCGAGACCAGCCTGGCCAACATAGTGAAACCCCATCGCTACTAAAAATACAAAAAAATTAGCTGGGCGTGTTGGCGTGGGCCTGTAATCCCAGCTACTCGGGAGGCTGAGGCAAGAGAATCACTTGAACTCAGGAAACAGAGGCTGCAGTGAGCTGAGATCATGCCATTGCACTCCAGCCTGGGTGACAGAACAACAGCTGGTCTCAAAAAAAAATAAAAACAAAAAAAAAGCAGAACCCATGAAGAAAAATTTAAACAACTGATTTTAATGACTGTAAAGGCATGTCACTAGTAGAAAAATGTTTCTATATTGTTAGGATAGTCAAGTTTCTTTAAAGATAATATTGATCATTTTTAGCAGAAGTTGGTTATTTATCTTTAGGAAATGAAATTAAATGTTTTGCTTTGTTTTGTTTTTAATGTTTCTAAAAGGAATGAAACTGTATTATTGCTGATTCTGTTGTGGATTGAGGCATTTAGAGTAGCAAAAATTATATTAATGCTTTGTGCCAAAACACATAAAATAGCTTTATCACTGATTGGTGTCTCAATTATAAAAAGGTAATAATTTGCATAATATGATAAGAATGCCACTTGAAAGAAAGGAGGCTGGGTTGTTGTTTTTTTTTAACATCCAGTAAAACATGATTGACATCATCTAGTCAAATTATATATTATACTGAGCTTTATTTTCTGTATAAACCATATTTTACAGATACTACTTTAAAAGAAATTGAAATTTCTGAGCTTAGGTTTCAGAGTTATATATAACTCACAAGTGAGTTGTGTGAGGTGAGTTCCTTGAAAACCTAGGTCTCATTTCAAAGGCTAGCTTTGGGCTGGTTGCAGTGGCTCACGCCTGTAATCCCAGCACTTTGGGAGGCTGAGGCGGGCGGATGACGAGGTCGGGAGATCAAGACTATCCTGGCTAACACGGTGAAACCCTGTCTCTACTAAAAATACAAAAAATTAGCCAGGCATGGTGGCACGCACCTGTAGTCCCAGCTACTCAGGAGGCTGAGACAGGAGAATTGCTTGAACCTGGGAGGCGGAGGTTGCTGTGAGCCGAGATGACGCCACTGCACTCCAGCCTGGGTGACAGAGCGAGACTCCACTCTGTCTCAAAAAAAAAAAACAAAAAACAAAAAGGCTAGCTTTGTTCCAAAGCCCAAACCTGACTCTGGTAGACTATTTTCTAAGATAACTCTTGATGAGCTTTGCTAAAGGAAAGGGGGGTATGGTACAGATCACCTCAAAGTCATGTTTGGCTCTCTCTGCATTTGGGGTTTTCCTCTGGCGTGTTTATCTTCTGAATAATGCTTCTCCTAGGCTAAATACAGTTTGAACCCTCCATCTTACAACAGATGTGACAGAGGAATGCTTATGGTCAATAATGATGTACGGTCCACAGAGATAAAGAAATTGGTGGGAATGAGACTTTGAGAAGTATAATGAATGTCAGATTGCAGGCTGCCCATAGTACATCCAGCATCAGCACACTGTAGTTTGCCTTAACTAATTTGGGCCTCTGCAGCTTCGGGACAGTACTGCAAATAGGTGGTATAATAAGCTTAAATAACAGATTTCTATCACTTAAATATAAAAATCTCAGATTTGTCACAGTAATAATATTGACTTCATGTTTTTGTTTTTATTTTTTGTTCATTGACTTCATAAATGAATTGTTTGGCAGGAAAGCAGGTAATACACTTCCAGGCTTTATATTACATAGGTGTTGAGGCTAGAGAATGTCACAGAGGCATGCCCTTATTCATAAAACACTAGGGGAAATGCCTTACTATGTTTTATTAAGCGAAGACCTTTCATTGTAAAAGTGAGATTATTCCTTTAGAAACCATATAAATTACTGAAGGGAATTACGAGCAAGAATATATTTTGGGTTCATAGATGCCAAATGCCCATCTCACTGGATGATTATTATTCTAAGTATTTTCCATTACCTAGTTTCAGCTCAGGAAATGAGTTAGACCCTTAAGGGCCTAAGCAAGCAGGAAATGAGTGACAGATTTATAGATTCCACCAGTGAATTTGAAAAAAAAAACTTTTACTTTTTAAATTATAACTGCAGTAGACTCAATATAAATGCTTTTTTTTTTTTTTGAGACGTTGTCTCACTCTGTCACCCAGGCTGGAGCGCAGCGATCTTGGCTCACTGTAACCTCTGCCTCCAGGATTCAAGTGATTCTCTTGCCTCAGCCTCCTGAGTAAGTGGGATTACAGGTGCGCACCACCACACCTGGCTAATTTTTGTATTTTTAGTAGAGACGGGGTTTCGCCATGTTGGCCAGGCTGGTCTTGAACTCCTGACCTCAAGTGATCCACCCGCCTCACCTTCCCAAAGTGCTGGGGTTACAGGAGTCAGCCACCACACCCAGCCCATAAATGCCTTTTTTAATGCTCCCTCTTTCTTTCCTATGTAAACCCTTTTCAAGTTATATTTTTCCCTATGATATTCTCAATAAAGAACAAATTACATAAAGTCAGGAACCTTATTTTATATTAAGTGTGGGAAGTCAAATTACCATTGAGCATAGGTCATAT